>NC_135486.1:143038865-143338865 GCF_052094955.1 Ictidomys tridecemlineatus
GCTGGGCTGTCGGCTTGTTCACACGTAGCCGGGGCCTCGCCTCGGTGCCACCCCTCGGCACCCAGTGTCCCCCTGTCTGCCTTCTCCACTCTCAGCGTCCCCTGGGGTCTGTTTTGGAGATGGCTTCCGGGTCTTCGAGGCGCATTAACAAGAGGAGGAGAAGGGGAAGGTCCGCTCCGTCTGGCAGGAGCAGAGGCCGCCTGACGATGCCGTCAGAGAGCGAAGCCGTCGTCAGTTCTGGGCACCGTTTCGCGTATTTTCTCCACACCTGATTAGACGCCTCGGTCACACACTGCGAACGTCACCGTTTAGCACCGACAATGGCTGGTTTTCACTTGGAGTCCCAGTCCTAATTTTAGGTCATTCCCGTCCCCCCCCAAAGGA
This sequence comes from Ictidomys tridecemlineatus, assembly GCF_052094955.1. Classification (NCBI taxonomy): domain Eukaryota; kingdom Metazoa; phylum Chordata; class Mammalia; order Rodentia; family Sciuridae; genus Ictidomys; species Ictidomys tridecemlineatus. The sequence continues at coordinate 143,039,250 of NC_135486.1, forward strand.
GCCCGACCTGGTGGCAGCCATCCCCTGTCGCCCAGCGCCCACCAGCAGCAGCACCCTCCGATGGCTGTGACCATGGATTTGAACCTTTTGGACAGGCTGCGTTCCCGTGGAATCACACTTTCAATATCCACCAGTGCTGCAGCACCCATTGGTGCACTGTCCAGTTTGGAGCTGGATACAATTCCGCTGCATGGACACACATTTCCTCTTCCAGCTCACCAGCTGATGGACACCTGGGTTTGTCACCATAAGACAGCTAGCTGTCACCATAAGTCGGCTGTAAACTCTGGAGCAAGGCTCTGGAGCAAAGCTCTGGAAGGATAGAGTTGGAGAGGTGCCGGAGATCAGCCCTGTATCTGCTCTCCGCTCTGTTTGATGTTTAGCCATGTGTTAAGTGTCAAATGTGGCAAAAGTATTGAAAATACACACTAAATCAATGCTTTATTGAACTGAGCTCTCTTGAACACTTCAAGAGCAACAAGAAATATAAAACATGAGCCCTGAATAAGGTTTAAACATGGAGGGAGGTAGCACCAGCTGTGAGTCAGCTTTCCGTTACTGTGACAAATGCCTGAGACCATCAACTTAAAAAGAGGAAAGGTTTATTTTGACTTACAGTTTCAGAGGTTTCAGTCCATGGTTGCTTGGGTGGGTGGTGACACAGTGTGTCATGGTGTGGTAGGGCAAGCTGCCACCTCATGGCAGACGGGAAGCAGAGACAGAGAGAGACTGGTGTCACACAATCCCTTCCAGGGCATGCCCAGTGACCTAAGGCTGCCCAGGAGGCCCTGCCTCCTGAAGTCCACCACCTCCCCAAAGCACCAGAGGCTTGGGAACCAAGCCCCCAACCAGGGCTTTGGGTGACAGTGGAGATCCAAGCCCACCACCAGGCAGCGAGTCAGTTAGACACTTCACCTCTCCTACGTATTGTTTGTGCTATTTGTAGAAAATTCAAGGAGAGGAAAATAATGTTTTTGTTTTGACACATAGTAAGTGGCTCAAAATCCCAAGACACAGAGAGGCTGACATGGTCATTTGGATTCTGTTTCCAAGGCCATTCAGGCTTTTAATCTCTCTCTCTGTGACTCAGTTTTCCCATCCCTAAGATGGGAAAAATACTCACTCGGTCCATAAAACCACATTATGCCCCGAAACGTAGGTAAAGTGAAGACTGAAACGTGGAGGGCAGGGGTCTTGTTTTAACCGAGGCTTTTTCACGTTGGCAGAACAGGAGTGGGCGCATACCGGGGGCTCTCTGTTTCCCTGTGATGGTTAATATTCGAGGACATTTAAGTTACTGAATTCTCAGAAAACATAATGTTTTCTTCTTCCTTCAAACTATAAAATATCGAAACCCGCAGCATTCCCACGTCCTCCTGTGGGAATCCCAGCGTCAGAAGCCTCTCTATCGCGTGTGAGTCATGAAGTGGGAACTGGCAAAGCTCCGCGGACCAGGACACCCTGGCACCTATGTGAGAGGTTCTAAGGTGGCCAGTGACCAGAGGCCCCCTGTTGTGCATCTTGGGACATTTTACCTGATTTCCTTCTTCCGTTCCAAATGCACCGGGGTCTCCACAGCGATTCAGTCACCCAGGAAGCCCAGGAGCACCGTCCGACGTGGTCACTGCTTGGCTCTCGGAGCAGAAGACCCCTCTCACTGCTTCCTGGAGACCCAGGGTAAGGCCTGTGGGCCAGGGGGGCACAGTGGGCCTTGGTCCAGGGCTGGCCGTACACTCTCGCCTCCAACGGCTGCTGCACAGGTTGAAGTGAGGCACTTTCACAATCGCCCCTTACAGATGAGGAAGAGTCGGGGCAAATTCCCAGGGCCGCTGGGCTAGGAGGGGCCTCGATCTCCAGTGTGCCTTGGAAGTCTGCGCTCTGGGCCCGGGTTAAGCCACCTGGCACACACCAGGAGCCACCAGCAGACCCAGGGAGGAGCTCACCCAATGCTTCGCCTCCCGGCAGGGGTCTCACAGACACTGACTTGATCTTCGCAGCAGGGCAGAGGGGTTGGTTTGTTACGAGTTTCATTCTTTTCTTTTCACCAACAAGAAGCTAGACAGGCAGAGGCCAGGAGGGAGAGAAGACAGAGGCAGAATGAGAATCGGCGGCCATCACTATGGGGCGGGAGGAAGAGGAAAAACTGCCCGGGAGGAAGCTGAGAGGCAGGTCAACCAGAGCTTGAGGAAGGACTGACGGACACTTCCTAATTGTCAGACCTCTTCTTGGAAATAAAAGGATGAAGAAACAAGGGGGAAAAGGAAGCTGTCCTGCACTGCACACCCTCAGAGCCGAACACTGCAGTCATCTTGGCACAGGTCACCGCTTTTAGTTCTCCAAAGAACCTTAGAGGTGGTTAACCTCCTTTCCCCAATGCACATGACAAGCCCAGGCCAGGCCCAGCCATCTGGCTCCAAATCCACCCTTGTGCCGTGCCCTGGGCGGGACCCTCTGCCTCCCGGAGCCTTTGCCCGTGTGATCTGGAGCAGAAGGAGCCGCAGGTCCCGAGACGGAGCCCAGAGCCTTCACCCGCCAGCTGTGAGCTTGGACAATGACTGCACAGCTCAGACCCCAGTTGCTCGCTTACAGATTGGGGGAGACGCAGCGCAATCCGCAGGCATGTGAGGAGAACCGTTACGTAAACACGCGAGGGGTGCACAGCTAGATCCCACACCGTGTCCAGCAGACGCCTGCGCTGAGCGGCCCCTTCTCTAGGACTCTCCCTGCCTTCAGGACCCTTCTCCTGGTTCTGAGACACTGAACTCTCCCCTGCCCCCTCTCACCCGCTAGAGACCCCTCCTTTGACACCTCCAACCTCTTCCACTGGGTCTCTGTAGGAGCTTTGTGTGTTTTCAAAGAAAAATCCCATCTAGAGTCCGAGTTATTATCTTCACTCCCTCGTCGCCTTCCAGAACTCTCTCATTAATTATCTGTGGCTTCCTACTAAAATCGAGGTTCCGCAGAGACAGAGAACCTACCCGTGTTATTCACCCACCCCTACATCTAAAGCACCTGTTAAGGACTCAATAAATATCTATGATATTAGTTAACTGGTTAATCAATGCACAGAATATTCAATTTGCTTACGTGGCCTAGGAGTACGGGAATCGGGAACCATGACCAACGGTTCAGGGTACCTCTCCTGTGACCTAGCCACCGACGATCGATACCCCCGCGTCTCAGCGATCTTAGAATCAACAACTTATTTTTCAGAGTTCATGAAATCGTCCACCTTTCAAGGAACGCAGTGTTACATTAAACTTAAAGATTACCCGATTAGCGTCTTGTGCTCATGCCAAATGCAACGAAGACTCACCGTGGATCCTAAATTGAATTAAACTCATCACAAACTGGCTGAGCACCTGCCCCGTATCTGCAGCTGTGCTGGGCCCTGCGGAGAGCTCTAGTAACTGACGTTGGGGCGTTTGTAACGCACCGTCCACATGTGCCCAGCGAGGACCTGGGGGAGCTCCGGGGGTCCATCTGCGTGTCCTCAGGTTGGTGATGTGCTGCTGCGGGTCCGTGACGTCTTATTCAGGGCCAGAGAGGAGAAGGGCTGACAGACTCCAAACCCAGCTGACCAACTGCACCCCCTCCTGACATCACCTCCGTCTCTTGCTCCTGAGACGGAGGCCGCGGACCACCGCTCCTGCCCGTCCTGTGCTGCAGAGTGTCCGGTGCCACACCTGGTCTGTCAATCAGAGTCTCCAGTTAAGCAAACCCCCAGGGGTTGTGTTCACGTTGGAGTTTGAGGCGTGGTCACATGAACAGGGACAGGGCACTCTCCCTGCCCAGGACTGGCCGGGTCTCACTTCCTACAGATCCGCCCCCAGGGAGATGAGTCGCAGGGCGGAGACCTGAGCGGGGCGTGCCCTGGCCTGGGGTCCCAGTGTGAGGGCTCCCAGGCACACCGAGCAGCCTGAGGAGGGGGCTGCGGCAGGGCCAGTGGCCTGTGGCTCACCACAGCAGCGAGGGAGCCACCTGGCGGAACACATGGGACCAGGTATTCATTCAGTGACAACCTAGGGAGAGGCCCAAGAGGGGGCAGCCAGGCTGGGTCACTTCCCGTGGCTGGAGGACTGCATTCCCCTCTGATGGCCGCTACCCTGCCGCCTGGTTGCATAACCCGGAAACGGTGCATATGGACGGCCCCGCACCCCGCCGGGGCCTCGTAGGACAGATGGGTCTGGGCCAGCTGCGGTTGCCACCTCTGCTGCTGCCAAACCTCAGTGCCAGATGCCAGACAGGGGTGTCCCTCTTGGCTGCCGGCGGATGGGAGTGGCCTGGGGTACTAGCCGCATCCCAGGACAACTGGACCTAATCTTTAGGGCTGAGGGCCAGGCCTCTATGCTCTTAAGCCCCAGGGTACAGCCCGTGTGCGCCTGGTGTCACGGACCAAAGGTGACTTTAGGGGGAGGTCACTGTCCCCAGAGGAGGCCTAAGTACAGAGAGCAGGATGACTCTGTGTCCTGATTAGGGACAGGCGCTGAGGGGGACAGCAGGGGGGCTGGTCTGGAGGTGCCTAGTCTCAAAGGCATGTGAATCAAGGGGAAAGGAGAACCTCACACCATTTTTCTTATTTTTGATATAAAAGAAGCATGACTCATTGTCTGGCAAAACGCTGATTGTCACCGTGAGGAAGTAACTAGGTCATTGCCGCCCGGCCTGACACCGGCCACTAGTGAGTGATTCAGAAGGACCTGGGGGTGCATGAGCCCCCTGCCTTCACCTACTCCTTCCTGGGTGGGGAGGGGTGACGTGCTGCTCATTACTGGGCCTGGCAGGTGGGGAAAAGGACAGCCATCGTCACCCATCCCAAAGAGGGGTTCAAAGATTCAATTAGACGCAGAAACCCAGGGAGACCCCGCGGTCCCGAGAGGTCACTTTGCCAATCAGCCGCGGCCGGCTCCTGCGCTCCTGAGCCCCGGGGCTTCCTTTCGGGCTCAGCGCCTAGATCCAGGCCTGGCAGTTCAGGCTCACACGGAGACAAAGGAGGCTGATGAACCGTCGCCCCTGCTGCTGCGGGGGGTTGAACGGCCGCCCCCTAAAGATCTGCTCAAGTTCTGAAGCCCCTTCTGTGAACAGGGCAGATCTGGAAATAGGAGCTTTGTGGATGTCACGGAGCTGAGGTTTCACGGCTGGGCCAGGCAGGAAAGAGGAGTCAGTCCTGGGAATAAGGGATCAGTCCCTGAGGCGCCGGGAGGAGGGGGAGACGGAGAGGGGCGTGCTTTTTCCTTTCGTCCTTTCTTTCCCCTAAGTCACCTCGTTCATGTTGGGACACAGGCCCCTGGCACTTTAATGGCATCGAGGCGACGGAGAATGGCTGCTTTCGTGCCAGGAAGACAGTAGTGGCCGGCGGGCAGGGAAGGCCCCTGCCAGGTCCTCCTGACCCTTGGACACTGGGTTTCCAGCAAGGAGTGTTCCTGCAGGAGGACAGTGACCCGGCCACCGACGGTGGCTGTGGGAGTCAGACGAGGCGATGCTCTGTCCCTGTGGAGCCCGTGGTGCCTGGTGTTAGGTGTTGCTCCCAGGATGGAGCATAAACTTGTCACGCTCCTGTCAGACTCTGCCACCAGGCTCAGCTCCACAAGCCCCTCATCCGTGGTCCCCGTCACGGATGGGGACAAGGACCACTTTTCTTTCTGTGTTTTCACCTTTTGGGATGCAGCATGGACAGCTCCTCCTGACCGCTGCCTCTCCTCAGCTTGGCCGTCTGACAGACCTTAGGTAGTGGCTCGTCCTGATGCAGGGGACAGAGCAGGGAACTCGTCCCTGTCCTCCTGCACCTTACATCCCATTGATAAGAGGAGGCGAAGCAGCCAGTAAAGGAAGGTCAGGCGGTGTTCACGTTGGGAGTGGGCTGGGGTCTAGACAGGGGTGTCCCCAGAAGGTCGAGCACGAGGCAGTGCTGGAATGTTCCGAGGTGACATGATTGGCTTCTGAGAGGTGTGACCTGATCGGCAGATGAATGCCCTGATGAAGATTGGCTGGGTGACAACTGGAGGCAGGGAGGGTGTGGCTGGAGGAGGTGGGTCCCGGGGGCATGAGGCTGGGGTTTGTATTGTGTCCCTGGTGGCTGCCATGTCCTGAGGGCTTTCCTCCTCCTGCCCTCCTGGCACGATGCTCGGCTCCCCTCAGGCCCAGAGCTAGGACGTCCGGGGACCGGGGACGAGCCTCTGGAACTGTGAGCCAGAACGTCCTGGTCCCCCTCTCAGCTGTTCTTGTGCGTCTCTTGGTCACACAGCGGAAGACCTGGCTGAAACAGAGAGGGATGGAAAGCAAAACTGAGCCGTGACGGTCGGATACCACCGGGCACCCGGGCTGCGGCAGCGGTGGGTGGCAGGCCCTGCAGGTGAAGACAGGGGCTGGCATCAGGAGCTGGTCGGATGCTGCCCGGCAAACAGAGGCAGTTTTGCTTAGAGGCTCAGAACTCTCACGGCCTAGAGATAAACCAGGGCTTGCTGATGGGCAGGGAACCCAGGACCGAGTGGAGGACTTGGCCAATGATCTTACCACAGGATCCCCCAGCCCCTGGCTAGGCCTGGTCTAAATCTAAGATGTCAATATGCACCAGGAAAGAGGAGGCGGAGGAGAGACGAGCAGGAAGAGAGGCGGAGGAGGAGGCCGCTAGCATGGCCACGCGGAAATCAAAGCGGCCTCCCTCCTTCAGGAAGGTCAATGTGGGCTTTTAATTTCTTCTGCGGAAATGGAGGTAGAGTTTTCCCAAGAGAATACGAGAATATTGCTTCTTCATTTAATTAGCAAATTCCTCCCGAAGAGTTTTCATTGAAAAAAATCTGTTAAGTGTAATTAAAAAGACGAGCAGGCAGATCCGGGGGGAGGGAGCCCAGGCTTCCGGGCACCGAGAGTCTCTTGTTGCTCCTGGGAGACCCTCCAGCAGCCCCCCTCCCTGCCCAGGATGCTGGGCAGGATGGATGAGTCTCCTCTCAGGCAGTGGGACGAGGCGGGCGGGACTGCGGGCATGTGGCCTGCACTTGGAGAAGGGGCCCCTGCGGTGAGCACTCAGCAAGGTTCTCCAGGGCCCCCCTGGTCAGTCTTGGACACGGCCCTGACAGCCGAGAGGGCCTGGTGGTGCAGCCAAAGGTGGACAGAGGGTCAGAGCGGCAGGAGGAGGGCTGCGGAGTTGGGGACCTCCCTCCTCTGTCTCCGGCTGCCTGCTCCCGCTCACAAGTCACTGGAGCCTGAGCCTGCTGTCCCCACATGGGGGACGAGGACTCAGGTGGAGGGAATCCATCCCCCACCTTCTCTGAGTTGGTCACCCGCCACCTGCTGGTGCCACCGCGGGTGTCCTGAAGTTCAGTTGAGACGATGACCTTGGCAGAAGTCGTTTTCCGTTCTCGTGGCGGTGGGGGCTGGGGGTTCACGGTTCCTTTGATCATCACGTGTTTTGAGTCTCCGTTTCCAGGTGATGCGGAACTGAGGTGCAGAGGTAACAAGGGACTCGTACCAGACCTCGGAAGGAGGCAGAGGCAGGCGGGGACCCGTTCTCAAGACCAAGGTGTGAAGCTCAGATCCGGAATGGACTCTCTTCCGCAGAGTCGGGCAGTGTGCACAGAGTGGGCGTGAGCCCGGGCCAGCGTGAACTGGGTTCATATCCACCCGGGGTCCTGTAAGGCAGCTCCAGGGGCCCAGGGCAGGACAGCGACACCCAGCTCTGCGGCCTGGGCCAGGCACGCTCCGGGCGGGGGTGGGCACGCTCCCTTGCTTAGAGCAGATTCCACATCTGCAGAAGCCGTCACTTTCTATGGCTCCTTCCTCCGCCTTCTGCTTTGATTAATCGTGACTTTCATGATTCATATTGCTTAATTGCCTTCCAAATGGGTTATTTCTGGGTGGTAACCTTATGAGGGTGAGTTGGTAGGTCTCAGGAGCATCTTAAATGCCATGTTGCAAAGCTACAAGTAAATGAGACATGGTCTCCTGATAACATAGGATGGGTGGGAAGGCTGTTGCTTGTTTGCTAAAGCCATGAAATATAAAGAAATATTCCCATCTGTACTGTCCAATAGGGCAGCCGCTAGCCACCGTGGCTATCGGACACTTTAGGGCTAGCGCAACATGTAATCACATTTTTAACGTTACTTAATTCAGTGAAGTCAAGTGTATGTGCACATTGTGTGGTGGCTACCATCTAGGTCAGTGTAGCCCTGGAGCAACTGAAGGCTGAGGATCATGGAGTGTGGAATCCTACTTCTGGCTCTCGCTGCCTGCCCACGGTTGGACATGCCAGTTAAACTCTCCGGCTTGAGATTTCTCACCCATGAAGAAGGTTTAGGAATTTCTTTCCTTTCAGCTAGCTATTGTGCTGATTTAATAGTGCGCCGAATGTTTACTGCCTAGAATAAGACCAGCACATAAAATGGAGCCTCCCTCCTTGAGAGCTGTTGATCCTATGTATACATGCGGTGGAACGGGTCAGAGGGCTAAAACACGTTTTGCAGATTACACTCCTGAGTAGCAATGTTCTATTTTTCCCTCACGAGCTTTCATGGGCAGAAGGAATCCAGGACCCATCTGCCTGGGATTTGTCTATCTAGGATCAACCTCATTCCTGTGGATGTTGTGGAGAGAGGCACACAGAGCGATGTTGGAGTGTGCTGAGGTCAGTGATTAATCTGCAGGGGCTGTGAATGTGCCTTAGGAACGACTGAGGAGTCATCAGGTCTGCCCTCTTGTCCTTGACCATATGTTGTACAGCACCATGGAACTCCTGAACCTGTCTTCCTGCTCCGGTCCCATGTCTCCCCTCTGCCTGGAACGTCATCATGTACCCACAATAGTTCCCCTTCTCTGCCTCCTCCACTTCCTCTCCTCTCAGATCCTCTTAGAGAGTCAGTCCCAACAGTGATCCTCTTGGGAGCCTTGAGCTACTTCCTCTCTGTGCCCCTGGAAGAAACCCTCATTGTGCATCTTTGGATGGTCTACATGCCCAATTTCAGTTTCTAGAAAATCTCAGGGCCTAGTACTAATCCTAGTAGGGAAAGGGATCTGTGTTTACCAAACAGTGTGATGACTGCAGCAAAGGGGAGGGTAGAGAAGATAGTGATGGTGATGGTGATGATGGTGGTGAAGATGGAGATGATGGTGATGGTGAAGATGGTGATGATGGTGATGGTGATGACGGTGATGATGGTGGTGATGGTGATGATGTAATGGTGAAGATGGAGATGATGGTGATGGTGATGATGGTGATGGTGGTGATGATGGTAATGATGGTGATGGTGAAGATGGAGATGATGGTGATAGTGATGATGATGGAAATGGAGACAATGTGATGGTGATGATAGTGATGATGGTGACAGTGGAGATGGTGATGGATGGTGATGGTGGGCAGTGATAATGGTGATGAAGGTGATGGTAATGATAGTGACATGGTGGTGGTGATGATGGTGATTCTAGAAGATGATGATTATGGTGATGGTGATAGTGATGAAGATAATAGTGATGATGATTAAGGTGATGATGGTGAGGATAATGATAGTGATGATGATAATGGTGGTGATGGTGGTAATGATGATGGTGGGCAGAGATAATGGTGATGATGGTGATGATAATGATAGTGATCATGGTGGTTGCGATGATGGTGATGGAGAAGGAGATGATAATGGTGGTGATGGTGGTAATGATGATGGTGGGCAGAGATAATGGTGATGATGGTGATGATAATGATAGTGATCATGGTGGTTGTGATGATGGTGACAGAGAAGGAGATGATGATGGTGGTGGTGGTAATGATGATGGTGGGCAGAGATAATGGTGATGATGGTGATGATAATGATAGTGATCATGGTGGTTGTGATGATGGTGATGGAGAAGGAGATGATGATGGTGGTGATGGTGGTAATGATGATGGTGGGCAGAGATAATGGTGATGATGGTGATGATAATGATAGTGATCATGGTGGTTGCGATGATGGTGATGGAGAAGGAGATGATGATGGTGGTGATAGTGATGATGGTGGGCAGTGATAATGGTGATTATGGTGGTGGTAATGATAGTGATGATGGTGATGGAGAAGGAGATGATGATAGTAGTGATCATGGTGGTGGTGGTGATGATGGTGGGCAGAGATAATGGTGATGATGGTGATGGTAATGATAGTGATCATGGTGGTTGTGATGATGGTGATGGAGAAGGAGATGATGATGGTGGTGGTGGTGATGGTGATGGTAGGCAGAGATAATGGTGATGATGGTGATGGTAATGATAGTGATCATGGTGGTTGTGATGATGGAGATGGAGATGGAGATGATGGTGGTGGTGATGGTGATGGTGGTGGTGGTGATGATGATGGTGGGCAGAGATAATGGTGATCATGGTGGTTGTGATGATGGTGATGGAGAAGGAGATGATGATGGTGGTGGTGGGGTGATGGTGATGGGGGGCAGTGATAATGGTGATGATGGTGGTGGTAATGATAGTGATCATGGTGGTTGTGATGATGGTGATGGGGAAGGAGATGATGATGGTGGTGGTGGGGTGATGGTGATGGGGGGCAGTGATAATGGTGATGATGGTGGTGGTAATGATAGTGATCATGGTGGTTATGATGATGGTGATGGGGAAGGAGATGATGATGGTGGTGGTGGGGTGATGGTGATGGGGGGCAGTGATAATGGTGATGATGGTGGTGATAATGATAGTGATCATGGTGGTTGTGATGATGGTGATGGAGAAGATGATGATGGTAGTGATGATGGTGGTGGTGGTGGTGATGGTGATGGGGGGCAGTGACAATGATGATGATGGTGGGCAGTGATAATGGTGGTTGTGATGATGTGATGGAGAAGGAGATGATGATGGTGGTGGTGGGGTGATGGTGATGGGGGGCAGTGATAATGGTGATGATGGTGGTGGTAATGATAGTGATCATGGTGGTTGTGATGATGGTGATGGGGAAGGAGATGATGATGGTGGTGGTGGGGTGATGGTGATGGGGGGCAGTGATAATGGTGATGATGGTGGTGGTAATGATAGTGATCATGGTGGTTATGATGATGGTGATGGGGAAGGAGATGATGATGGTGGTGGTGGGGTGATGGTGATGGGGGGCAGTGATAATGGTGATGATGGTGGTGATAATGATAGTGATCATGGTGGTTGTGATGATGGTGATGGAGAAGATGATGATGGTAGTGATGATGGTGGTGGTGGTGGTGATGGTGATGGGGGGCAGTGACAATGATGATGATGGTGGGCAGTGATAATGGTGGTTGTGATGATGGTGATGGAGAAGGAGATGATGATGGTGGTGGTGGTGGTGATGGTGATGGGGGGCAGTGATAATGGTGATGATGGTGGTGGTAATGATAGTGATCATGGTGGTTGTGATGATGGTGATGGAGAAAGAGATGATGATGGTGGTGGTGGTGGTGATGGTGATGGTGGGCAGTGATAATGGTGATGATGGTGGTGGTAATGATAGTGATCATGGTGGTTGTGATGATGGTGATGGAGAAGATGATGATGGTAGTGATGATGGTGGTGATGATGATGGTGGGCAGAGATAATGGTGATCATGGTGGTTGTGATGATGGTGATGGAGAAGGATATGATGATGGTGGTGGTGGTGGTGATAGTGATGATGGGGGGCAGTGACAATGGTGATGATGGTGGTGGTAATGATAGTGATCATGGTGGTTGTGATGATGGAGATGGAGATGGAGATGATGGTGGTGGTGGCCACCGTGGCGATGACAGCAGACATTTACACTGTGGCTACCCTGGTATAAGTTCTTTATACATATCTGTGGCATTGCATTTACTTAATCCTCATAACAACTCTACAAAGTGGCTACATTTTTTTGGTTTTTTTTTTTTTTTTTGGTTCCCATATTTGGGGGTGAGTAGAATGGCTGAGCAAGTTTGAATGATTTTCCCAAGTGAGTTAGAGGTAGAACGCTGTTGGCTCACCAGGGCCCACACCTCCAGGTGCTGAGGGACCAAGTCTGCTGTGCCAGGGATCTGTGCCTTGCCCCTTCTCCCTGCGGAGAACAGCGTGGCTCGGTGAACTAATGTGGCTCTGACTCCTGTTGATTTGGGAGCCCAGGGACCAGGCCTCTTGCAATTCAGCATAAATCTCAGCCTCAGAAACAGCCCAGCCTGGCTCCGCGGCCAGGAGTGCTCCCGCCGCCCGCCCCGTCCCGATTCCCAGGCACTTATCACTGGACAGCTGCCGTGGAATGATTTACAACCTCTTGGCGTTTTTCAGCAGGAAGCTGAAAGAATACCTCACAGTGTGGAACAGCAATCGCAGAGCGTCTCAGGAAGGCTGTCACCTGACCTTCCGCAGACCTGCCTGTGCCCCCCACCCGCCACACACCTGAAAACGAGGGGCTCGGCTGGCGCACCTCATCAGGGAGGGAGAGACGTGAAGTCGGGGCTGAGCAGACCAAGCGGGCACTGGGGGGCCCAGGCCTCCCGGAGCCGCGGGGCCCTCTGCACCCTCCTCCCTTCATGTTCCGTGTGCCTGTTTCTTGGGGTAGGACGTGTGCTGGATGCTGGGTCCCTGGGTTGGAACTCCACCTACCGCTGCCCCACACTCAGCCTAGTGAGGGGTGGGGGAGACATCTGCTGTGGGGGGGAGAAACGCGGTGAACCCCGAGCCCAGGCTGTGCAGGCCAAGGGAGGCCACGCCACTCTGCCTGGAGCATTGGGTCTGTGAGGCTGCAGGGCAGACCCGGCAGCGCAGGGAACAGCCTGTGCAAGGGCCCGGCGCATCCCAGGACGCCCAGTTAGTTCCTCACGGGCTTAGCCAGTTACACGATCCAGCAGGAATCTGGGCCTTGTGTGGAGGTGTCTGTAGACGGGCTCCATGTCTATCCACGATCACCAGGGTTAGGTGAAGGGGACGGCCCTCAACAGTGGAGGTGGGCCTCCGCTGAAGGACACATCTGCAAAGCTGGTGGTCTTTGGAGGTGAAGAAATTCTGCATCAACGGTCCCGTCCCCACCTTTAGGGTTGTGGTGAGGATAAAGTACAATGGCACCTGCAGAGCTGTGCTGGGCGTCCTCTTGATGCCTCTCACTCTCTCTGTGTTCCCAGACCTGAATGCCTCAGGCTGCAACCTCCCAGAGCCCCCCTCTGAGTGTCCAGGGTGTGGGTCCTCTATTGGAGGCCACACCTCCACGGAGGCAGCCCTCTCCTAAATCCAGCTGCCCTGCCAGCTCCCTGGAGCCCTCCAGCCAAGTGGCTGATGGTCTCCTCCCCTGCTGGCCCTTCCCCTGACCTGTGCCTCTGCCAGCAGACCCCGTGCTAGACCCTTTTTAATCACCTCTTTGGTGTGTGATTCCCGTTAGCTGTGGCAGGCTCCAACAAGACTGGAACACAAGGGGGTCTCATGGCCTGACTCGGGGCCATCTGAACCACTTTTTTGAGTGAAACCCCCCAGGATGGTAGCTGTTTTGCGCCAGAGAGAACTCCAGCAGCAGAATTCCCACCATCCCACCTGAGGGGGAGAAAGGTGAGGCTCAGAGAGGTTAAGACGCGTGTCCAGATTTGCACAGTAAGTCAGAGGCAGACCCTGGACTCAAACTCAGAACTCAGCGAGTGCTGTCACCTGTTCTTCTGTCCCCTCCGGAAGCCCTGGGCTGGTGCTTCCCCGGGGCCCTGGGCCTGCTGCAGCAGTCGGGGCCTCTCTGGTTCTCCCCTCACCACCCGCGTCCTCTGAGTTCCTCAGAAGCCGAGAGGGACTGGGCTGCAGGCAGGGGATGGCAGGTCCAGCCACAGGCAGGATTTCTTGCCAGAAGCCCCTGGATCAACTCAGAGCCTTGTTTCCAGATCCGCAGGAACACCCCCCGTCGGCTCCGTCATCTTGGACTCTGGGCGGAGAAGCCACCTCCCCAGAACTGGGGCTCACAGAGGGGGTCCTCCAGCCTCTGCGGAGTCCCTGTCAGCTCTGGTGACAGCCTCGGAGCTGGGTCTCTCGTGCAGAATCGTCCGGGTCTATACGGCACTGCCATCCATCACCCCGCGAGGCCGGGCGCCTGGCCACCCCTCAGAGCCCATCCCCAGGACCCTGCAGCCTGCCTTGTTAGGGCCGGGGTCCCACACGCGGAATTAAAAGGTGCTGCTCTCCGCTAAGTTGGAATCTCTGTTTCCGATGGTCTGGGCTTGCTGGCCGTAGCCTTGGGAGTGGTCAGAGGTAGGACCATGGAACTCGCAGGTTCCGCGATCCCTTTGGCTTCATTTCAATCTCTTTCTTCAGCAGCACCCAAGCACACAGAGATTTCAGGTTGTGCCACAGGTGAGGTCGGGAGACGGTGACCCGCTTTGGTGACTTGATTTCCCCCTGTCGATCCTGCTCCCGTGAGTACACAGGGTCAGGGAATGAGATCCCCACACGAGGCCTGCGGGATCCGCATCTGATGTGACCCGAGATCATTTACGATGGTGGGACTCGGCGTGGGTCTTGCCTCCCTTCTTTGCACTTTTCCGGATGATTCAAATGTCTTAGATGGTGACGTACCGTTTCTTTAAAGACAGAGGAAGTCCTGGCTGGACCGGCCCGTCCCCTGCCTGCAGCCCAGTCCCTCTCGGCTTCTGATGAACTCAGAGGACGCGGGTGTGAGGTGAGAACCATGAGACAGAGGAAGAAGGCCAGGACTCGGAACTCGAGGAGGACCCTGACGATTTTCAAGTCCAGGCTCCGGAACACCAAGGAAGAAGCAGAGGCTCATGGGAAGCCGTGGGCCTGCCCCAAGTGACCGGATCATGCGGGTCTCCTGGGTGTCCACCCCACACTCACTTATTAATTCATCAAGAATGTGGTGGAGACATGTTTGGAAATAGGATGCACCCAGAGCATTGGATGAGGCTACTACGGCCATCGGAGGGACCATGGCAGTCCCCGAGGGGCTGAGAGAGCCCAGAAGAGGGGGGGGGACCAGAAGTCATTGGTTGGACACAGATGTGGAATGGAGGGGCTCTGGGGAAGGACACGGCGTCCACGGCTGCAAGCTGCCCGGGGCCATGGCGTCCAGTAGCGAAAGGCCACCAGGTGAAAGTGAGAAGGGGCAGGGAGTGGGGGGACAGGCTGCGGAGCCGCTCGGCAGGATGGACTCCAGCGCCCTCCGAAGGGGCCCAGAAACCAGGTGAGAACATGGACACGGCCTCCCAGCCCTGGGGTGGACGCTCCGTGGATATGGTCACATGACTGAGCCCGATGGCCGCCCTCCCAAGAGGCTCCCCCTCTCCTTCCCTGATGACAAATCCATCCACCCACTGATGTCAGCACCTACCACGAACGGTCCTTTCCCCTACCTCGTGGGTTTTGAAAGGACAGTGGTGACCTGCTCGTCTCCGTGCCCCCAGACCCTCCGACTCTCAGCAGGTGCAATTCTGCGACTTCGACAGCCACATGCTCAGGGCCCATCAGGCGATGAGCAGAGGAACAGCGAGGCTTCCCGAGCCATGGCGTCCATCACCAGGAGCCCGATGCCCACGGGAACCACTTCACAGACACGGGCCCAGCCCAGACATCAAGGCCCACGGTGTCCATCACCAGGAGCCCGATGCCCACGGGAACCACTTCACAGACACGGGCCCAGCCCAGACATCAAGGCCCACGGTGTCCATCACCAGGAGCCCGATGCCCACGGGAACCACTTCACAGACACGGGCCCAGCCCAGACATCAAGGCCCACGGTGTCCATCACCAGGAGCCCGATGCCCACGGGAACCACTTCACAGACACGGGCCCAGCCCAGACATCAAGGCCCACGGGCGCCCACTGCCAGAGCCATGAAATTCTCCAAAAGACCACGTGTCCTGGAGACGGGGAGCAGGTCTGTGGTGGCTGAGGCCGGTGGGTGGGGACTGAGCGGGGAGGTCAGAGAGGAGACTTCAGGGGACGCAGGGAGTGCTCTGGGAGCTGGGTGGTGGCAAAGGTCCCCCAGCAGGTGCCTTTGACAGAATGTGACGAATGTGGCTTCTTGTTGATGTTCATCGTGCGTCAAGAACACTGAGGGGGAGGATTCTGCGGGGCTGGGCTCCAGGCCGGGAGGAGTCCCCTGTAGACCGCTGGCTGGGAGGCCCGCCGTCCCCTCAGGGTGGGCTGGGCGCCTTTGACAATGACACAGTTGCTTTTCTTACTGGTCGATGGGAAAGACCTAGTGAAATGAGGCCTCTGGGCGTCAGGGAGGGAGGAGGAGGAGGGGGCAGCGGGGGACGTGGACTCTGCTGGGCCGGGAGACACCCGAGTCCTCTGAGCACTTCAGATAAGGTGGCACAGTGGGCCTCAGCCAAGGTGGACAGACTGAGGCTCCGGGGGCTTCGGGACCTGCCTAAGTTCACGAAGAAGGTGAGGGGCTGGAGTTCGGCCCCAGAGCCCCCGAGTGGAAACCCACACTTTGGAGCTGTAGCACCTCCAAGTTGCAGGTCTGTGAACCGCCAAAGGCAGGGCCCCTGGGTAGCCCTCTGTGAAGGTCGGACCAAAGGACAGCGAGGGCCGGGAAATCCACAGGGGGGACCCTCCCACCTGGCCAGCGACAGCCGCGCCACACTCAGCCCGGGTGCTGCGAGTGGCAGAGGGAACAGGGGTGCGCTTGGCTCTTTCCTAACCCTCCGTGATTCACTGTGACGTCTGCCACCAAAGTCGTCACAAAATCAGTGACACAGACTTTGCCAATCGGGTGGTGTGTGCAGGGACCTCCTCCCTGTGGTTCCAAGGGTGGGAAAGGCCAGGGAGACCCAGGGTGCTCCAACTGTCTGGGAGGAAGCCACCAGCCACCTCTGGGTTCCCTCTGTTGACGGTCAGCTCCTGGCACTGACCCGGCAGGTCTCGCATCCCCTGGGGGTGGCCGTCTGTGCCCTGGGGAGGGGAGTCCAGGACTTGTTCTTGTTCGCAGGGTGCCCAGGGGCACAGGGTGTGTCCCCACACAACTGTCAGCTCTTCTGAGAAGCAACTGGTAGAAGAAAGGCCCTTCCCTGGCCTTGGGCTGGGCGGGGGATGTGGTGGTCACAGAGCCCTGGACCTTGGGCCAGGTGCCCCCAGCCTGGACGTGGTCACTGGGTTCCTGCTGGGTTGTGCTTGCTGTTGCAGGGACCCTGGGGAGGCGTGTTGACGGTTCTGCCTTCCGTCTCCCCACCTGTGAGGCCTGAGCGTGAAACCAAGAGTGGCCAGCAGAGTCGGGTACACAGTAAGAGCTCAATAACTGTCAGCTGTGAGTGTCAGCATGCAGAAAGCCTCTCCATTCCAAGAGGCGTCTTCCTCACGTGTTGGAGTTCAGAACGTGTCTTAAACTGGATGCGTGACCTTCAGTAAATCTAAAATAAAGTGTTTGTTTAGAAATCAGTGTGTTCACTTAAGGTGGCAAGGAAACCCACCCTAGATTTTTTTTTTTTCTCAGTTTAAAAAAAACCAATGTTAGAAATGAGTTAACTTCCAATCATGGGCATTTTAGAACCCAAATATGTATTATGGGGCCTCAATTTGTGTCATAGTTGAGGATTTGCAATGGGGTGGACCAGACCGTTGCGGGTCCTTCAGATGCTCAGAGCTCTTCCTACCACAGGGCCTTTTCACATGCTCCTCTTTGCAGTTCTCCTTCCTTCTTTCTTAATACCTCCTCACCATTCACTTCCAGCTTTAATACACTTTCCTCAGGGATGTTCTGACTTCCCTGTGTAGGTCAAAGCTTTCCATCACCAACTATCCTTCATCCTAGCCTCGTCACAGTCACGATTTTATGTGATTTACACGAACGTTTGATAACTACCTGTCTCTTCCAAGCAGGCTCCACGCTCCGCGGAGGAAGTGATGATAAAGCTTCTTTTACTCCTCAAGAAACAGCCAGGCCTTGGGAGCTCAGCAAGCGCAGAATAAATACCCTCTGTAAAATCAAGCAAGTGGATAAAGGAGTCCCAGACACACCGTGCGTCTGGTGGGAGAGTCGGGTCTTTCCGTTTTTAACATGCACTGGACGGGCGGCCCTGCCTTGCTCTCCTAGATCTCCCGGAACTGAGCTCCACCAGGGCACAGTTCCACTTGTTCTACTGCGATTCTGCGCTGGTCACGCTTTATATCGGGTTAAAATCATTTGTCTCTGCCACACCTCGCCTCTCCCACCTCTGTGAGTCCTGAGGGCAGGTACTGCTCCCTGCAGCCACAGGAGTCTTAAATCTGCAGCCAAAGCTCAGACTAGTCTCCGGGCTAAGCCTCAGCCCCTCCATCCCTACTGGACGCTGCCGCTTGGCTCCGCAGACGACTCAGCACCTGTCCACTAGTCCTCCAGCAGCTCGGGCCTTGCCGGTGGCACGTTCCTCGGGTGGCCAGGAGCCTCCCTGCCACTGAGTTACCAC
Source organism: Ictidomys tridecemlineatus (assembly GCF_052094955.1). Taxonomy (NCBI): domain Eukaryota; kingdom Metazoa; phylum Chordata; class Mammalia; order Rodentia; family Sciuridae; genus Ictidomys; species Ictidomys tridecemlineatus. The sequence goes on from NC_135486.1 coordinate 143,057,572, forward strand.
CAGGAAGAGGCACGTGCTGCAGGCAGCGCGGAGTGGTGGAGAGACTCGGGCTGGGGTCACGGCTCTCGTCCCAGCCTTGCTCCACCCACACTTGCAAGGAAGACAAAAGTAAAAGGGGTCAGCAGCGTCCCTGACATGAAGACCTCCGCATGGCCATTCCGCGCCCCGGGGAATAGAGCTGGGTGCGAGCATCACCGAGGTCCTTTAATAACTGACGTGGACCGCAGAGGAGGGAGAGTGCAGCCGGGGTCATCCAGCGGCTCGTTAGCAGAGATTAGGACCCGAATCCGTCTGACCTCAGAGCTCAGCTCTTCCCTCGCAGCCAGCGGCCTTCTGCCCCGGCCATGTGACCTTGAGGCGGATGCTTGACCTCTCTGATCCTTCATTTCCGCCTCGGGACCGAGATGCCCGCCACAGACTCCCAGCGGCTGCCTCCCGGGGCCCAGCTGTAAAGCTCATGGAGGTTTGCAGATGCCCGGTGCGACTGGACTCAGAACCACAGACAGGGCGGGCAGGAGGCTTCCTCTGGTGGTCCGCTCAGCACAGAGGACGGCCCTGGTTGTTCCTGAAAGAGTCGTCATAGCTGGAGAGCCGTCCCTGCTGGGGCGGGGGCACAACCAAAGGCCACAGGACTCCTCCTTCGGCAGCCCCGGCCTGTTTTTATTTTTACTGAAACACAATCTCAGGTTGGATTGCTTGGTCTGAGCCGAGGTGTGAGCGCCAGGGCCCAGCTGTTCCAGGAAGGGGCCGAGCAGCTAAATACGCTCTGCACCTGGCGCTCCGCCAGCCCGCGGGCACTCAGCGCCGGGCCAGGCCCGAGGGACGCTGCTCCTCCTCCAGCACTCTCCCTGGGGCCCCTGCGCCTGCCCAGCCCCCCTGTCCCTGCACAGGGGCTGGTGTCCATAAGAATACACCGGTCAGCTGCCCCGGACGGACCACGGTGGCTGCTGGGGTGGCGGGGGACAGGCGGGTGATGGCTTTGTCGGGTGCCAGCTTGGCCCAGCTCCCATGGCTGAGATCCGCTTCCGGGTGAGCTCCCCGTGACGAGGTCGGAGATGAATGACATCCACAGGCCACCATCTCTGCTTGGGGGAGGGGAGGGCGAGGGCCACTCAGGAACACGGAGGCCACGGAGGCCACGGGGCTGCCCCCGGGAGCCCAGGAATGGAAGGCGGGAGTCACAGCTCACGCTGCCCAGGTGTGACCGTGCCGGTGACAGGCTGGTCACTTACCAGGTCCCACCCCACGCCAGTCTCCAGAGGAGGGTGCTGTTATCCCCTGCCATTTTACAGGTGAGAAAACCCAGGCTGCTTGTCCAGGATCCCACCGATAAGGGGTAGACGTGTCATCGAAAGCTCAGGCCTTGTCCCCAGTGCCCATCCACTAACAAGGACATGGTTTTGAGAAGGAGGAGAAGGGGTCACTGCTTTGCTAACAGAGGACAGACACAGGGCTCCTGCCCCAGAGGCGGCCGTTCCCCACCAGCAGGAGCAGCGCTATTAGGGGCCACATCCGCGCGCTCCCTGTTGGAGGGCCATCCCTTGTTCATTGGGGACAGTCACTCTGAGGTCTTCTGGTGCCATCCCCAGAGTCTGGTGACTTCCTTCCTGTGGTGGGGGTGAGCTCAGGACAGGTGACTCGGCCTGGGGTGGGGAAGGGGGTGGCCTGTGTCCCCTGGGAGTAGGGAGGGGAGAGACTAGGGAGGAGCAGGGAGGGAGGACGGGAAAGAAGCGTGTCCTTTTAACGGTCAGCTGGGTGGCCGAGCAGCTGGCGACGTTCAAAACATAAGTGGACCCTGTCCCAGAAGCAGGACGTGGACCTGGGGGCTGGGCTCCGAGCCCGCATCCAGCCTCTCAGAGGTGAAGAGGCAGGGGCTGCCCACGGGGCTTCAGCGTTGTGCGGGAGTTTCCTGGGAGCCCAGAGGTGCCCAAGCGCTCACGCCTGGGGGACGTGATCATGGCGTCGGCAGCTCCCAGGATCCAAGGACGCAGGAAAGAGATGCGGGGAAGGGGGGTGTGGCCAGGCTGGGTCAGGGGAGGGAGGAATCACCTTCTGCCTGCCTCCTGCCATGGGGGAAACGGACCCCTGCACCCCACCCCATGCCCAGTCCATCCCGGGCCTTGGCGCAAGTGGCTACCTGTGACCAGCACCTGCTTATGAACTGAAGGGTCAGGCTGCCCGGGAGAGGGCTTGGCCGGGGCATCACCGACAGAAGCCAGGGCCCCTCCAAGGATGGGGAGCCGGTGGGTACCCTGCAGAGGACGGGGACCACTCCAGGCGGATGGCAAGGGCACAGGGCTTCGGAACCTGCCGGGGACCCGACTTCCCCCAGGGGACATGTCTGGTGCCTGCTGGCCCCACCTCGTGACTGTGTGACAGCCCCGGGAAGGACCGGTCCTGGGACTTCCTGTTCCCAGCTGTGCCTGGCCAAGGTGCAGGCAGGAAGGACCCATGCAGAATGGACACGTGGACACGGGGCTGGGTGTAGGCTGGGGGACAGCAGCATCCTGATCTCCTGGCTTCAAGTACAAAACCAGAGCCCATGACCAGAAGGAGAGGCACGGCCAGGCAGAAAGTAAGAGGCTCCTCCGTGACCATCAGCCCGAACCATCAGCCTTGAGCTGCGCCTGTAGGGAACAAGCCCGGTGAGGGGCAGCCCTGGGGACAGAAGGCGCAGGGCACGCAGCCCCTGCATTCCAGCCTGGGGGGCACCCACGTCCTCGTCACTCTGCCCCTTGGGTGGCCTCTGAGAGCCAAGGCTCCTGCTCCAGCTTCTCGACTGGGCCCCCACATTAGCATCCGTGAACTCAAACTGTCAGTCTCCGGTGATTAGAGGCCATAAACAAATGCTGATCAGCACGCTGGCTCTTTCCAGAGGATGCCACGCACAGACCCGAGCCCCGAGTGTGTCTCCAGATCCTTGGATCCCAGCTCCAGGGAGGGAGCCTCACACACAAGCCACCACCTGCCAGAGGCCGGGCCTGCAGCCTCCCCACAGCTCAGCACCCCTCGGCCACCCGCCCTGTGGTGTCCCTGAGTCTCCGTGTTCTTGCCCATGAAACAGGAGTAAAAATGATCCCTAAGGTGGCCCTGTTGTGTGAACTGAAGGACGGATCCCGCAGGTACCGCTGTCGGCGGGTGACGTGTGCCATCGAGGAGCTTCTGTGGCTCCGTGGCCTACGCGGGAGGTGCTGCGTCCAGCGCCTCTGCTCTGCTGGGTGCTGGGAGGTCCGCGAGGACCACAGCAGGTGACCCTCCTGGCCCCAGTTTCTCCTCTCTTCACCCCAAGTCTTCTGGGTTTGTTTCCTGGGGTTGCTATGACAACCAACCCCAACCTGGACTGCAGAAGTGTCTACCCCCGGGAGCGCTGGACCCTCGGGGTGACACCCAGGTGTTGGCCGCGTCCATTCCACCAGAAGCTCTGGGAAGAGCCGTCCCACTCTGTCCCCACCAGGCGGGAGGTCAAGTCCCCATGTGCCCCAAACAAGAGGCCTCATGGGGGATTTCACAATGTCACTTCTCTCCCACAAACATCATTTCCCCTGAAGAAGACTTCATCTCTGTCACCTTTGTACCCAGAGCAGCAGAGACGGCCCGGGGACCGGGAACACTTAGTGACAGCAGGTCAGAAAGCCCGATTTCAGGACCACACGGTTCTAACATGCAGGACGAGCTGGATCCTCCTTGCAATCACTCACTGGGGCAGGTAGGAAAGTCCACCTGCCCTTAAACACCCCCCTGAGCCTGCCACCTGCCACGGCTCTGCCCTAGCGTGACCCCCTGGGACTTTGGAGGTGCCCTGCACAGCCTCTGTAGCACAGGCGTGTGCTGATGAGCCCGGACCTGCCTTTGCTGGGCCCCGAGCTGGGCCTCTCCCTTGGAGCGTGGACAGGGTCCAATGTGGCCCCAATCCTCCAAGAACTCATGGAGAAATCTTGCAAATGGGCCCTGGACTGGAGAGGGGGCTGGAGAGGGGGCTGGAGGGGGGGCTGCAGAGGGGGGTGCAGAGGGGACTGCAGAGGGGGCTGGAGAAGAGGCTATAGAGGGGGCTGGAGAGGGGGGCTGGAGGGGGGGTGGAGAGGGGGCTAGAGAGGGGACTGCAGAGGGGACTGGAGAGGGGGCTGGAGAGGGGTCTGGAGAGGGGGCTGCAGAGGGGGCTGGAGAGGGGTCTGGAGAGGTGGACTGGAGAGGGGGCTGGAGAGGGGTCTGGAGAGGGGGCTGGAGAGGGGGCTGGAGAGGGGTCTGGAGAGGGGGCTGCAGAGGGGACTGGAGAGGGGTCTGGAGAGGTGGACTGGAGAGGGGGCTGGAGAGGGGTCTGGAGAGGGGGCTGGAGAGGGGGCTGGAGAGGGGTCTGGAGAGGTGGACTGGAGAGGGGTCTGGAGAGGGGGCTGCAGAGGGGACTGGAGAGGGGTCTGGAGAGGTGGACTGGAGAGGGGTCTGGAGAGGTGGACTGGAGAGGGGTCTGGAGAGGGGGCTGGAGAGGGGGTTGGAGAGGGGGCTGGAGAGGGGGACTGGAGAGGGGACTGGAGAGGGGGCTGCAGAGGGGGCTGGAGAGGGGACTGGAGAGGGGGACTGGAGAGGGGGCTGCAGAGGGGACTGCAGAGGGGACTGGAGAGGGGGACTGGAGAGGGGGCTGGAGAGGGGGCTGGAGAGGGGGACTGGAGAGGGGGCTGGAGAGGGGACTGCAGAGGGGTCTGGAGAGGGGGACTGGAGAGGGGACTGGAGAGGGGGCTGGAGAGGGGGCTGGAGAGGGGGCTGGAGAGGGGGCTGGAGAGGGGGCTGGAGAGGGGGCTGGAGAGGGGGCTGGAGAGGGGTCTGGAGAGGGGGCTGGAGAGGGGGACTGGAGAGGGGGCTGGAGAGGGGACTGCAGAGGGGACTGGAGAGGGGACTGCAGAGGGGACTGGAGAGGGGGCTGGAGAGGGGGTTGGAGAGGGGGCTGGAGAGGGGGCTGGAGAGGGGGTTGGAGAGGGGACTGGAGAGGGGACTGGAGAGGGGGCTGGAGAGGGGGCTGGAGAGGGGACTGGAGAGGGGGCTGGAGAGGGGGCTGGAGAGGGGGCTGGAGAGGGGGCTGAAGAGGGGACGGCAGAGGGGGCTGCAGAGGGGACTGCAGAGAGGGACGGCAGCGGGGGCTGGCTCGTGCTGAAGGAGGAGGGGAGAACAGCGGTTAGATGAGGTCACCACCAGGACAGATCAAGGGCCTTCAGCGTGGTTCTCATGTGGCTTCACTGTGTCCCCTGAGGACTCACCTATTGGAGGCGGGGTCCCAGGTGGCAGTGCTGAGAGGGGAGCCTTAGTGGTGACTGGGAGAGGTGAGGTTGTGAGGGTGGGACCCAGGATGGAGTCTGGTGGTTTTATAGCAGAGGGCAGAGACCAGCAGACACCCATGCATGCACACCCTGCCACTGGCCATGTGACGCCCCACAGGGGCTCAGGACCATGCCAACAAGGAGGCCATCACCAGTGCAGCCCCTTGACGGTGCACCTCAGGAACTGGGAGATGAATAAACCCCTTTTCTTTATGAGGTGGCCCAGCCTCGGTGTTTCATTACAGTAATGCAAAATGGGCTGACCCAAGTGCTCTGTGGATGTGCAGCTGGGCAAGGATAGATCTGTGAGATTTGATCCTTAGGTCAGCCCCAGGTGATGGAGACCAGAACCCCCTTTTCTCAACTGGCAGATTGAGAGGCATTTCCAGTGCGTCTGGACAGGTCAGGTCTCACAGGAGGTACTAGGACATCATCAGGCTCAAATAATGAACTCCCAGAACTTGCCTCTCCCTCGCAGTGAGTGTCAGAAACCTGCTCACCTTCTCTGTGCCGAGTCCTCCGCTGTCCGTGGGTGCTGGTGGGCACCTCTCCCCGGGAGCAGCTCACAAATGACCTTCCTTCTGTCCTTTTCTCAGAATGGAGCAGGCCCAACAGGCTCCCTGCTAACCAGGAGGAAAATCTTGAATGAAAGGAAAACTTTTCTTTTTTAAGAATTCATTCGAAGCCAATTTGCAAATAAGTCTCTTTTTCTTTTCTTTTAAGAAACGTTATTTTCAGAGCCAATTCACAGCGCGGCTTGGGACTGGGAATGGGAGACAGAGTTTTGTCAAACACCAGCCATTTAGCTCTATTAAAAACCCCTCTGTGCATTTTGTGGCTGAGCGTCGGTCCCACAGTTGGACGGGAACCGGGGCCGGGCTCCAGCAGCAGCGGCGGGCGACGGCATCCAAAGCCCTGCGCGCTGCGCCCTGGGCACCGGGCACCGGATCGCGCTGCCAAAGGCCCCTCCTGGCCCTCAGCAGTGTGCAGACGCGCCATTGTGGGGGGAGTTGGCGGAGGGAGCAGTGGAATGGTGTTTGGAAACGAAGAGGATCAGCAAAACACGAAGGAAAAACAGACAAGGAGAGGCCTAGAATGAGAGCCGGGCTGGGGGGCCGCTGGCTTCCGCCCCCGGGTGTGGGGGGCTCCTGTACTGTTTCCAGTGACGTTCTGAAGAGCGGCTCTTATTTGGCCAGGGGGACGCGGCTCTGCTGGGAGAAGGCCGGATGCTGGGGCTGCTGGTCCCTGTCGCCCTGGAAGCCCCCAGCTCTGACACCTTTGCACTCCCTGCCTGGAACACTGAGTCCCCTCCTTGTGCCCCCAATGCTGACCTTCCAGACAGCATCCCAGGAGGCTCCCGGGACAGTCGGGTGACTCTGGGCTCCGGGGGCCTCTCGGGTGCCCCTGTGCTGCGCCGCGAGCTCAGCATGGACCGACTGAAAGAGTGAAGCAGGGTCCCGGAGCCTCTGCGGGGCGGGGGGGCCTCCTGGAGGCGGTGAGGCTCCTCCTGAGTCTCAGAGTGGGCACGAGTACTCAGCAGGAGAGGAAGGACGGGCCAGCACCTTCCAGTCCAGGCGGGGGCTTCCGGGGGGACTGCCAGGAGACACGCGGAGCCCTCCCCAGCAGCCACTGGGCCGGCGTCCCTGGCCAGGGTGACGGTGCCTCTTCCTCCCGGCTCCTGGGGATACTGAGCAACCTCCAGAGACCACTTGGGGCAGTGCACTGGGTGGCAGAGAGTGCAGCTGCCGCCAGGGGAGGGCAGGGCAGAGAGGCTCCAGAACACCCAGTGCTCCCGCGCCTTGGGCCACTCTGCAAACTTGACCCCCCACGTGTTCCCAATGCCCCTGGAGGCAGAGGTCTGTCAGCGTCTCACCGAGGACAGGGAGGTGCTGAGAAGCCAAGCTGCTGGCCCCAGGTCACAGCGTGGACAGGAAGCCAGCAGCCAGCCCCGGCTCCTGGTGGCCACAGGCCGAGGAGAGAACCCGCCGCCTTCCCGAGTGGGGCCTCACTCCCTTTCAGCAGCACCTGGGCATCTGCAGTCGCCCCCAAGGCCCCTATAAAAGCAGAAAGACAGAGTTTTCAAGGCGTTGGTCCTAACGGCCCCTGGCCTCACCCCGCAGTGGGCAGGCCCCAGCCCATCACTAAACGCAAGACTCACTGCGGTTAATGGAAGTGCCCGGCAGGTTCCCACCCTCGCTCCTGCGCGCAGGGATCCTGGGCCCCGGGTGCTCTTTCCTGTGGCTGGCTGGACCTGAGGCCTGGGCACAGCGGCTGCTCTGGGCTGCCGGGAGACGCCCACGGACTCTCCAGGTCTGGTTCCCCCCAGTGACGGTGACCAGGCTGGTTTCCCGGAGCTGCTGGCCACCGCAGCAGAGAAGAGCCGCCTGCTGCAGAGCAGGAGATGTGGCTGCGGCCCAGGAGACCCTGACAACCACGGCAGCCGCTAGAGAGCAGGACCCTGTCACCTGCATGCCTGCGCCCCCCCAGTGGTCCTGTGAGGCAGCAAGTGGACACCCACTGTTCAGAGGGGAGACGATGCTCCAAGCATCTAAGTCTGCGAAGCCAGAATTCAAACACGGACACTGGGCGCCACCTGCAATGAAATCATGACTATTCATTTATTTGTTCGATGGCCTTAGAGCAGAAACCGCTCCTGGTTTTGATCATCATTTTTTCCCATACCCACCACAGGGCCTTTGCTCGGTAAAGATGAACTTGGTCACACACAGCAAAAATGTCACAAGCAAATAACCCCCCCAAGGAAGTGCCGACTTGGACTTCATTATTTTCTCTAAATAACTCTAAGGGGGTGGTGAGTCACTTGGGCTCCTCTGTGTGCAATTCGTCATGAAGGACAGAGGCTCTGAAGATGGTCGGGGTCCCTCACTGGCTGTGTTACCCAGACAAGTGAGCTCGCCTCTCTGAACCTCTATTCTGTCACCTGTAAAGTTAAGATCATAACACCCACTGCACAAAGGACCGCTGTGGGACCAAATGGGTGCAGGAGAAGGAAATCTTCAGATACTCCCAAGGCGGTCATCTCCGTCCACTGGTTCACAGGTTTTTTAAAATATTTTCCCTCATTTTAATACAAATTTCAGTTTTTATTTTTTCTTTGATAGTTAAAAAAGTGAGGCTCAGCGAGGTCACGCAGCTGGCCGGGGGACACGTAGCCAGAGAGGTCATTTGAAGCAGAACCTTAGAACTTCAAGCTTCTCTTTCTGTGATATTCTGACACGTTTTAGCAAGGTTTGAGAATCTGGAATTTTGCTTTCAAAATAAGATAATTTGGGGAAGGAAAAGAAGGAAAATATTTAAATGGGCAGTAGAATCAAAGAACCCGTCTTTTGGAAGCAAGCACTGATGGGTCTGAACTTGCAGGAAGTTGTCTACTTAGAGCTGATGCCTCTGGGGCTTTTCTTCCTTGAGGCAGTGAGTGCCCTGTACTGACTCCCGCTCTCATGGGAAAGGGTCAGGGATAAAGAGAAAGGGGCAGAGAAGATGGACTGAATCACTGGTACCCAGCCTAAGGAAAAGCTAAGACTTCAGACTCTAACAGTCAGTCTACAGGAAGTCGCCTCCATGTATAAAGAGTTCTTACAAATCAATGAGAAGACAGATAACCTGATGTAATAAATGAACAAAGGACTTAAATAGGCCTTTCTCCCAAGATGACATCCAGAGGCAACAGCATGTGACAAGAGGCTCAGCTCCATGAGCCTCAGGGACATGCAGATCAAGTCCACAAGGATAGCACACCATAGCCCTGGGGCGGCTGAAAGGAGAGACAGACCACAGTCAGTATGGGGAGAAGGAGGAGGATCTGGGACCTCAGGTGTGACTGGTGAGGTGTAAAGTGGCACAGCCACTTTGAAGAGAGTCGGACCGTTTCTCATTGTCATCTGACCCACGAGAGCTGAAAACGCAGCTCCATTCCAACATTCGCTGAGTCTTCATGACAGAGTGGAGACGGTCCAGGGGTCTGTGAGCCCGCGAGGAAGACCCAGAACGCGGTCTATAGATACAATAGAATATTACTCACCCCCACACACAAAGAAACAAGAACAAAGATGATGGGTGCAAAAATATGGAGGAATCTCAACACAATGTTAAGTGAAAGAAGTTGGGCAAAAACGAGGGCACATTTTACAACTCAATGTATACGAATTTTCCAGAAGAGACAAATTTATTGACACAAGCACTCGATGAGTGGGTACTTCAGGGAAGCGGGGGTCATGGAGAGCAGGGGTAGACGGGATGGGTTTCTTTGGGGCTGGGGAGAGCCAATGCTGGGCCCCAGAAGCAAAGCCCAGACCCACACACAAGGCTCAATGTGGCCGAGTGGTAAATTCAGTGAACTGTGGGATAGGTGAACTGTAACTGCCAAGGATGGCTCGTCCACTCCCCCTTGTACCAGGGGTGGGCCCCAACACTAGCCCCCAAGCCATCTGACCCCAGACGCCACCCCTCACGCACCAGGCCGCACCAGCAGGACAGTCAATCCCAACTTCACAGGGCTCCTTCCCCTCAGAGGCCCAGGGAAGAAGCAGCCAAGAGCAAGCCACCCCCGGGGCAGAGAGCTCTGGCAACGTGGCTTTAACTGGCACCAGCCCAGGGGTGCGGGCACCACCCTGCAGCCCCGCAGTGTGATTAAGTTAGCATGTGCGCAGGACTGGCTAGCTTGGCCTCCGGCTCCCCAGCCAGGCCAGCCATCCATCTAGGACAGACTTAGCAGGACCGAGCGGCCAGCTAATTAATTGCTGCATCAATAAAACCAGGGTCTGGCCGCCTCGTGATGAATTACAGTGTTTCAAAGGACTTAACGGCTGCATTAGAGAAAGAGACAAAGGCGATCGATAGGGGCGGATGGCCTCAGCCAGAGTCAGCAGCTCTCAGGGCCTGGAGGCCAGGGGCGAGATGGGCACTTACCTCCAGAGCACAGCCCGTGTTTCCCGCAGGCCCAGCTGTACGGGGTTCACATGCAGGATTTAAAACAAGAGTGTGGCTGGCAGGGTGGCCCGCGCCTGTGATCCCAGTGACTCGGGAGGCTGAGGCAAGAGGACTGCAAGTTTGAGGCCAGCCTCAGAATTTGAGTGAGGCCCTAAGCAACTTAGTGAGATCCTGTCTCAAAATAAAAAGAATTAAAAGGGCTGCAGATATATCTCAGTGGTGAAGTGCCCCTGGGTTCAATTCCCAGTAATCCCACCAAAAAAAAAAAAACAATCCAAGAAGAGCTGAATGCTGGGCCCCAGAAGCAAAGCACTTGGCCCACACTCAGACCACCGTGAGCTACTCTACCTGGAGGTGGAGCTGGGCCAGTCCCCCAACCCCGGCCTCAGCTTCTCTGGTCTGCAGAATGGAGATTCGTATTGAATGTGGTCAGGGGATCCAAGGACACAGCACAGTGATGCTCCAGGACTTGCTGGGCCTGTGTTCAGAAAATGTCCCCGTACCTCAAGGAACATTTTTCTCTTATTATGCTTTCAGAAGCAGAAGCACAGACTCCATCCTCCTTCAGGGCAGGTGAATTGCTCCTTTTTATTAGATTTAATGTCGGCATTGGCACAGGTTAAAGCCGACTGTCGGACATGTGGTCACAGTGACATTAACACACACCTAAAACCAGCATCACGAGCAGTTCCCAGCAATCCCACCACCAGCCAGAGCCCTCCCCTGCTCTCTGTGGCCACAGCCCCCCCCCCAGCCCTGGAAACCCCGGGTCTGTTCTGCACCCCGACAGCTTCGTCTGTCTTAGAGGTCTGAGTCTCATCCGGGAGTCACAGTGTGCTCAGACCTGAACCGGTCGTCGCAGGCTGTTGGTCTCGTGGCTGAGCGGGAACAGTGGGATCCCCGCGTGTGGACACACCCTGGTTCCGTCCACTCGCTGAAGGACATCTGGGTGGCTAGGTCTGGGGGATTAGGACTAGAGCTGCTATTCATGGGTGGGCAGGTGTTGGCGTGAACCCAGGCTGTCCTCTCTCCAGGGTAGGTACTGGCTCCAGTGCTAAGTCCACGTCTAGTTTGTTAAAAGCCGACAAATGTTTTCCAGAATGGCTGGACCATTTCCACTGGCACCAACAGAGTGGGAGCTCCGGTTCCTGTGGCCACATCCCGTTTTCTACTCCGAGCATCCGAAGAGGTGCCCAGTGGCACTCCCTTGAAGTCCAATTTCTCTAAGAGCCAAATGCCTTGAACACCTTCCTTCCTTCCTTCCTTCCTTCCTTCCTTCCTTCCTTCCTTCCTTCCTTCCTTCCTTCCTTCCTTCCTTCCTTCCTTCCTTTCTCTCCCTCCCCCTCCCCCACTCCCTCTCCCTCCCCCTCCCCATCCCTCTCTCCCTCTCCCTCTTCTCCCTCTCCCTCCCCATCCCTCCCCCTCCCCATCCCTCTCTCCCTCTCCCTCTTCTCCCTCTTTCTCCCTCTCCCTCTCCCTCCCCCTCTCCCTCCCCTCCCCTCCCTCCCCCTCCCCCTCCTCCTCTCCCTCCCTCTCCCTCTCCCTCCCCCTCCCCTCTCCCTCCCTCCCCTCCCCCTCCCTCCCCCTCCCCCTCCTCCTCTCCCTCTCCCTCCCTCTCCCTCCCCCTCCCCCTCCCCTCCCCCTCCCCTCCCCCTCCCTCCCCCTCCCCCTCTCCCTCTCCCTCTCCTGGTGTTTTCTGGCAGGTGAGCTGGAGGGTTGTTGACTTGGCTCTGTGGTTGGATATCTGCTTGGCAAATGCTTTTACCCAACCCGTAATTTGGTCTTTTCATTTTCTTAACAGCATCTTTCAGAGAGAGAGAAAGTTTTGAATTTAAATAAAGTTCAATTTATCAATTTATCTTTATGGAGTGTGCTTTTAGTGTCCTGATAACCCGTCTTTGCCTAACCCCGGGTCACAATGCCTTCTCCTAGATTTTCCTTTAAAAATTTTATGGTTGTGCTGTCTATTCTAGGTCTCTGATTTACTTTGCATTAGCTTTTTGCATAAAGTGTGAGAGGCACAGCCCAAGGATCATTTTTGCATGTCAATGTCGAATGAGTCCTTTCTGACCATCAGCTGGGCATGTTTCCCTGGGTCTGTCTCTGGATGCTTCTCTCTTCCATTGACCTATGTCCGTCCCTTCCGATCTCCTACTATTGGCATTGCTCTGATTTTATACAAGCCAGGGAACCTCACAGTGGGATCCTCCAATTTTATTCTTTTGTTTTCATATTATTTTGGCCTCCTGAGGTCATTTGATTCTCTCCACACATTTTGAGTTTGGGATGAGAGAGTATCTTTTGGAAGGATTTTAAACTATGAATTCGAGACATCATGAATGGCTATAACAGCCCCCGTGTCCACCAATGGACAAGTGGACAGAGTGGTCCATATCCACAATGTAAGAAAGGTCGTCATTCGCCCGATTTCATTCACATGTGGAACCTGAAGAAGCCGAGCTCACAGAAGCATGGCAGAGACCAGTGGCCACCAGAGGCCACAGAGAGAAGGTGAGAGGCCAGGGGAGAAACTGGGAACAAAGTCCAGCCAGCTAGGGGACTGAGTTCTGCCATTCTCTTGCATAGAAAATGTGACCGTTCTCAACAACGTTGTTCTGTATAGTTCAGAGCTGCTTGAAGAGAGGATTTTGTTTGCTCGCCTCACAGAGAAGTGGAAAAGGTCTGCAGCATTAGGTGACCTAAGCATCCTGCGTGGATCATCCTGAGTGGATCGATACACAGTGGGCACGGCACTGAAGCATCTCGCTGCAGCCCACAGAGACGTGTGGTGATCGCCTGTCAGTCAACAGCCACAACCAAGAACTGTGGACTCAATTTCTTTTCTAGATCGGGGTCTCTTTGGGGACCTATTTCCTCCTGGTGAGCTTTAGTTTCTACTTTCAAGGAGCCGGGCCTTTTCGTGAGTACTTGATATGTGTTTGTGGAGCTCTTGGTGGGTTCCCTGATTATCTCTTAACACCTGCAGGGTCTGTAGTATTATCCCTTTATTCATTCTGAACCCTGGAAATCTGCGCCTCCTCACATTTTTCTCTAGCAGTCTATCCAGAGGTTTATCAAGCACATTGATTTTCCCAAAGACCCGGCACGTCTGGATCCCATTGATTTTCTGTGCCGCGATTGCTGCGAAGTTCATTCATTGTTACTTTTCTCTTAATCGATTCCTTGTTGAGGCACACGTAATAACACTGTTCTGCTCGTCTGGGGTTTTCTTTTGCTGGTTATTTTTGTGTCAGTTAATGTGGATGCTCAGAAGCATGGATTTGTGATCTTTCTTACTTTTAATTGCTATAAAATTCCCTGTGAACCCTGCTCTATTTTCTTCCCACAAATGTTGATACGATGTGTTTTATTTTCACTCAGTTCTTGATATTTTCTAACGTTCCTCAAGATCTCCTTTATAACCAGTGCATTATTAAGGAGGATGCCATTTAATCGCCAAGTGTTTGGAGACTTTTCTGTTATTCTGTTATCAATTTCCAGTCAATCCGTCAGAGAGGGTGCCTGTACGGTTGCACTGCTTTTGAATTTGTCCAAGCTTATGACTCAAGACACATCTTCCTGATGACCAGTGCATGTGCGTGTCAGAAGTGTGTGCGTGCTGTCCTGGCTGGAGCTGTGGAATCCATGTCCCCTGGAGGCATGGTTTTCCTGGGATGGTGCGGGTCTGCCTCCTTGTTGGCTGCCTGTCCATGATGCCCATCTGTGTTAGAGTGGCGCTGGGCTAGCTAAGTGCACGTGTGCATGTGTCTCATCTCCTCTCCTTGGTCAGCCTGTGCTCCGGGTGTTTGGAAACTCTGATGTTAGGTGCATTTATGTGGGGCACACTATGTCTTTGTGGCCAACTGACCTTTGGTCATTGTCCCCTCCCCATCCTGACTCTTGCCAACTCTTCTTTGTTCTGAAGACTACTTTTCTGGATATTAATATAAATGCCCGGCGTGTCTTTCATTCGTGTGGCATGACTTCTTTCTCATGCGTTCAGCCCTCCCACGTCATGATATTTGAAGTCATAGGTCGAGTTTCGCTGGATGGTGATAGTCAGCCACCTCACAATCACTGCTTACCTGGCCTGCTGAGCCATTACAGCGGTCACAGCTACTGACCTATGGCCAAACAGGTGGGCTGCTCCACTATCTGCTGTCTCTTGGTTCTCTCTGTTTCTTGACCCTTCTTTTCCTCGTCTGTCTTCTTTTGTGTTATTTGAACTTTTCCCCAACATCCCAGTTTAGTTTACACTTCTTACTATTCCTCTTCACGTAGAACTTTGTCTAGTGGTTGCTCTAAAGTACTTGATACCCACAGTCTATTTAGAGTCAGTATTTTACGACGTCACGTGGAACATAGAAACGTGACCACCACATCGTCTTTCTGCCCTCCTTCTGTGCCTGTGCCATCTGTGTGTCTCGTCCGCACACATTCGATCTCTCTCTCAATACTGTTGATGTATTTGCTTTCAACTGTTAAGCCTATTTTCTAGAACTCAGGAGGAGACCCATATCTATTCAGGTACTCACCATTGCTGCTGCCCTTCCCACTGACCCCTGTTCCAAGCTCCCTCTGCTCCCGTCCCTCGGGTGCCTGAAGAGTTCCCTTTAGTGGTTCGCTTTCTGACCAATCGGCAACAAATCACCTTCTTCCGCTGCATCTGAGAAGGTCCGCATTTCACCTTCTGAAGGATGTTTCCTCTGCAAACAGATTGGGTTGACAGTTCTTTTCTTCCACATTAAAAAATATTGTTCTGCTTCCTTCTGGCCTCCACAGGTTCCCATGAGAAATTAGTAGTGACCCAAATAGTTGCACCTTATAAATGATACATCCACCTTCGCCGACTGCTTTGGAGACTTTCATCTTTATTTCCTGAAGTTTGACATGATCCACTGGGGCACAGAGTTCTCAAGTTCATCTTGTTTGAGTTTCACCAGGTTTCTATAGTTTTCAAGTGTTTTATGGTTTTTTGTTGTTGTTGTTTGAGTCTTGTTTTTATTTATTTATTTATTTAATTTTTGGCTAAACTTTGCAAGTTTTTCGCAATTATTACTTGAAATGTATTTTCGCCCCCCAATTTTTTTCTTTGCTTTATGACGTGAACGTTAGAACTTTTACTATTATCTCTGAGATGGTATTTTTTTTTCATCTTTTGCTCTGTTCCGCTTGGACGATTTCTGCTGATCTAAAGGTCACGGACTCTCCTGTTATTTCATTCTGTTTTTAACCTTCTTCCAGAAGTTTTATTTTTGTTCTTATATTTTTTTCAGTTCTAAAATTTCCATTTGGTTCTTCCCATCTTTCTTTGTGCGTTAGTCAGCTTTTCACTGCTGTGACCAAAATACCAACAAGAACAACTTGGGGAGGAAGGATCCATCCTGTCTCCTGATTCCAGAGGATTCAGCCTTGGTCAGGCGACTCGGTGGCTCTGGGCCTGAGGTGGGCAGGACATCATGGCGGAAGGTGTGGAGGAGGAGGAGAGCCGCTCAGCTTGCGGCAGCCAGGACACAGAGAGAGACAGAGAGGAGGGGAAGGAGCCGGGGAGGGAGAAGATGAACCTTCTAGGGCTGGCCCCAGGGACTCTTCCTCCAACCAGGACCCACTTCCCAGCCGTCCATCCAGCCACCAGTGGATTAATCCACTAATGAGAGCCGCACCCTCGCGATCCAGTCACCTCCCCAACCCGCTTCTCTGAACTCTGCGGCATTGGGGGTCATACTTTCCACACATGAGCTTTGGGGGGGACGTTGCAAACGTCCAAACTGTAACACTTTGCGCGCGCACACACACACACACACACACACACACACACACACACACACACACGCTATCCTCATTTCGAGAGTGCCCGTCTGTGGAAACGCTTTTGTCCCTGCCGTGAGGCTCCATCTCCTTTTCATATAAGCTGACAGAGGAGTCCCCTTCGCCTTGAGTCTCCTGTGCGGCTTTCCTCCCTGCAGGCTACTTCCCCGATTCTTCGTCTGCTGACTGATCTGAACCCTACCTTCGTGTTATACCATGAGACGGATATTGTTTACTCCTGAGGAAAACAGGGGTGAACCCGCCGAGTCCCGCACCCCTCTACACCTGTAGTCTCAACGTCCTCTCCACCTCCAGGGCTCGCGGGGCCATCTGGATGTGGCCTTGGTGTGAGTCACCCTCCGTGGGTCTGGGACCTGGCAAGGGTCTATTTTCTCAGTTCAGTTGTTCGAATCTCTGAAACGCTGTGAAGAGCCAGAGCTGTGTGCTGAAGCTCAGGGCTGAGCCCAGGAGGAACAGCACCGGGCCCCCCGAGTTCTGCCCCAGCCGACCTCTTCCCACCACTTGGCCCTGCTCCTCTCTTTTTGTGCGTAACCAGAGCACAAGGCTGACTTTCCTCAGGTTGCTGTGCCCTCCTGCCAGGTGCTCACAAATGGCCAAGCGGTGGGCACACACGAGGGACAGAGGGCAAGTTTCCGCTCCACCCTCTTGGGACCACAGCAGCCTCAACCAGAGAGATCACTCCCTCCTCAGACCTCTGGGCCCCTGCATTAATAGCCTAGGAGAGGCAGGGGATCCTGTGCTCACTGATCAGCTCCTACAGCGTGACATTGTCCTTACAGACTTGAGGAGTGAAGAGTTTACCTACTAGAGTCACCCAGGTTCCCACCTTGGTTCTGACCCTATAGATCTAGCCCCAACATTTGAGAAGTGAGTACACTGGGCCCCCGGTACCTGGGGGAGACGGGTTCTGGGACCCCCTCAGATAGCATGATCTGCAGATGCTCAGGTTCCTTATAAATAGCACTGTGTCTGCCCATGACCTGGCACATCCCCCAGACACGTGATGTCACTCGAGATCACACCTAGCACCTCATGCCATGTAACTGGTGTGGATAGGGTGGCTGTTGTTTAGGGAATTAGGACAAGAAAAGAAATCTGTGCACTTTTTACCCAAATATTCTTTATTTGAGATTGGTTGAATTCAAGGCAGTAGAACCCGCAGAGGCAGGGGACTGACTTTATTATCCTCTTTCATGAAGGCTTATATAAATTAAATGAATTCCCCAACCACACACAGCAGGTCATTAGCACAGCAGGATCTGAACCCAGCTCAGGCTGGCTGAGGCCCATTCTTCTCCCAGGTCCCTGTGCTGATTTCCTATGATCATTTTATTACCCGCGAGCATGAAGCTTATGTTTCCTTTCTCTGAAAATGGTGATTGATGGCCTCTCTTAAGCACTGGAATTGGATCCTCAAATCCCAATACAATTTTGTCCAATAAAATAATAACAACCCGAGACAATTCATTGCCTTCCCAGCCTCTGTGGTCTCGCAGTGATCTGTGAAGGTAAGGGCCACCTTCTCTGGCTGGCGCCTTGTCCTTGGAGACGCAGCTGCCTTGGAAACCTGACCCTTCCTTCACTCCAGGGCTGCAGAGAGGCTTTGTGGAGGAGAGACGGGGCTGCACTGCTCCCGTTAAACCAGGCACCACCCGTCAGGGAGATCAATGTGTTCGGTGCCCGTGAGAACTCAGACACAGAGCTGGCTGCCCGGTCCAGGAAAGGAGCCAGGAGGACTCCAACCCTGTCCCCGAAAGACATGTGTCCAACAGGTGCCTGGAGCCGAAGGGACCCAATCACTTTTTCAGGAGAAAAAATGTCCACACCCAAGGGTCTTCCTCTCCATTAGAGCCCCCAGTTAATGTCCTTTCACTGGAGGTCAAGAAAAACCCAGGGGCTGGGGACATGGCTCAGTCGGTAGAGTGCTTGCCTTGAATGCACAAGGCCCTGGGTTCTAATCCCCAGCACCACCAAAAAAAAAAAAAAAAAAAAAGAAAGAAAGAAAGAAAGAAAGAAAGAAAGAAAGAAAGAAAACCCCGAAGAGGGTGAGTAAGATGACCAAGGGAGGTGAGGAGATCTTCCCACAAGGCAATGGGACTCTGAAGTCTCTGTCAACACTTTAAATAATCACATGTGCAAAGGGATAGAGCCAAAATAGGAGTCAAGAGACTATCAGGATTCCTTTCAGTTGGGGTTATCAGAAAGGGGGTATCAAATTGGGTTAATGAGGTTACACACACACACACACACACACACACACACAGTGTTTCCAAGTTCTAGGAGTTGTACTAGCTTCAGGCATGGCTTGATCTAGCACTCAGTACATCAGGAATATCTCCCTCTACATACTTCCCGGGGGTCAGCTTTGTCCTGGTGAGGGCTCTCCAATGGCAACACAGACACTGGCTTTCCTCCTGGCACTAGTAACCCTAGCAGGAAGGTGACACTTCTTTCTCAATAACCCCATGGTTTAGTCAGCCTTTTCACTGCTGTGACTTAAGAGCCACCAGCGCAAAGATAAAGGAGGAAAAGTGTGAGGGCTCACGGTTTCAGAGGTCTCCCCACACACAGCCAGCTCCATTCCTCGGGAGGCAGGACATCATGGCTGAGGAGTGTGGCGGAGAGCAGCAGCTCACGGGAGGAGCAGGAAGCAGAAAGACACGCCCCTCGCCAGGAACAAATATATAGACCCCAGTGAGCCACGCCCCCAGTGAGCCACGCCCCCGGTGAGCCACACCCCAGCGAGCCACGCCCCGGCGAGCCACGCCCCCAGCGAGCCACGCCCTCAGTGAGCCACGCCCCAGTGAGCCACGCCCTCAGTGAGCCACGCCCCCGGTGAGCCACACCCCAGCGAGCCACGCCCCGGCGAGCCACGCCCCCAGCGAGCCACGCCCCAGAGAGCCACGCCCCCAGAGAGCCACGCCCTCAGTGAGCCACGCCCCCGGTGAGCCACGCCCTCCGTGAGCCACGCCCCCAGCCCCGGCCCACCCCCTCCAGGGACCACTCAGCCACTCCCATGCCACTCCCATCGGGGTCGATTCACTGGTCAGGTTAAAGCAATGGCCCAATCCTCCTCCAGACCTCCTTGCCTTGTCCCCCGCGTCAGGTCTTCGGGCAGGTCTTCGGGCAGCTCCTCACGGCCTCTCATTGACCAGCCTGGTACCCGCCTGTCTCCCACCATCTGAGCGCAGTGACCAGGTTCCTCTGCCCAGCCAAGCCGGGTCGGTTGGCCTTCCCTGTGACTTCCTCGGAGAGACCAGCTCAACCTGAATGGAGGCTGCGAGGGGAGGCGGGGGTCTTGCCGAGGGAGATGGGGCTGCTGTTGTCAGATGAATGGGGAGGGGGAGGGGTGGGCGTCCAGGATGAGAAGCAGAGGAAGGAAGAGGCGCGCTCTTCATGGATGGAGGGGAAGGTGCGGACCGCGGACCCCTGCCGGTTCCGGTTCTCCCGTGACAGGTCCTGACCACCCAGCGCCCCTGGGCTCCTGCAGCCCCTCTGCCCAGAAGCGCGTTCACAGGACCTGCTATTTGAAGAGACTGACTCCCAGATCGCTGAGCACCCCGGAGAGAAGCTAAGTCCTAACATGGGACATGCCCAGGGGTCCGTTCAGGAACACCTTCGCTGTGACGGTGGGGGAAGCCGGAATTGTAGATGGCCCCTGGCTCCCGGCCCCCTCCAGCTAGGAGGGGCCTGCCGCCTGCTTGTAGCCATCAGGAGCAGAGAGACCCTGAGCCGGTCTCTCCCTCCGTGGGTGACAGTCTAGGACTCCCTGTTGGCCAGCAGGGCTAGGGGTTCTCTGGCCCAACTTAAAGGATGATGCTGACCTTTTATGAGGGCCGGCAGGGAGCCGTGAGAGGGCACACGCTTGGCAGGGTGCCCAGGTGTTTGGTGTCAGCCGTTCTTCATGGTAGGAGGAGAGAGATCAGGACAGTGCCAGGCGATTCGGCTCCCTGCATCCTTCAGAGGTGACCTCTGGATGTCTGCACCCCGGCCGGGGCCCCTTTTCTTCCCCGAGTGTCACCCTCACAGACGTCTATGCAGCCAAATGAGGATCATGCTGATGAACCAAGTATTTGAAATCCAATTTATCATCATCCAATCTCAACAGAAACTGGTTGAGTGTCCTGGGAGCCGTTCCAGAGTGTTGGTGTTGGAGAAGCACTGAGCTCGCCCCAAAATGACGCGTGGCGGGTAGGGAAAACAGGTGTCTCAAGCAACCTCAGTTTGAAAAAAAATCTAAAATTGGGTTCCTCCAGGCTTTGGAAGCTAAAAAAAAAACCCAAAAGAACAGTTTTTGAGCACCTGCCAAATGGTCTCAAGCGCATTATTTTAATAGTCTAGGGAAAAAGATCTTCATTTTGCAGATGAAGAGGTGACGTTCACGTGAAGCTGAAGTGAGCTCAAATAAGTTAGGTCCCCTGTCCAGGTCACCCGGGTCTGATCCACGCCCCTCACCGACTTTGAGAACAGAAGAGGCCTTGGAACCTACCAGAGTGGGATGGGATGGGTCTTGGAAGGAATCTAATGCCCAAGAGAGAAAGGGAAGAGACGAGTAGGAATGGGAGCAAACAACCTTGA
This sequence comes from Ictidomys tridecemlineatus, assembly GCF_052094955.1. Classification (NCBI taxonomy): domain Eukaryota; kingdom Metazoa; phylum Chordata; class Mammalia; order Rodentia; family Sciuridae; genus Ictidomys; species Ictidomys tridecemlineatus. The sequence continues at coordinate 143,078,235 of NC_135486.1, forward strand.
TGTGAAAACTTGGACATTCGGCACAACTTGTCCAGTGATAGGTTTCCAAGAAAATAAACTTCCAAGAGAGACCCCAGGGAGAGGTGTCTGCTCCCAAAGCCCTGGTAGAAGCAGATGCCTTCCATTGTTAAAGAGCAGATACGAATCATTTTCTTGGAAGCCTCTATATTGACTTTTTATAAATTTGCCCCTGGGCCTCCCCGTAGCTAACAGGAAGAAACAAAGACCATCAGTTGTAAGAAACACAATTTTTTCTTTAATCCCCATGAATTCTTAGTTGGAAAGGACCCTCGCAACAAAAGACAGATTATTAAGGGGAAAATAAATGGAATTAGATCAATGTACATTTCATATAGACCTGGAGGACGTGCAGGGAATGAGAAATCCTCAGATCTGACCTTGAGTGGCAGCTTCTATAGCATCACACCAGCAAAGAACAGTGCTCAGGAGGCAGACGATGGGACTCGGAGTCTCCAGGGTGGCAACCTGGGGCACAAGCGCATCCATGGTGGGTGAAGGCTGGTCTGCAGAGCTCACGGAGAGTGATTCACTGGGACCATCTCCGGGTCACCAGGGTCTGTGCTCAGTGGTCAATTAACCTGTGCTGTCCTTGGTGGAGAGGGGCTGGAAGACCCTTTGTCTCTGCAAATCTATGTCTTCCTTTGAGTGAAAAGAAGGAGGGCAGAGAGCTTTCCTGTACCTGCTGCTTCTTGGAACCTCCCTATTTGGGGGGTAGCATATTCTGGTCTTTCACACACTTGAAAATAATTTTTAACTGACATGTAAAAATAATCAATAGCGGCAACTGCCATTTTTTGAATGCAAACTAAATCCTGGGCCTATGTGCACTCCAGCAAGCCAGGTGCTATCCTGCGGGTTTGCAGATGAAAGACAGCCCAGGTGTGCAGAGCAGCTAAGTGTTAAGGATGCAGCGCATGCTCAGGCCTGCGCCCGCAGCTCTCCGCTTCCCAGCTCACCGTGGCTACCACCAGCTGCTTCCCCTCACCTTGCAAATCGAGAAGAATTTCTCCCAGGGCTTCTTTGAGGGAGTGTCCTGGGTGAGGTGATGATTACGGCTGTCAACAACAGCCTTCAAACAGACATGAAAATCAGGGTGATGTCTCACCTGCCCCTGAACACAGGTGCGGGCAGGATGCCAAGGTCAGGTTTGTTAAGAAGCATGTCTGGGGGTGTATCCAAGACAGGAGGGGCCCGGCTATTCTATTCTTTTGCACAGGCCAATGTAAGACTGTTCAGAGAAGCTTCTAGACCATGCACTCTCACGGAGAGCCCAGCAATCAGAGCCGCCTTCTACCTCTGGCATCTGACTAATGAACTCCTAAGAGGTCAGCTCTGCTTCGGTTAACACCTGCGGAGAGGTAATGAGCTGCGGCATGGACCGAGGTAATTACCCAGGTTAGAGGCAGAGGGAGCTGAGCAGGGTCCACGTCAGCCAGACACAGAGCTGTCGAGAACAAGAACAGGAAAGGTGGGAGAGGGTGGGGAGAGGTGGGGAGGTGCATCTCGAAGGATGCGCAATTCAGTCAAGCACAGTCTTAATTAGGATCGGAGCAGACGCGACAACAAAACCCCCAAGACACGATCTTCAGGAACTCCCCTAAGGACCTGGTGGGTATCCCTCCTGGCTCCTGTCGATCACGGCTGTGACACCTACTGTGCGCGCAGGGCAAGGCTCTGAGATGCAGTGAGTCCTGCTCTCGGGACTCGTCCCTTTCTGGACCTTGCTCTGCCCCCGGGGGAAGCGGTCCCAGGAAAGGAGAGTGACAAACCCTTGGCCCCGTGGGTGGAGACGAAGGCGCGGCCATTTCCAATGTGCTGGCGGTTAACCCCGGTTCTTTCCCTGGATCTCACCGCTTCTTGACCAGACAATAAAGGGCACCCGTCCCTAATGCAGCGGGTGCCTTGAGACGCTTCCTCTGGGTTCCTTGTAACTGCCCCTCTCTTGGGCAGATCCCTTCATGAAATCAATCACCTTCCCTCTGATGCACGTGTACAGTGTGCTGTTGGTCTAACTGTGACTGTTTTCATAGCGACTTTGCCTGTTCAAATCCCCAGCGAGGAGGGGAGACGGAGCCAGCCCCTTCGATGTCAAAATATAATGGAGGGCCCAAGGGCAGCGTTGCTCAAAAGGCCCAGAGCTCTGAAGTCTGTGTGGGAGGCAAATGAGCTCGTATTTTGTGCAAAGCTAAAAGGAGGAGAAGTATGGGGAGACAGGTAGGAGAAGGGGCAGCGGGGATTTCAAAGCCTCCTGGAACCACTGAACCTGGTGAAGTGCCCAGAGGTGCCGCGAGCTGAGGAATATTAATGAGTCCGGGTTGCTTGGGCATAACGTTAATCACATGGAGACTCCATATGAGCTAAGCAGGATTGGTAAGGGGAGAACTTTTCATTTTTTCCCCTGAAGTGTGCTCCCACTTCTGCTCGGCGGCATCCTGTGAGATATTTGACATGATCTCAAGGAAAACAGCAGCGCGTGGCCACGCATTAACGTAATCGATTCCCCTTTAATTCTTTGGGCCTTTCTCGGGCCCTGACTAATTGCTTTAAAATACCTGTTCTGTTCTTGCTCATTCTTCAGGTGGTGCTCAGACTCACTGGTAGGAGATGACGCGGGTCAATGAGGCATCTTCAAAGCACAGTGCCGAAAAAGAAAGGTGATTTTAACTTTTAGAGTACCCAAGGAGAGCGGCGTGGGAGTCTTTCTGTCACGCGGGTTGCCATGGTGACGAGAGGGCTTGGACTCCAAGGAGACTGGATAATAACCACGATACCGTTCCCAGGGAGCTCGGTGTGTGATCAATACCGTTCCGTTTGCCCTTAACTCTTGGAGAGACCCCATCTTGCTCTTTTTTACAGAGAAGGGGTCTGAGGCACAGGAGGTTAAGTAGCCTGCACAAAATCTGAATCTAGAGAACAACACAAACCAGGGTTCGAATCCAGACACTCTGACTCCACAGCTGTGGATACCCATCCATCTGTGCTGCCTGAAGAAGGTGATGGCGTACGGAGATACCCACAGAGTTAATGCAGCTTTTCTTCTCTGACGTCCAGGACTGGATAAAACTGCAGGAGCCCACTCCTGTCTCTGGAGGCCAATGTGGTTACCCCAGAACCACAAAGGGGCTGCCATTAGCGGGGGGATGCACACACAACATCCCCCATCATGAAGGACAGCTGGATTCCTCCTTCATCAGCATTTCCGACGGCAGGACGTCAGCAGGGCAGAAGTTGGAGGGTCACACAGGAGGACAGTTGATGGAAGGATGAAAAGAGGACATTTTTTTTAAAATGTTGGTGCCATGATAAACAGTGGGAGGCACCCCACACTGTGCAGAGGTTTGGAGTGTTTCTCTTTTCCACAACTCAACACGTAGTCACTAGGCTCTGTCGATGGTAACTCTGAGCCGCACCCCCAGCCATGCTACCCTGGGTATCGACCCAGAAGTGAAGATCTACGTCTAACTAAAAATCTGTACACAAATGTCCATAGCAGCTGTAGCGCCAAACCCGCCAGCTGAGAACCACCCAACCGCCCGTCTGGATGAGCAGGCTGATGTCTGTCATCTGGGAGCGGATTCTGGGCTTCAGGAAACGGGAATCGACCGTCAATATCTGCAGTGACGGGGTGAGTCCCAAATAATCAGGCAGAGTGAAAAAATCCCAACAGAAAGGGCAGGTGCAGTTTGGCTCTTTGGATAGAAAATTCTAGAAAAGGCCAGCAAGCCTAAGGCGCCAGCCAGGGTTTGCCCAGGGACGGGAGGGCAGGTGGCTGGGGAGGTCTGAGAGGGGCAGGAGAAGGCTTCTGGGCGCAGTGTGCGTCTCGACCTGGGAGATGTGGGGTGCTCGGGTGCAGAGGTGCCTTGGGACTTCACCCGTGTCACGTGCAGCGGCCAGTCACCCTCCACGGGACGCTCAGAAAGAAGAGCCAAGGGACCTGCTGTGGGAGGGGCTGCGTGTGCAGAGTGAGGAGTGTCGGCCTGGGAGCAGGGACAGGGCTGGAGTTCAGGGGTCAGCCATGGGACGGCGCCACAGTGGGGAGGGAGACCCCACCACAGTGGGGGAGACCCCACCCCAGGGGCCTGTGATCTCACCCGAAGCTCTGGGGGAGTCCTGTGCGCAGAAGGAATTGTCACAAGTTCAGAAGGAACTGTGTCCCCTCCCAAAGTCGGACTCTTCCGCCAACCGTGGAGCGTGACTTTCCAGGGGCATCAGGGGACAACCAGGTCAGCTGGTGGGACCTGCGTCACCCCACTGTGTCCTATAAGAAGAGGAGGAGGACACCGCCGTGCCCAGAGGGACCACCCTGGACGGACCCGGGGCAGGTGACCTCTGCAAGCCAAGGAGAAGGGCCTTGGTGAGACCCAACCCTGACGATGCCTGGTGTCCAGGCCTCCAGGACCGCGAGACAGTCTGCTTCGCCCAGGCTGAGCTAGAACCCTGGCGGCCAGCGGAGCCCGCCGCCTGGACACAGGGAGACCCGGCTGCTGAGACAGCCACCTGGTGACCTAGGAGGTGGTGGGGGCCGTGGTGAGTGACCTGGCAGACGTGACACCCGGGACCCCAGCTGCAGTCAGGGTCTGAGTTCTGGCTTCTCAGGACCCCCTGCGGGGCGGGGGGCAAGGGAGGCCTCAGATGACCCCAGCTTCTGGCTGGTTGGTCCCACGGGGAGGAGCAGGTTTAGAGGGAGATAGATATCCGACTGTCAGATCCGGCCACATCCGTGGGTGGCCGTGGGGTGGACGTCCTGCTGGAGACGCACAGTGGGTCCTGGGAGTGGGAACCTGAAGCCAGCAGTGTGTGCGGCCTAGGCCAGGGGAGGCCCCCGGCCAAGGACTTCAGAGGGACCCCCTGGGAGCGGTCAGCTGTGACTCAGAGAGCCCTCTGTCGGTGGAACACAGAAAAGTGGGGACAGAGCAAGGACACCGGCAGAAGGTCCGCAGTCGTCCAGGGACGTCTGGGACTGACCACGTGGACCCGCGGAAGCAGACTCCCCACCTGGTCCCCAGGTGAAGGCCTCTCCAGCCCTCTCTCCCCCGTCGATGGCTCCCATTCTCTCCAGTGGCAGGACGTGGACGCTGGACTCTCCTCCACAGGGGCCGCAGGAGCAGGACCCCTGTCCCCAGAGCCAGACACAGAACCTCAGTTACCGTTCCAACTCCACCCGACCTTTTGGTGTGAGAGTGTCCACCCAGCACTTCCCCGATCCACCCTGCTCCATGGGAGGCCACGGACCCCCCTTCCAGAGAAGGTTCTGCCCCCTACCCCCAGGTAGGAAGGGGCCCAGGGGGGCCAAGAGCAGTCTCCAGGCGCAGACCCACTGCAGTGCCCCGGCCTGTTCCCGTCTGGACGGGTCGTGTTTCTTCACGGTTGTCCGCCCCTCACCAAACCCAAGCAGAGATCTGGGTGGTCCCCCCCCACCTGGGCCTTCAGGGTCTTCAGGCTGAAGGTCCCGTCCGACTCACATTGTTAACTTGACTTGGTGGTGGCCCCAGTGACGTTGCCTATTCCCTCCCTGATGTCGTGCGACACAAGTCCTCCGGGTCACGGCGGCTCTTGTTTGGTCCGGAGGACAGGGAGGTCCTCGTGGGGTGCCACCATTCAGGGTGGGAGCATCAAAGCACACACAGACGCCTGCCACAGTCTCAGAGGGCGCCGCGGGGACGCGGTGGAGGGAGCCTGAGGACGGGGTGCGGCCTAGGAAGGTCCCCCGGAGGCAGAAACGCAGGAACGGGGGAGTCCAGGAGGAGGGGCCGGCGGCCCTGGTGGAGGAGGAGCTCGGTGCGTGGGAGGAAGGTCGTCCGCGTGTCTGGAGAGGTGGCGGGAAGGCAGGAGGCCGTGAAGTCAGAGGCAGGAGGCGGTGGTCTCAGGAGCTGGGTGGGGTGAGTGGTCTCCTCCCCCAATCCGTCTGCTCAGACGAAGCCTGTGAACTTGATCTGATTTGGGAAAAGGTTCTTTGCGGAAGTCATTAAGGATCCCAAGACACGAGCATCCCTGCACAGCGCGGCCCCTAAGTCCACCCCCAGGGACCGTGAGAGAAGAGGGCGGCGGGGGAAGACAGAAGAGCAGGTCACTGAGGGGGGCAGAGCCTGGGACGAGTCGCATTCCGGCCAGCGCCGCTCAGAGCTGAGAGCAGCCTCAGAAGCAGGAAGAGGTTCTCCGTCAGGGCCTCTGGAAGGAGCTGACCCTGGTGACCTTGGCTTTGTCCTTCTCGCTTCCAGAACAGTCAGGGAATGGATTTCTGCTGTTCTAAGTCAGCTCACCTGAATCCAACACGGGAGTCGTGGCCCCCACAGGCCCCCACCCATCCGCTCTGAACTGGTGCTAAACGCGGTGCGGCTCCCGAGGAACCCGCCTGGACTCTACAGACGTGGACCTCCCTGGGACATCTGCCTCTCCATTCTGAACGTCCTGGGAGACGCACACGACACCATCGTTTCACTGAAACTCAGTTCGCTTGGATTTGCGCTGCCTGGGAGAACTGCATCTGTATGTTTGAAGATCCAGCTCCATTGTCAAGCACATCCTGGCAGCCCTCCTTGCACCAGGCTTAAATTATCTTTCCGGTATTATCAAGATTCCACAGTAGCATTAATTGTTCTGGGACCAACTCTAATAGCTTCAAATAATTATTAGCAATTGCTCATTATCTCTTTTTTAAAACCCTAAATATATATCTATGTTTTTAAAGACATTGGCTCACTGAGACTGGAAAGGATGCAGACTTCCATTCATGGGGCTGATATGACTCAGGGCATTGTTCAGGAAAATAACAGTTATTGGGCTGGTGGGTGCCAATTTGAGATATTGACTGTGCTGATTGATAGACGGAGCCTCGCTGGGATGGCGAAGGCCAGCTTCCACGTGGGAGGCGTGGAATGTGAGGGACACAGAGGATACTATTTTAGTCTGTTCTCGAAGCCACCTAGGCATCTCTTGTTTTCCTCTCTGGCACAGAACTCCATCATCCACCCCTTAAAATATGTCTCCTAGATTGAGGGCAGAAGGACTAGAAATACCTTCTCTTGCAAATAGGCCTGTCCCTCTGCAGAGGACCCTCTTTTCCTTCTTAATATGGCTGGTCTGTGCCAGAAGAAATCACTCGTATTTTACCTTAATTTTCACCTACCCTCCATCCATCTGGGTATCCACACACACGTATCCATGCATGAACAGATCTAGTCATCCCTCCATCTATGCATGCATGCATGCATCCATCCATCCACCCAACCATCCACCCACCCACCCATCCACCCATCCATCCATCCACTCACAACCCCATGCATTCACAAATTCTGTCATCTAGCTATCCAACTATACATCCATGCATAATCCATCCACCCACACATCCATGCACAAGTCCATACACCCACAAATCCAGTCATCCATCCACCATCCATCCATGCATGCATCTACGTGTATGTTCAATGCACATCCAGGCATAAATCCTCTATTCTTCATCACCAATCATTGACTTACAGATGTCCCTCCTTTCCGTTTCTATGTTCTTTTAGAGCTCTTACTGTTCCGAGTTTTGACCTCTTACCTCGACTGTCATCGTTTCTATTTCTTTATTTCCTCGGGTGTCTTTGGGGGAAGCTGCATAAGCCAGTGATTTTACTTTTGGCCACCACCGTGATCAATGTGCCTCCAGAATTTTTGTTTTGGAGTTGGAGTAAGTTAGGACTCTCATGCTCTGGTGAACTTTGTTACCTGGGGCTGCTCTTTGATGGTGTGGAGGAAGCTGTCTTCTAGGGGCAACCAGCCCACAGGCTGGACTGTGCTGGGTGAGGCCAGCAGGCTCAGGGCTGACCAGCCCACCAACACATACTAAGATCCCCTCTGTCCCTCCCTCAGATAGCTCTAGCCTGAAGGTCACCCACAGTCTCCAGATGGCATCGCTGCATTTCTGTTCTGTGGGAACACAATGCCAGGAAGAGGAAAGACCCAAACTAGGACTCTCGACCTGTGCAGCTCCTGTCCAGGGCCCGGTCTGCGTCTCCCCTGACCACCTTTCCCCTCACAGACTGTCTTCCTGGATCCTCTGCAGTTTTCATCTTCCTCCTTTCCCCCTGGCACCTCCAAATCTGGAGACAGCCACCTGCTCCTCCTCTTCCACCACACACCCATATGTACATTTCTCTAATTATTGAGTGTCTTTTTTTTTTTAAACACAAAAAGAACACATCTCAAATGTAGAGCCTTCCGTAGGTAACACTCCTCAGCGAGATTCTAAACAGCACTGCTTTGTTTTCTTTGTATTTTCTGCAAGGAATATCTTCTAGCTATGACGTCGCTACCATAAAAAGGCAAACACTTTTCCTTTTATAGTAGGAATGCAAAGTTTAATTCTGGGGTGGAAAAAAAATAAGAAAACAGCAAGTAATTGTGATAGAGAAAACATGCAGAACCATGAGCTGGTGGAAATCATTGAATTCAGGTCCTTCTTCACAAGAGGATCTGGAGACGGACGGAGGGAGGAGGAGAAACTGGCCCGAGTCACGCCCGGGCCAGGCCAGGCCTGAACGGGCCCAGATCAGGGACAGCTCCAGGACTCTGCCTGTCTTATTTAGGTGTCAGTCTCAACATCTCTCTCATCAAGATGGAGAACGGGTGTGGCCGGAGCTCGCCCGAGTGTTTCCTTAGGCAGGAGAGTAGACATGAGGTCCCAGACGGTGAAGGACTAGCACCGACTCTGTATCCGTCTCCAAAGCCTGGGGCACGTCAGCCCGACCACGTTGCTCCCTCACAAATAAATAACTGAATCATCCAACAAGTTCCATTTGATTGGTGAACCCCAGGTCACAAGGCAGACCTCTGTCTAAAACATTTTAGGAAAATGCTCCATCAAACCGTCCTGAAAAACTGAGCCTACGGTTGCCAGTCTCCATGGCCAGGGAAGTGGCTTCCGGTGGCCTCCAGGTTTTAAGGCCATGGGGAAGGAAGGGACGAATGCTCAGGGTCCTCCCGTGGCAGCAGGATGGTGAGCTGAGCTGAACCGGTCTCCCCGGGACTCCTGTTGACGCCCCGGTCCCCAGCGTGGCCGCGTTTGGAGCCGGTCCTCCAGGCCATGGGGGATACTGAGAGGATGAGCGTGGGACTTGGACCCTGGCTCCTCAGCGTGAGGTCCTGGTAAGGAGGACGCTGGAGAGTCCTCCCCGCTACCCCACACCTGCCCTCCACCAGGAGGGGCCTCAGGAGGGCAGCTGTCCTCTGCCAACTGGGAACCGAGTCCCGCTGGACCTGCATCTTGGCCCTTGCAGACTCTAGGACCAAGAGAAAATGGACTTCCACTGGACCCCACCCATGACATTCTGTGATGGTAGCCCCAAGGCGCGTGGTGACTGGAATCCACCTGCACCAAGGTCAGGGGTGGCCAGGTTCCACCTCTACCTAAATCAGCAGCGCCGTGAGTACTGTCACTTCTCTGCGGAGCCTGCGCGGGGCCCAGGAACAGCTTGGAGCGTGGAAGGTGCGTCTCTACAGACCGTGAAGAGGACGACCCAGGAGAACCCGCAGGGCTGCCCCGTGCCAGGCGGGCCCCCAGGCTCATGGCGGCCGCCCACGGTGCTCTTTCTTTTCCCCCAATGGAAATTGCCTTATTTCTTTATTTTTCTGCTTGCTAAAATAACACGCCCTCTGGGCAGAAAATAAACCAGCGATGTGAAGGAGTAACAAAGAACAGAGACGGATGCGCCCCCTGCCTGGAAGCCCTACGGGAGGACACCCCTGCTCCCGTTTCCAGACCGATTTCTTGATTCGCTCCCTGCGTCCACACACACCTAGAGGTTACGTACGGCCTTGACAGTAAAAACGGGGTCATGTGTAACTGCAGCTTCAAACCTGCAGTCCTCACTGGGGAAAACCTTCTCTGCAGGCAGCTGCCTGCTCCAAACTCCAGCTCCGCTGCTGGCCCACGGGGACCTGGCTTCCCTGGGACTCCAATGCCCCCACCCCCTGAAGACGGATAGGAGTCGCCGTTTCCCAAGCTTGGTTGAAAACGGAATGACCTGGTGTTTGGAAAGGATGTGGGACTACACCTCGGACACAGTGGGCCACAGAGGAGTCTGTACTCACTCGGAGCCTCATCCACGGCTCCAGACAGTGAATGTTCAGGTCTCAGGTCTGCTGCTGGACTGGGCAGTCCTGTTCCTAGGGATGGACTCACTGATCTTGGCTGGCCTTGGACATGCATCTACAGCAGCTGGCCTGTGACGAGGGCTGGCCCATCCCCGATGAGCTCACTCACAAGCATGTGGTGGGCTGCTGCGGCCTGGGGACACTGGTCACACGTCATCCCTCAGCCAGCCGTCCCGGACCTGCCCAACTCAAGATGGCCAGAGCTGGCCGAGCCGTCACTTTCCCTGCACTGATGACACGGCTGGTTACAAGGCCCGTCCACGTACAGGACGTGGGGAGACAGAGTCACCTTCTGCCTGGAGAAGCTGCAAGGTCCCACTGAGAAACTCGGGTACAGGGGAAGTCAAGTCCTGGGGACATGTTACAGCCACCTAGCCTGTCACATACTTCCTCCACGTTTTATCAGTGCCTCCTAGTTGTCCGTGATGGTGGGACCATTGTCACACAGTCAGACGTCACCCAGTGTAACAGTGGGATTTACAACATTCCCAGATTTCCTCTTTCCCTCCCCGGCTCCCTTCCCCTCCTCTACTGGGCCCTTAGAGGGTCACAAGAGCCACCTCTGACATTTCTTTCCCATCTTCCTCCCCAGCTTTCGCCTGGGGGAGAAAACATATGACCTTCTGAGTCTGGCCTCTTTCACTTCACGTAATGCCCTCAGGTTCCATCCACCTTCCTTCCTCTTGGTTACTGACGGAGCATTTGTGGTGACTGGGGGAAGGTGACATCTCAGTTGAACATGTTTTTCAAATTTTTTTGTCATTTAAATTTTATTATTTATTTTTAGTTGTAGTTCAACACAAGACTTTTATTTTATTTATTTATTTTTTAGGTGGCATGAGGATCGAACCCAGGACCTGGCGCCTGCTAGGCAAGCGCTCTACCGCTGAGCCCCAGCCCCGGCCCTCGGCAGATGCGTTATTGCTGTATAGAAAGGTCACTGATTTTTGCACGTTGATTTTGTAAACCGCTGCTTTGCTGAACCTGTTCATTAGCTCTAGCAGTCTCCTGGTGAATCTTTTTGGATCTCGTAAATATGGAATCATGTCATCTGCAAACAGAGATGATGTGATTTCTTCTTTTCCCGACTTGTGACCATTTGAGTTTCTTCTCTTGCCGGCCTTTTCCAGCTAGAATTTTAAGAACCCTATTGGATAGTACTGATGAGAGTGGGAATCCTTGTCTTGTTCTGGATTTTTAAAGAAGTGCTCTCAGTTTTTCCCTGTCCACGACGACGCTGGCTCTGAGTTTGTCATGCACAGCATTTAGGATGTCAAGGTGAATCCTTCCTATCCTGGGGGTCTGCAGGGATTCTAGCCTGAATGGACACTGAACTTCGTCCAAGACTCTCTCTGTGTCTATGGAGGTGACTGTGGGATTTCCATTCCTGGTCGTATCTGTGTGGTGGATTACATCTACTGATTGCAGGGCAGTGTCTCCGAGCCTGGAGGGGCAGGCTTCCGATGAGCAGCCGTCTTGACTCTCTGCAGACCCACAAACCACAGATAGGGAAGCTGGGGCTCAGGAGGCCGGTGGCCCCGGGATCCCAGCCCAGACAATCCGGGCCCAGGGAGCCGGCTCCGGAGACTGAATCACGCCACGGAGCACAGCACTGCCCCTTCCTCCGCCAGATCCCGAGAGAGGACCGTCTTGGACTTTTGTGCTTCCTAGAACATAAAGGGAGCTCCCAACTGGATCTGCCTCTGAACTTCTATCTGCAAAAAAAAATGCCTGAGCATCTTGTCTCTTCCTCCCAGTTCCACGTCCAGAGCTCCGGGGGCTGCGGCCTGCGGGTCAGCAGCCAGGTGTGCTCGACTTTGCCTCCTCTCTGGGGCTTTTCTTGGATATGGAGAGGACCCCTCCCCACGCAGTTTGAACCCAGGCCTTTCCCAAATCCTTTCGCCAGTTCCAAGAGGCCCCGGATGCCTGCCCTTGAGAGCACTGGCCTTCAGGCCGCAGGCAGCCCGGGGGAGGGCGGGTCACGCTGATGGCCTGGGAGCAGGAAGTGACCTGCGGATCTCACTCCTTCCTGGTGGCTGCCGGTGGGCGGGGGGCTGGGGGAGAGACCTCTCTTTTTGCCTCCGTGTGAAAGGGGATCAGGAAAGAGGCTCAGGTCTGGGGGGAGTGGGTAGAATGTTCCCGGATTTAACAAAAGGAACTGCATACAATCTAAAGAAACAGGACAGACAGACACAGGCAGAGAAGCTGGACTTCAACACCCGGTGCTGGGAGACCTGCATGTCCACAGGCAGAAGACGGAGGCGAGCCTCCTCCGTCCCTATGAAGATCCACCCGCAATGAATCAATGACTCAATTAAGACCTTAAAACACTAAACCACTAGGAAAAAACGCAGGGAGAACACTTCAAGATATTGGCACAGGCCACGATTTCCTGAGCAGGATCTTTCATCAAAATGAAAGAAAGATGAGGGGGTTAGAAGGAGGGGACTGTGGGGGGGTGGAGAGACCACATAAGAGGAAAACAGGGCAGTGAACCTGGCCCACGGCCCTGTACTGGGCTCTCGAGAGGAGCAAAGTCAGCAGGAAGTATGACTATAAAGGGGACTTACAGGGCGGCTTACTGACCAAGCTGGACAGTCCACGGTGGCCGTCTGCAGGCTGGAGAGCTGGAGGGACCAGGAGCTGCACAGCCCAAGAGGCTGGAGCCCCAGGACAGGAGGGGTCAGCGGTGCCACCCTAGTCCCCACCGAAGGCCTCTGGAATCTCCCTGGAGAATCCCTGCAGAGTCCACTTTGGAAGAGTGAGAAGGAGCGTCCGCCATCCTCGGACCGTCCAGCGGACACCACGCACCTGCTCCAGGAGAAGGGCCCTTCACCTGCGGCTGCCTGTCCCTCCATCCAAGCCACCGCCCTACTGGACGGTGCTGCCCAGCTGAGGGCGGGTCTCCACTCCAGCTGGCCACCCACGTGCCAATCACTCCTGGACACGCGCCCACGGACACCCACGCAGCCTCTCCATCTTCGTCGTCTTCATCCGATCAAGTGGACAGTTCACAGGAACCTCCACGGAGACCAATGAGACACCCACGGATACGTGCACAGGTCAGGGACAGGAGGAGGCGGTGAAGGAAAGTACTGGGACTGAACGGGAGCGCACTGTACTCCGTGCTCTTAGGTGGTGTCAAGACGAGTCCTGATGTTACTGCGACTGTATGAACCAGTGAAAGGATGGGAGAGACCCAGGGAACCAGCTCTTACGGGTACATCTGTGACGTGTGCACTGATGCACTCGTATCCGACGATGTATTCTCACATAGATGATACATCAGTATGTCGCTTGTTTTATTTATGTTTGTGTTGACACACACCACACACATTTGCACATACGACATACACAAATATGATATTGTTATGCTCATCATATAAATTTACTAGATTTGCTATATGCTCTATTGATATATTTATACTATATGAGTAGCTTCCATGTGTTCTATTGACTGCATTTAAAACATGGCAGGTACTCGTTCTATTTACCTGTCATCTGTCATCTCTATCTGTCAGCAGCTGTGTATCGTTCATCTATCATCTGTCCATCATGGGCCTCGACGGCCATCACCTAGTATCTGTCCTCTATCATCCTCGTATCCATCATCAGTCATCCATCTGTCTATCGTCTGTCTATCGTCTGTCTTCAGCAGAGTGCCCCCTGACACACAGAAGGACTTAGATAATGACTGGGGACACTTTTGGAAAGACGCAGCTGTCCCTGATGAGCCCTTTCCTCCTGCCTGTGTTGCACCACCTGGTTGTCACCGCTGCCTCGAGTGGGTGTCGTGCAGATTTTACCAACGGGGAGCTGAGGCCCAGGGAGGCCAGCTGACAGCCAGGGGTACGCACCTAGGAAGCCATGGAGCTGGAAATGGGCTCAGGCGTGATTTTCTACTCCACCTCTGAGCTGTGACGATTCAGCTTGAAATAAAAGCAGGAGAGCAGGTGAGGAGCTGGCTGGCTGGCCCAGCGCACCTCCCGCCTCAGCAGGGCTGCGCCTGCAGGTGGAGCGCATCTCCATTGCCTGGCTGGATCCACTTCTTGTGCTTTTTAAAGATTTCTGACAGCAAAGTGCAAGGCCAGAGGACATCCCTCTCCCTGCCCAGCTCATTCCTTATGACTTGATGTAAACACAGAGCCCGGTGCAGGCCGGTGAAGGAGAAAGATCCCAGGACCATGGAGATGTCCACTCTCCGGGCGCCTCAGGGGCTGCGACGACCTTCAGCAAGCGTCTTTGTTCTCCCCTTACCAGCGTCTTTGTTCTCCTCTCCTCTCTCAATCTGAGATTCTGTTCAGTGGATGGGGTGAGGCCCGGAATCTGCACTGACAACAAGCACTGGGGGCTTCCACGCCCGTCTTGGGAAACGCAGCCCCACTGTCCAGTGCACACCTTCTGCTTTGCTTTCATAAACATTTACTGAGCACCTACTATATGCTGAGTCGGTGATGAAGCCAACACAGCACGTGACAGAATGCAATCCAAACCCCTGCAGGCCCAGGTTTTTGTCATTTGTTGGTTTTCATGCATGGAGGGGGGCCACAGTGTACTCACTGGCCCTGGTCAGCGGCTTAGTTCCTGGAGACCCTTTGCTGACTGCCCTCTGTTCTGGGTGCAGGGCCAGGTCCTGGAGATGCAGTGCTGGAGGGAGACTTGGCTTCGCCCTGCAGCAGCAGGTGCTGGAGCAGAGACACCAGCAAGTACATGTGGATCCAGGCGCTGGAACAAGGTGGTGGCCATCGCTACCCAGGGAGTGGGCTGGGGTCGGGAGATGGAGAGCCACAGCTGACGTCATGACCCCAGGGCTGAATGCAGAGCCTGTCCCTTCAGACGTGCAGTGAGGGTCAGCGCCTCGCTGTCTGGACAGAGCTTACTTCAGCAATACAGCAGACCGTTATTGTCATTGTTATTTTTTTTTTTCCTGCAGTGATCCATGGCCAATCTTGATCCCAAATCACGACACCAGAAACTCTCCAAATACACAATTTGGGAGTGTTAAGTTGCACGCCCCTCTGGGCAGCATGATGCACTCTCCCTTGGTCCTGCCCAGGGCGTGAATCACACCTCTGCCCAGTGTATCCACACTGTGTACACTACCCCTCCTCAGTCACTTACCAACATCCCCGTCTTCAGCTCGGCTCTGGCAGCATCACAGTGTTTATGTTCAGCCCTGAACTCGCTTGATAGTGTCCCCACAGAGCAAGAATGGAGATGCAAGGAGTCACCAGGACACAAAACCTGGAGAAACAGGTTAGCTCTGGTACCATGTGAGCCGGCTGCAGGGCACGTAGGAAAAACACAGCTCACGTAGTAGAACTTGGTACCGGGTCAGGTTCAGACACCCTCTGGGCTTTGGATAAGGCAGGAGGCCCCCGTTACCGTCCATGACAAGCTTGGGGCCAAATGAAGTTTCTGCCCTGGCTGTGTGACGCGTCCTGTCCACGTCCCACGCCTCACGTAGGGTGGGCAGAGTCCCAAGGCCCCGGCCCAGGAGACTGGTCCTTTCTTCACAGGAACGAGGGGCTGAGCCAGACGGGCAGAGGGGGGATCCCATATGGTTTCCAGGTTACGGAAGCCGACAGAGCCGATGGTTCACGGGAACCACTCTGTACTCAAAGCCACGGCCGTCGCCACTGTGACAGGATCCCGGCCACCGCCACGTTCTTCCCGTCACGCGCACAGGTGCCGGAGTCCATGCCTGGCCCAGTGTGTCCACGCGGACTGCTGGTCCCCCTCAGGTTCCTCTGCTCTTCTCCGTCCCCTGACCACGCTCGGTCTGTAGGAGTCTGCCCTTATGAGCCGTTAGAGAAGTGACTTGAAGGCTCCAGGAGGACAGACAGGGACGCACATCAGGGACACTGGCTGCTTTCACCTGCCCTAGAGTCACCAGCCACGGCGTGGCGTTGTGTTCATAGGTGTTCAGTGCGTTTCAGTGAAGGGAAGGAGGGAGGGAGGGAAGGAGGGAGGGAGGGAGGGAGGGAAGGAGGGGGGAGGGAGGAAGGGGGAGAGAGGGAGGGAGGGAGGGAAGGAGGGAGGGAGGACAGGGAGGGAGGGAGGGAGGGAGGGATGGAAGGAGGGAGGGAGGGGGGGAGGGAGGGGGGAGGGAAGGAGGGGAGGGAGGGAGGGAGGGAAGGAGGGAGGGAGGGAGGGAGGGAAGGAGGGAGGGAGGGAAGGAGGGAGGGAGGGAGGGAAGGAGGGAGGGAGGGAAGGAGGGAGGGAGGGAGGCAGGGAGAAAGGGAGAAAGGGAGGGAGGGAGGAGGGAGGGAGGGAGGGAAGGAGGGAGGGAGGCAGGGAGGGAGGGAGGGAGGGAGGGAAGGAGGGAGGGAGGGAGGGAGGGAGGCAGGGAGAAAGGGAGGGAGGGAGGAGGGAGGGAGGGAGGGAAGGAGGGAGGGAGGCAGGGAGGGAGGGAGGGAGGGAGGGAAGGAGGGAGGGAGGCAGGGAGGGAGGGAGGGAGGGAGGGAAGGAGGGAGGGAGGCAGGGAGGGAGGGAGGGAGGAAGGCAGGGAGGAAGGGAGGGAGACCCAGGAAGGGGCTGGGAGGGGGACGGGGAAGGAGGACGGGGAAGGAGGACGGGAGTGGCCTGGGAAGGCTGGTCCTGGGCACCTGAAGGCCAGACTCCTCTCTCTTGCTCTTTGGGCAGGTTTTGGGGCCCAGGATCATCAGAGCTGGGCCCACCCTCAATGGCCCCATCAGCACCAGGAGGAGGTTCCAGAGGAGGGAGCCATTTCGTGGTGAGTCCATCACCCTCAGTGGGCGGGGCCTTGGGGTCCAGCAGTGGAATGTCCTGTGGCTGTGGAATGTTCCGGGCCCTGAGTCCTGGGCGGTCAGCCCACTGTGGCACTTACCATACTGCTAGAGATGGCGGCGATGGCGTGTCTGTCCCCTAGGTGCACGCGGGTGCTCTGAGCACACAGGCCTTATCAGTGTGCGCGTGTGTGTGTGTGTGTGTGTGTGTGTTGGGGGGGGCTCCAGATGGCACTTCTCTGTGGGGTGAACTACAGGAACCCCGCGGCTCTGACCGAGGTCCTAAAGGGAGTGAGCAAAAAAGACCAAGAGAAATGCTCCAAGGGTTCAGAACTGATTAGCAAACGGAGGAAGGGCGCTGGGCGGGACCTGGTCACCAAAAAGGTGGCATCATTCGGGAAAGCCCTGCTTCCCGTCTTACTGGCCGGGGAGAGACGGGTGGAGCCCAGGACGCGGGTGACCGTCAGGCGAGCCTGGGGGTGGAGAGAGGATGGCGTCAGAGGAGCCTCCACGGTGCGGGCAGCGTGGACAGGCGTGGGTTCTGGGGTCAGGAGGGAGGGTCAGGGCTGGGTCTGCAGGTGGGTGGCTCTGTGAAGGGGAAACGTCACTCAGGTGCTCTGTAGCTCCATTTTCATCCCAAACAGAGGACGATACCCACTTCCCCGGCTCCCTGTGAGAAGGACACTCGATGGCTACTGAGCAAGAAGAGTGACCCACGTGACAGCCCGTGGCAGACGGGTGGTGGGGGAGTCTCTCTGAGAAGGTGGCACTTACTCCAAGGTCTAGAAGAGGAAGGCGCACGGAGAAGTCAGGAACGAGGAGTCTCAGGAGACTGGGTGCAGCCGAAGGTCCAGGCGGAGGTAAGGGCTGTGTGTTCAGGGAGCCAGCGGGTGGCCGGTGGCTGCCATGCTTGAAGAAGAGTGGCCCTCACTCAGGCGGGGTTGGATCAGGAGCCTCGTAACGTGGTGCGCACCAGGGCAAAGGGAGCCCCACTCTGCGTGACTGTGAGGCACTAGGCGGGATGTTTAAGGTTGGGCTTCCTACCAAGGGCTGCCTAGAAAACGAAGGAGGACGGAGGAGGGTGGACAGGGAGCAGAGGGTGGACCACGGGAGCAAGGTGGCAGGGACGGCCGTGGGGCTCATCCTCACGTAGGAAGGTGACGATGGGGAGGGCTGTGGAGTGGACACCTGGACTTTGGGGTGAGATCGGGGTTTTAGTCTGGGGAGTGCTGAGTCCCAGAGTCCACTCGGATACCTACGTGGAACTGTCCAACGGGCAGATGATCCTCACAAGGGAGGTCTGGCCTAGAGATTCAGACCTTGAGTCATCGGCTTCCAGGCCGCGTCGGAGGCCACGAGGCCGGTGGAGGACAGAGACAGAACGAAAGAGAGAGAACCGTTTGGGAGAAGGAGACGGAACCTGTCTGTCTGTAGCTGAAGTATGCGCGTGCGCACACCACACCGCGGGCCGTGGGCCGCAGCACGCGGCTGCTGCGATCCTGGCTCTGCCCTTAGGACCGTTGTTAACTGTGGCCAGTTACCCACGTCCCTTGTCCACAGGAGAGGGCACTGTGATCCCTGGGTTCCGGTGAGGACTAGAACGAGCCGTCACCCCTGGTTGTTCCCTGAGATGGCTCCGAACAGCAGCAGCCGTGGAGGCTGTCCCCCACCCCCGGGTGCCCAGCCTGGGCCTCAGCTCTGCAGACCCCTGATTTACACCAGGCTCCTTTCTAAATTGGTTCCCCACCCCCAGCAGCCGAAGGCAGACCGTAGATAACTCTCTGGGGTTTCTTCATTTCAAAAATTCCTCCCCTTTCCTGCCTCCAAATAATATCTGGCTGGTCTAAGCAATCTCCAAACTTCTCATGTGGAAAAAAAATAGACTATTTGGGATGAGCCACTTTCTAAGCTGCATGCTAATAAGTGGCGTTCTTATGGTTATTATATTTCCTTTCAAATCAGCAAGTATTCTGATTAGATGGTGTAAATGGGGGGCAATATCAGCCGGTGATGTGGAGAAAATAGTCTATTCTTAGGAAATCTTTCTCCTGATTAGTCCCTGGTGCATCGTGGATGGAGGATGATGTCAGTGGATAATCGTGCGATGATGTCACCGTGTCTGGGGGGAACTGCAGGAGAGGGGAGGAGAACGTAGGTCGCAGGCCTCCCCCAACCACACCGTCCCTCAGTGTCCAGCCAGCGGCCTGCACCAGCGACCACCTAAGCATCGGGCAAGAGAGGAGAGGAGAGGAGTCCAGACCTCGGGCGCTGGTCCTGAGCTCAGGTGGAACGTGACCCGTTTCCTGTGTGAAGCACTTAACTGCCGCGGGTTTCCACGTCCTCGTCTGCAGCACGGGGAGACGACCCCACCCCGCGAGGGATCAGTGGGAGGGTCATGTGCAGAGCTGAGGACTTCAGGTGGAGTAGGGAGGGGTCCCACAGTCACCAGGGCCTCCCGGCAACACCCCTTCAGTTCCCCCATAGACGACTCCAGAACGTTCCAGGACGGCTCAAGGCCCCAAGAGAACAAGGAGCCGACCTGGGCCTGGATTCTGCAGAGAGCAGACGTGGTGCGCAGAAGGCCACACAAGTCCGTCCTGTGGAGCCCACCCCGTAGGGGGCGTGTGGACGTCAGCCAGTCGTCACCAAGTGGACGTGGAAGGGCAAGTCCTGCGCCACACCGAGAACTAGGTGCCCACACGCCGGGGGGTGCTGGCTTCCTCCAGTGACCGCCACCGGTCCTGGAACACACTCGGCATCGTCTGAGCCGGTCCTTCTGCAGAGCCACGTCGTGTGACCCTTGTCACACTTTCGTCACCTTGGGCGAGGTCGGAAGACGAGGGAAGACAGTGGAGAAGTGACTGAGGTTCTGCCCCAGTGAGATGGGGGACCCTCGACAGGCAGAGCGGCCCCGGGCAGGAAGCGCCTGGGGCAGAGCGGGCAAGATGACCGTCGGCGGAGATGACCCAGGAAGGCCCTGCTCACCACGTCAGTTACACAACCTGCAGGGCCTTGAGCCCAGCACCCGGCTCCACCTCCCCCAGCTCCTGGGTGACGACGTTTGTTTGCATTAGGGACGGAATCTGGGGCACCTGTTCCAAAAATAGCCACAGAGTACGGCAGGAGGAGGAGCGGGAGCCGCATCCCTCAACTCCTGACGCCCGTCTCGGAGTCCGACGGGGCAAGGGCCTGAGGCGTCCTCCTGATCCGCTCTTGACCTCCCCGGAGCAGCTCCGCTCACTCAGTCCGGCCTGGGAGACCCCGCGTGGGGGCTGCCTCTGGGGGTGCACCCCAACCCTGGCCGGGCGCTCGCCCCGGGAACGCTTGTCCTACTGTGCTCAAGGTGCCCAGAGCACTGCAGGAAGTCCTCACGCGGGAGGCTGCTGGGCGGCTGCTCTCCACCCTGACGCCTCTCGAGACCTCCCGGAGGGACTGACTGGCATCTAAGCCCTATGACAGCTCCTCAGAGATAGGACTGTGCCCCTCATATCTCCACCTAGAAATCGGGCGATGGCACGCGCCTGTGACTGTGCGCAAATGCAGGAGTGAGTGAGCTAACGGCAGCCTCTGAAAGGTAGAAGCCGTTTACCCCAACACACAGGCGCTTACGGGCTTCCGTGCAGCCTGGGTTCCAGAAGCAGAGTTTGATTCAATGTGACTGTTAGTGTGTGGCTGCAACTTGAACACATACCTCCACACTGGGAAGAATTTTGAGATTTGTGGAGGGGAGCAAACTTGATATTTATACATCCGAGGGCTTGAGCGGACGCAAGACAGGCTCATTTACAGCCCGAGATGAGAATCAGAGATAACTCAACCACCGGGTAAATCAGATGGAAATGTTGGTCCTCCCTGGACTTAGCTGTCTTTCTGTATTTATAGGGTGGCCTTAAAATACGGCCAAGGACTCCTTAACGCTCCTTCCTTCCAGAGAGGAAAGTCCATTCTTTACTCTTGAGTGTGGGCCCAGACTTTAGCCCTCACTGATCTTGAGTAGAATATGATGGTGCTGGTGGCTCACTTCTGAGACCGCTGTGGAAGGTACTGTGGCTGACTCCACTCCTCCTCCTCCCTCCTCCTCCTCCTCCCCTCCTCCCTCCTCCTCCTCCCTCCTCCCCTCCTCCCTCCTCCTCCTCTTTCCCTCCTCCCTTCCTCCTTCTCCTCCTCCCCTCCTCCTCCTCCTTCCCTCCTCCTCCTCTTCCTCCTCCTCCTCCTCCCCTCCTCCTCCTCCCCTCCCCTCCTCTTCCTCCTCCTCCTCCTCCCCTCCTCCTCCTCCCCTCCCCTCCTCCCTCCTCCTCCCCTCCTCCCTCCTCCTCCCCTCCTCCTCCTCCTTCCCTCCTCCTCCTCTTCCTCCTCCTCCTCCTCCCCTCCTCCTCCTCCTCCTCCCATCCTCCCTTCTCCTCCTCCTCCTCCTCCCCTCCTCCTCCTCCTCCTCCCCTCCTCCTCCTCTTCCTCCCATCCTCCCTTCTCCTCCTCTCTCCTCCTCCCTCCTCCTCCTCCCCTCCTCCCCCTCCTCCCCTCCTCCTCCTCTCCTCTCTCTCTCCAATCGCTGTCAAGATAAGCCAGATGCTTTGTGGTGATCACCCTTGATCCCCTCTGGAGAGCCCCATGCCCAAGTGGAGAGGAACTGGGGCCTCAACCAGCAGCCCCATGAGTGATCTTGGAGGCTGATCCTCCAGCCCCAACCAGGCCTTCAGACAATTGAGGTCCTGGTCAACATCTCGATGCCACACCTTGAAGGTCCCTGAAGTGGAACCACCCAGTGAATCTGCTTTCAAACTCCTGATCCATTTTTGGATAGTCAATTTCTGTTGTTTGAACCCAAGTTTGTGGGGGTTAATTTGCTTTGTCATAGTAGAAAACTAACACAGATCCTGATCCTATTCTCGGTATCAGAGAAGAAGCACCAAGGGACAGATTGATGGTTAAACAGAGACAAAGGTGGCTGGCTAGGTTTGTGACCGTGGTAGATTTGCTAAGTGACTTGGCCTCAGGATCGCGGGAGCTGGTCCTGCGGTGCCTGTGAGCCTGTGTCTCACCTCCCTTGCGAAGGCTGAAATCGACCAGCCGTCACTAGGAAGGCCATTGGTGTACAGACCCAAAGCTCCTGGGACTCACGGACGTCACCTAGCAGTGTCCCTGCCTCCAACCTCAGCAAAGTGAGGTCCTGACGCAGGGACCAGCACCTTGGTCATGGAGCTGAGCGTGCACTTGGCCCCGAGTCACCTCCTGCCCCCACACTAGGAGGTGAGCCAGCAGGGGAGCCGAGGGGGGGCAGGGGGCCTCCCTGAACCTCACACAAGAGCAAACAGTGGTGCTCTCTCTCCTGACCCCCATGAAAGTCACCAGGACACTGACCCGTGGAAACCCACACGGTCCCCAGGGCCGTCCACACGCTGGATCCCCACTCCCCAGAAACAGGGAGCTGTCAGGGTCCTTTCAGCTGCGGGGCGACAGGGTCAGCCTGTCAGGCGCGTGGAGAGCGTTAAGGGTGAGTCAGTATTGGAGGGGAGATCTGTCATTAGCCTGTCACAATAATTCCCTGGGAGCAGACGAGATGGAAATCAGGGGTGGGGAGGGCAACGGGGCCTGTGGGGGGACCCAGGTGGGAAATTAACCAAGACTGCGGGGAGTGGGGAGGGGGGGCAGCGTGACGGTGGGGACTCTGGGCTGGAGATGGGCTGAGGGCGCTCACTCCGAGGAGGGACTCTCTAGAGGAGAAGAAAGGCCATCGGGAGAGGACGTGCTTGGTTCTGGCTACGCCGGATCTGGAGGTGACCAGGACACCCAGGAGGTGGGTGAAACGGAGCCTTTGTCTATTTTTGGTTTACCTGGTCACCAAGGAACACCCGTGGGCCTCGTGACTCTGAGCTTTGTCCCGAGTCCAGGGCTGGAGGCCAGGGTGACAGCCACACTTGTTCCTCTGAAGGACTCGTCACTGCGGCTGAGGAAGGTGTTCACATGGGAGGGTCGGGAGACAGGTCGGACCCGGCTGGAGGCTTCGGAGGCCCCACACCGAGTCTCGCGGACGTTCTGCTAAGCTGGAGGGCAGAGGCTCTCCCTGTGCATTTGGAGAAATCAGGAACGACGACCACACAGACACGGCCCTGCTTCCTGCTGACCGCCTTCTCGGGAGGATGGTGTCCAGGCCTGGTTCCCGGGGCCTGAGAACTTTCAGCACCGCGGAGAGCGCCACAGCCGGCAGCCAGGGAGAAGGTCGGGTGGCCAGGGCTTCCCGCTCCTTGTTGAGTAGGAAATTTTTCTTGGGACAGACCCTGAGAACAGCTCCTAAGTTTTAGAACTGAAAAAAGTACAGAATTAAGACGAGTGGTATCCTGGGTTATTACATATAGGAAACAAGGTCTCTGCCCCGTGCCACGAAGCCGGCAGACTTGGGTTTAACACCCCGTTCCCCAGACACCTGTGAGAAGACTCAGAGAAGCTGAGTGACTGTCCAAGGATCACACAGTGAGCGTGTGGGCCAGAACCCAGGTGCCTGACTCCTCGTTTTCCTGCTCAGGTATTTTAAAGCATTTTGAGCACTCGGGGTGTACGAGGCCTGGGGACACAGAGGCAGTTCTGCCTGCTGCCAATGGGGCTCTGGGTTACAGTGAGGGGACAGTGGGGTCGTCGGGGGTGGTGCTCCGTTGACAGGGGCTCACTCCAGCTTTCACCCTCCCTCGGGCTCCGGGGTCTTATGGAAGTCACGTCAACTCTGAGACGTGGTCTCCTCACCTGCAAAATGGGGTCACAGTCCCGTGGCCCCGGAGAGGTCTGAAGAGTTTTAAAGTGTGCCTACGAGGGCGGCTTGATTTGGTGAACGTTGGCAGGTTTTGTCAGAACTCTCAGAGGAGGAGATGAATGACCCCCGTGTTCCCATCACTAGCAGGAGGCCATGGGGTCTCCCAAGAGTAGATATCTGTTTGGTTTTATCCTTGGATTTAGTGCAGAGCTGACTGGCACGTCCGGCTTCTCCCTGTGCGGGGCCGGAACCACCTGTTCATGAGGTTTGCTTCGCTGCCTGCGGAGGGAAGAGAAGAGCCGACCCCGCCAGAGAGCAAGGTCACTGGCAGAAGCCAATGCCCAGCCTCCAGGTGTAAACTGCCCCCTCATCGGGAACTCACGGTGCCGCTAAACGGGGCTGGTGGGTGGAAAGGCCCCCTGCAGACTGCCGGGTTGTGGCGTCGCGGGATGTCCTTTAGTGCTGATGGAGAATGTGCCGGCCCCCGCCCCCCAGCTGCTCTGAAGGAAAGGGTGGGGCTCAGAAAGTGGTGCAGGAGGAAGGGATCCTTTGTCCCTGTCCTTGGGAAGTGCCCTGCCCTGCGAGAGCTCAGGGTGGGGAGTGGAGGGCCCGGGTCTGGGGCCTCCTTCCTCGGCCATGAACCAGTTGGGGGTTCTAGGTCAGGTTCCTGACCCTGGGTCTCGGTCTTCTCATCTGCCACAGAGGGACACACAGAGAGCGCAGTATCAACTGTCTCACGAGGTGGTTTCTACAGCAACACAGAAGGGCACGGAGGAGCCAGCTGCCAAGGTGAGGCGGACAACCACCCGCTGTACAGATCCTTCATTCTGGGCCGGAAGGAGGGTTTCCTGTTTGGGATGATGTCACTTCATGTCCTAATGGACCTCGTGGCCCTTGGGGGTACACCCATGTTGCAGTTGGGAGTGTGGCGTGTCAGAAAAGGGACTCGGATCTGAGCTTACCTGGAGTTGGAAGAATTTAAAAACATGATTTTTGTGAAAGTAACTCAGTCTGGGGCATGGTATACAGTAAGTGCTCAAGAAAGGCTGACTTTCCCTGGTTATCTCAGACACGCTGCTGAGGACCACATGAGCTTGAAGGACACATCCCTTGCTCCCTCACCTGGAGACGGGGCGAGGACCCCCCAGCATCTGGGCCAGGCAGAGACGCAGGAGGGGGCAGCCTCTCTGGGTACTCACAGCCGCCGTGAATCCAGGCTCTTCCCTTGGTCTGAGGCTCCTGAGGGGTGAGATCGGAGGTCTTTGCCCAATACCCCCCTTGCCCTCCTCAAGCATCATGACGCCTGGACCTGCCCCCCGAGCTCGGCCCGACATGGGCTTTTCTGTAAGTGCCAACTCGCCCCGGCTGGACCTTCTGGGGTCAAATCTTTGCATGGGGGGAGGCTACCTGCCAATCCTCTCCACTCCTGTCCTCGTCACAGCCACAGGAGAGCGTCCCCTTCCACTGACCATGCATTGCCACTCTGTGAGGTCAGGCTGAGAGAATGATCTGGGTCTCGGGTCTCTCTCAGCCTCGGGAGAGCTCTGTCTTGCACAGAGGAGGGGAAACTCCGACCTCTTCACCCCAGGGCAGCTGCTGCTGCCTCCCAGAGACAAGGAACGCCCCAGGCCCACCCACCTGTGAGAAGGCCGCACTCCGGCCTAGGCCCCAGGGGGAGGAGCCTCTGCTGGAGGCCTCCACCGTCTCGAAGACTCTGAGGTGACCAGACTGTCCCTGGGGGCAGCTCCTGGTTCAGAGCTGGCTACCATGCTCGTGGGGTTGTGAAGGAGCGAGACCCGGTTGGGAGAGTCTTGCTGCTAGGGTCTGGCGTGATGACCTTGGGCATGACTTTCCGGGCTCCAGTATGACTTCAGCAGGGTCCTGAGCCCTGTGTCTCCTCGGGCCACGGAGGTTGGAGTGTGGGGCATCCTTCACGGACCCCTTTGAAGATCTCAGGAGAAATTGAGCAGACTCGGGGAAGACTGAGAAGAGGGAAGGTTTTAAACCCCCATTGAGGACCCATTCTCAGATACCACAACGGGGACCGCTCTCCTGAGGGAGCTCCTTGGGGTCAGGATGGGATGAGCATGACCTAGAAACTACTTATTCTGAGCACAGGCGTCTGTCCACCCATCCACCCATCCATCCGTCCATCCATCCATCCATCCATCCATCCATCCACCCATCCATCCATCCACCCATCCATCCATCCACCCATCCATCCATCCACCCATCCATCCACCCATCCATCCATCCACTCACCCATCCATCCATCCATCCACCCATCCATCCATCCACCCATCCATCCATCCACCCATCCATCCACTCACCCATCCATCCATCCATCCACCCATCCATCCATCCACCCACCCATCCATCCACCCATCCATCCATCCATCCACCCATCCATCCATCCACCCACCCATCCATCCACCCATCCATCCATCCACCCATCCATCCACCCATCCATCCATCCACCCATCCATCCACCCATCCATCCATCCACCCATCCATCCACCCATCCACCCATTCACCCATCCATCCACCCATCCATCCATCCACCCATCCATCCATCCATTCACCCATCCACCCATCCACCCATCCATCCACCCATCCATCCATCCACCCATCCATCCATCCATCCACCCACCCATCCACCCATCCACCCACCCATCCACCCATCCATCTACCCATCCATCCATCCACCCATCCATCCATGCATCTATCCATCCATCCATCCATCCATCCATCCACCCATCCATCCATCCATTCACCCATTCGTCCACCCATCCATCCATCCATCCATCCATCCATCCATCCATCCATCCGTCCACCCATCCATCCATCCATCCATCCATCCATCCATCCATCCATCCACCCATCCATCCACCCATCCACCCATCCATCCATCCATCCACCCATCCACCCATCCGTCCATCCATCCACCCATCCACCCATCCACCCATCCATCCATCCATCCACCCATCCATCCATTCATCCATCCATCCGTCCATCCATCCATCCACCCATCCACCCATCTATCATCCATCCATCCACCCATCCACCCATCCACCCATCCGTCCATCCATCCACCCATCCACCCATCCACCCATCTATCATCCATCCATCCATCCACCCATCCACCCATCCATCCATCAATCCATCCGTCCACCCATCCACCCATCCATCCATCCGTCCATCCATCCATCCATCCACCCATCCATCCATCCATCCATCCATCCATCCATCCATCCATCCATCCATCCTTCCACCCATCCACCCACCCATCCAGTCTCCTGTCCCTCCATGGATGTATTTGTTTTTCTATCTATGCATCCATCATCCAACCAATTAAGCATTCAGCATCCATCCATCTGTCCATCCGTCCCTCCATCCATCCTTCCATCCGTCCACCCATCCATCCATCCATCCATCCATCCACCCATCCATCCGTCCACCCATCCACCCATCCATCCATCCACCCACCCATCCGTCCATTCGTCCACCCATCCATCCATCCACCCATCCGTCCATTCGTCCACCCATCCATCCATCCATCCATCCGTCCACCCATCCGTCCGTCCGTCCGTCCACCTGTCCATCCGTCGGTCCACCCATCCATCTGTCCGTCCATCTGTCCGTCCATCCACACACTAGGTACCCATTCTGTACAATATTCACTGATCCCCACCGTGTCCTAGTCACCGTGCTGCACCGTGTGCTGGGGTCTGAGCAGGGACGGTGACAAACCACTCTCCTGCTCTCCTTCAGGGAAGAAGACAGAGGACAACGTGGACAAATGAACATGAGCCATGATCAAACCTCAGGTAGCAGCAAGTGCTGTGAGGACAAGAGACGAACGTGAGGAAGTCGAGAGTGACCGGAGGGTTCTGTTAGAGAGGAGGTGGCCGGGGGTTGAGCAGAGCCTGGGATGGGATGAAGAGTGAGTCTTGAGAAGACGGAGCGGGCGCGAGAGGCGGGAGCAAAGGCCCTGCGAGCCCTCGTGTGAGAGAGCGTCAGTCTGGCCGGGCCTGAGGGGGCTGTGTGGGGCAGCCCTGGCCGTGGGAGGAGAGGACCTGGCTCCGGGACTGCGGGGAGGAGTCTGGATTTTATTCTGACTGTAATGGAAGGTGCTGAGGACCAGGAGGCAGTGAGTCGGGGCCTCTCACGCTTACTTCTGGAGGAGAGGTGGACGTGGAGACCAGGGTGGACACAAGAGGATGGGTTAGGCCATCGCAGGAGTAGGAGGGACACAGGAAGTCCCGGGGGACGATGACCCCCAGGTCTGCCTGCGGAAGCCTTCCTGAGAGCAGCTCTGGGTCTTGATGGCAGTCCCACGAATCACTCCCCAGGCAGAGAGTGGGGCCCGGGAGGCCCTGCCTGGTCTCGGCCAGGTGAACGGTGGCCCTTGGTGAAGGTCAGGGCCGTCAGAGAGGGAGCTGCACAGGAAGATGGGCCCAGGAGACGCCCAGAGGCCAAGCTCGAGGCTGGAACCCTGAAGCCAGGCCTGGATTCTCCCAGTTTCCAGTGTCAAGGGGGGAGATCAGGTCATTTCCCTGCCGCCACCTGGGGTCGTAGCAGCCAAAGTCAGGACAACAAAGACCACAACTCCATTTCTCATTTTCATATCAATTGGCAGAAATTATCTTTATTAGAAAAATGAAATTTTCCTGTATTTACATTTTTACACCGTGTGATTGGGCACTTCTTTTGCCTCGGGATTTATGTACACATCAGTTTGCACACACATTTCATAATCCCATTCCTTAAAACAGTTGATAACACATTGAACAAAACTAAAAGACGTACTACAAGAAGACAACCATAGTAGATGCTTCCTCTACCGTAGAAAGGTGTTAAGCAAACGTGAGATTTTCGTAGCTATGCTTGGAAATATTTAATACGGTTATCAGTACTTCCTCATGCAGTGGATTAAACATGACAGATAGAAACCGCTGTGGTTGGTGAGTGAGACCTAACCCACACGAAGACCACTGAGCCCAGGGGCTCGCAGCTCGCTTTGGGCTCCACCGGACACGAGATCAAGCCACTTCTGATGTGGGTTTTGGACGGTGCTTGAAGGTAGCTATGAATGGAAAGCCTCTGCCTATGAGCTCCATCCCGACTGGGTTCAAAGCAGACTCAGACACAAACCCTGCAGTATACGCTGTTTCGTGCAATGACCTTCTTCTGGGAGATGACCAGTCCATACCCTACGCCACGGTCTTATACACCACGAGTGGAAAATAAATGGCTCATCTTTATTTTTGTCTGAGAATATCATTATTTTTGATTTTTATGATCTACTTCTTATTCAAGCCACCCATGAACTCATCTAATTCTTTCTGAATATTCAGCTTGAAATATAGATATACTATACATAAACACACACACACAGACATTCCAGTGTGACATCAACGACGATGAATTCTACCCATTAATTTGGCAAGTGTATGCTTTTAAATTTAGCAGGGGGACGAATAAGATTGATATTCAGAATTTTAAAACAGCTGGTTAAAAAAAAACCTTTAGGGACCCTCAAGCAACCAAGTCCCATCTAGCCACGTAATTACCTGTCAGTGAGTGCACTTCCTATGAAATGTTATTCTTAAGATCTTGAAAAGAGTCAAGACAGTTGACATCCTTCCCCATGAAAAAAATCAGGGTAGCATGAATGTCACCAGTGCCACATTCATCTTTCCCGATCCACGAGAATTCTCCAAGACGACCCCGAGGGGCCATACAAAGTCATCACTGGAGTCTTCTATTTCTCAGTTCTATCATTTCCCTAGTGATCATGGCCCCAGAGCTGTGTCTACAAACCTAATAAACTTAAGATTAAAAAAAAGGTAAAATAGATTTAAAAAGTCAATACTGTTCACTCGCTTGAATCAGCTTGACCGAGAATAGAGATGATTCGATAAGTCT
Source organism: Ictidomys tridecemlineatus (assembly GCF_052094955.1). Classification (NCBI taxonomy): domain Eukaryota; kingdom Metazoa; phylum Chordata; class Mammalia; order Rodentia; family Sciuridae; genus Ictidomys; species Ictidomys tridecemlineatus. Next base: position 143,107,812 of record NC_135486.1, read on the forward strand.
TAGAGGGCTAATGTAAAAACCTCAACTGAACTCCAAAGGCTACGCGGCTGGTTTTCATGGCGGAACTGACAATGTTTTTTATATTTCTGGATCTTTGCTACTTGCTCAGTTATCAATACTCTTTGATTCGAGCCCTTTAAAATCCTGAAACGGCAAAATGTCAGATCAATGAGAAGCATTTAAAATGCCGAAGACGAACTCATGTTTGCTGGAGAACAATTAACCTTATTAATTTAAAAGGCAGCTGCGGCTTTGGCTATGTGTTATGTTAATATCTTTCCAGGGTTCATCTTAAACCCGTCCCAAAGGTCTGAAGGAGAATTAACTGGAAGAGGTTATGACCCGGGGCTACCACTAATGAGGAATGTTCTAGAACTGCAAAAAATGCAAACGCCTTGTTTGCCTGGCACAGTACAGAAGAGGGACTTGTGAGTGATAATCTGCTCTGTCTTGTTGGTTTCTGCAGACCGCTGTCACCTTATCTGAGGAAGTTAATTTGAGGAATACTCCATTTTAAACAATTTGGTTCTTGTTCCCTGGAGAGTTCTGTGCTTTGAAATATGGCTCCAAAGTCATGCTGTTGGCCAGATCATTCTTTGGGGCGCTCCACTTTCTGCATAGCTCAACATCCCTGGGAGAACATCGTCCTGCACTTGCAGACAGCAACAGGATCTCAAAATAGCTGTTAAATATCCACAGCTCTCTGTCTCGGCTACGTTTTCTCAGGGAGTGGGAGAAGGGCACTTGCACGGGTTCACTGACCCCCCAGAAGGATCGACCACGGAGCCTCCCAGAAAGACATCCTTTAGAATCCCTGCTCAGACTCCTCATCTATACCATGGTCCGCGTGCCTCACCTCACAGTAACTGTGGGTGCCAGAAAAGAAGCGTGGCTTTGAACGTGGGAGGAGAAGGATGCCCAAGAAGACAGGTGGGTGCCCGGGAGCATCGTCTACAAGGTGCATTCCACACCGGATCCTCGGGGCTCCTGAGCCCAGGGAATTATTCCAACTCAATGACTCTCCTTCGCGGGACAAAGAGAAGAAGCACTCAGCGGTTGAACAGTCACTCTAAGGCAATTAGGAAACGTCACAGCAGACCAAGAAGGGAAACACCAACAGAGCACTTGGGCCGCCGGCCCCCAGCCACCCGACTCCTGAAGCTCCCCAGCCCTCATGCAAACCTCTGTCCTCGACCTCGCCAGCCTCTGAGCCTCACTCTACCTGCCTGGCAGAGAGGAGCGGACGCAGAACACAGAGGAGGGACGCTCACCTTGCAAATGACATCACCTCCTTAAAAATGGGTCACGATGTTTAGGAGAGCTTCAACGAAGGGCCACAAGGCAGTGTGTGTGTGTGTGTGTGTGTGTGTGTGTGTGTGTGTGTGCGCGCGTCTACACACGCGAGCACACTATGTACATATGTCTAATGCAACAAGCCCTGATGCCAACTTTAAAGTCAGGAGAGAGTGGGAAGGGATGTTCAAGATTAGGCACATGCTAAAGAGAAAAAATAACTTCTCAGGAACCAAAAAAATAAATGCTGACTGCACTCCTATGAAGGAGGAGAGGACAGACAATGCTCGAGTCTCGGGGGGACTGTGGACAGAGGTGAGACCCCCCGTGTGATGGACACGGTCCATTCCTGACTCTGAGGGCCCGGGACCAGCACACAGCAGCTCTCTCCCCGACCCTCTTCTGACCTCCCTGCAGGAGATTGGGCACTTCGAGAATGTGTCCAACATCGGGGATTTATCAGCTGACTCTAGTTTCTGATGAGGCTGAGAACAACCAAGCCTCAGATTCCTCATCTGCAAAATGGGAGCAATCATCCTGCTATCCTATGGCTATTTTGAGGACCTCATTCTAGAATGTTCCTAGAATATATTCTATACTCCGTGTGGGTATATTTTGATACTTCCAGATTCAGTTGCTGACACATGGTGTGTACTTGTGATAAACAGAGTCTAACATCTCTGTACTGCACAGAACTGGGTTGGACAGGGTAAAATAAGTCCCCCTCTCCACCCGGCCGGTCCTCCCCAAATACGCGTAGACGCCCCGTGTCGTCTCTCTAGGGAACCTGCAGCCTCCCGTCTCCAGCCACAACAGTAGGCACTTGGTCCTCCCTGGTCCTCCCTGATACACTTATGCCCTGGACTGTCAAAAGTGTTCCTCAAAGTCCAAAACCAGACAAAAGAGCCTTGGGGAACTGTTCCGCCTTGCCCCTCACGGTGCATTTTCTAATCCTTGCAGGGTTCTTCCGACCCCCTTCTGAAGCACATGTCGCTCAGCAGAGCTGGGGGAGGTGATCTGCCCAGGGCTGGAGGACCGCGCCCAGCCTGCCAGTGCAGGGGTGTGGAGAGTGAATCACCCTCCTGGCTGGATGCTCCTGGGTCCCTAGACACCTCCCGGGCGTCTCGGACATCGGGGCATTTCCAGGAGCAGTGAGTACAGGGGAGAGCTTTTTTTTTAAAGGTTGATCTTGGGGTCGGATTCATTTTTACCTCTTGGCAACAACTCCATTAATCCTTTCTAACCCGTACTGTTTGCTCTGCGTTTGCCGTCCAGGTGGTCTTAGTTACCTTCCACGTTAAGGAACGGAATTTCCAAATCACAAGCTACTTCTGAAAGAGACTGTATTTTCCATCGCCTTCATAGCCTCCTAAGACCAAAGTGGACTTCAAAGGAGAGTGGACCCTCCGTCGAGTCCCGTCAGGTGACCAAGGTACTTGGTTCAACCTCGGTGCATGGGAAGTAGCGCTATGACTTCAAGGATGGCTGCCAGATGTCATCTTTGGTTCACGGTTTCAAGCCACATCCCTTGTGGGTCTTTCTCAGGGAGAAAGGCCCTGGGAAAATGAGGGAGAGTGAGAGTTTGTAGGAAACCCAGGTCACGGGGGCTTCGCGGGTCTGTCTGCACAGGGCACAGGAAGCCAGGTCAGTGGGCCTTTATGATTCTGACCCGAGGTTCTCAGAAGGGTCCTCCTTGGAAAGACCTAGAAGGGGGTCAGCCTGGAAAGGGGAGCAGAGCCAGAAACGAGACCCCGCGGCGGGCGGCTCCGGCCCCTCGCCAGTCTTCCCCGGATCCCTGCCCCGTCATCTGCCTCCTCCTTCCCCACCCAGGTCCCGTGCAGTCCCACGAACTCTGTCTCTCCTCAGACCCTCCGGGCAGGCGTCTCCTGGCGACTCTATGCCTTCGGCACTTCTAGGCACAGAAATGCAGGGGTGGGGAGGAGGGTGAGGGGTCTAGGGAGGAAATCTATGTCTTTGGATGGGTTTAGAGAAATCCAAGCCCACGTCAGCGTCCTCTTTAGAACTAATGTAAACAGCACCTACTCCACGATGGCTCACCCCAGAGTTTTGCCTTTCAAGGGACCAAGAATACCAACACCCCAAACCCCACTCGGGCTCTGTTACCCTCCCTAGAACTGAGATTAAAAAAATATAGAATGCCTTCTCTACGGGAAGACCACCAACCGGGGTTTCCCGGTGTCAGCGCCAGCACTGCCGCTGGCTTTTTAACACACGCTGTACATATGCACAACCCCGCTGGGAGAATACACCTGGGTGTGGACTGCAGGGATCAGGCCTCTATTATATACATGGTACACGGCACTGGTGTTCCCAGCTCTGAGCTGACAGACACCAGGTGGCAAAGCAGAACCCAAATGGACAAAGACAGATGAACACAGTGCAGCATGGGGGGGGGCGGGGGGCAAGGGAAGCCGTGCATTGGGACGACTTTTCAAGTATGGACCCAGAATAATCTTTCCATTGGCACTTTTCAACCCTGTTTAGCAAAAAAGATGAAGTATCGGGAAAGGGCCTGGTTTTGACTCAAGTCGACATAAAACGATGCAGCTGGAAGGAAGACAGACCTTGCCTGGGACCTAGCACATCACAAACCAGCCAATGGACGGAGCGTCCACCCACTTCCATCTTTGTTTTTTTTTTTAAGTTCAACTCTGTCTACGGCAGCCAGGGTCCACACAGACAAGGGCTCCGTTTCGGAAACAACCCGCGATCCCTCAAGGATTCACGCATCACCGCTCCGCACAGAGACACAGTCCAGACATGTGCATCCTGCTAAGGAACCTATTCAGCTCCTCTGAAGGGCATTTACGTTTCGTCAAATTAGTATTTATTTAGGTCTTAAACCGCAAGGGATTTCAGTGCAAGGTATTTATTTATATGACGACCGATTATTAAAGCTGCACTTTTTAGGTTTAAAGGAGATAAATTTTTAATCACCATTTAATTAACACCAACTTTCTTTTTCTCTTTTTCATTAGCAATTCTATTTGCAAAGAATTCAGGGCATTTGTCATTTCCTGAGAAGGATGCAGAATATTAAATACACATCCGTAGTAGACATATCAAATGGAATAAACAATGTGTGCCCGCTGACGACTGTGGGTCTTTTGACTAATTAACCACCTTGGCTCAAGTCCCATTTAAATGAAACTATTTCATTTGTAAACAAGGTGTACTTTTCTTTTTTTTTTTTTCTCCCCAGAAAGTAAGCGTGAATTGATGTGACAGATTTTGCCGCAATGGGTGAATTTTAATGTTTTCATCAGAAAAGCTAAGTATGAGGTCTTTCCTGGGAAATAAGATGAGAAGACCAAGGAGAATCCGTGAGACACTCATTTGTGGTGGTGGGTAAAGTAACGGAGAGCGGTGGACGGGATGGTGGGGTTATAATCCCTCCAGCTCTTGGACCCTCACTGGTGGGGAGACGGACCCTCTGGGAACTGTCTGCTTGGAGCGCTGAAGAGAGCCACAAACAGCCCCAGAACCCGCAGGTGCAAGGTTGGCGGGAACGACTTTCCTGAACAGCAAGGCTCCCAGAGTCGAGTTTCTGCCCAGAAGACTCTCCCACAGGATATTCTCAATTAGGTGACCGTGTGTGCTACCACCCACGGGCGGGAACCTGGCCATCGCATCCCCGTGCACCTCTCTGAGGATTGGCACAGAAGGGGAAGTCACTTGTGGTCACTGAAATGTCAGGAGACGGCAGCTCTGACTTAACCCGGGTAAAACCTGGGCGCTCTGCTGAGACGGCATCAGCCGCCCAGATCTCCGGGCTGGGATGGCGCGGAGCCCTCTGTAACGGGTGCAGAGCTCAGGGCTCCCGTGAGCTCCCCTCACCTCTGGTGCCGTTTCTCATGGGCGCCACGTCTCTGGTTTTACTTCTTGAAAGAACTGAACTGACCTGGGCTCCCTCTGCATCGCTTCACAGTACGGCCTCTCACTTGGAACCTGCCCGTCCGGCCAGTGGCTGACCTTCCTGTTGAAGCCATGGCCTTTAAGTTCAGTGAGAGAACGGGGGGTGGAAAACGTGTCTGTGGCACAGATTCTAACTTCCAACTGTTTTCACTGTGACTAGCTTTCAAAACACCTCGGATACGAAGAGAAGTCTGTTTCTCCCACCATACGACTGTGGGCGTTTCCCCAAAGCCACGTTTTCAGTGTCTTCCTCCATAAATGTCTGGGGTCAGCAGCCAGCGAGGCTGATCTTTGGGGAAGGCTTGCTGACGGAGGGAGTCAGCCCAACCGTGCTGTCACTCTCCGTGGAGACTGGGTGTGGCATGAGGCAGCGCCCTGGGCTCTGGGGACACCCGAGGAAGACAGGAAGCCTCTTTGGATTGGTGTTAAGACAGGCCAGGCTCATGAGGACATGGCAGTGGCCTCCTCTGGGTGAGCCCAGGGCTGGGAGGCGATGGGAGGGCAGAGTCAGAAGGGGCTAGAGACGGCGCAGCCACAGAAACTTAAATCAAGGCCAGGAATAGGGGTGACCATCCCAGGTCCTTTAATCTAGGTCTCCCCATTTTGGGGTCTGGAAAAGATGCAGCATCCAAGAAACAAAATGTCATTTTCAAGCCCGTGGGTCACGCGCACCACCTCCGCCTCCTCTGCCTGAGACGATAGGAACATGTTCCCCCTCCCAGGCCTCCTCTGCTGCCTACGGCCGACCCTCAGATTCATCCCAGCTCCTTCTCAACACGATGGGAGTGTCAGGGGCAGGGCACCTTTCCAGAGAGTGAGAGCCATCCCCAGCCTCCGTCCGCTTGGAGAACAACGCTGCCTGTGGAACAGAACGCAGCCTGAGGGGAAGAAACGGGTCCTTTCGGTCAACCTGCCACCCTGCTTCCTTCTCCAAGAGCCCAAGCAAACGTCGGCAAGAACCGGGAAATGGTCAGGCTGGGTCCACCACGGCCCAGGTTTCGCAGGAGGCGACCAAGGAGACAGGTCCCCTGCACAAACGGAGGGCTACGAGCCCGACTGTTTCCAGGATAGTGGTGTATTTAAAATATACTAATAGAGTAGATCCATACAAAATGTTTCAGGCATATCGTTTGCTGGTTTCATGATATTTGATTTTGAAACTAGAAAATTCTGGTCTGAAAAAGTGTCATAAAATAACAACGACCGTTATTTTTTCTGTTTGCTTTTTTTTTTTTTTTTTTTTTTAATGCGGCAGGTGCTGTGCTAAGAAGTTTCCCAAGTGTAAATATTCCCCTCTCTGCCTCCAACTGTTTCTGATAACGAGAGTCACCCGTGCTGTGTGTGCCCGGGTTTAGCAGAGTAAGAATGAGATGAGACAAACGCGTCTGGGGGGGGGGGGTTTCACATATTTCTGTTGGTGCTGACGAGGCAGTTTGCCTTGGAGAGAGAGTGTGTGTGTGTTTCAGCAGAGAGCGCTCGGCTCCTGATTCACTTCATCCACAGTTTGGGGGTGCTCAGGGAGGAGGCATGAGTGTCTCATGTTTTGGAGACTTTTGATTTGAGGAGGTTGGGGTGGAAATGGGCGTCCAAGAGCGTTTTGTGACATTAAGGAAGATAGACCTAAAACCATGCTAGGCTCGGGCAGACAGATGGCACGGTGCTCCTGACAGATCACTGTACGCATATGGCTGTTGGCACGTGTCACCACATTAACAACTCTGGGAACAGAAACACACAGCTAATTAGACACCACCATGGCTGTTCGGGGGACGGGACAAGTTACGGTTCCGCTGGGAGGGTTGGGGTAACAGATACTATACAACCCTGAGTCGTCACCAGAAGGGAGGAAATGCTAACTTACGTACACAGGAGTCTTCGGGGTCAACTACAACGGCCACTGTGTCGCGGACAGGTCCACACTTAGGTATCGAAGACACACACGCGTTAGTTTATGCGGCTCTGAGCAAGACCATCAGAGCCCGGGATGAGAGGAAAACGCACATCGACATCCAGAGAGGTCCCTGTGGCTCCGCCTGAGAGTCCCTGTGGCGTTTCGCTCCAGCTGTGTCTTGGAGGGACGTGGTGAAGGGAGCGGAGGAGCCACGCACACGCTGATCTGCTATTCTTGGGGGAGCCTGGGGCTCTCGGGGTCGGGCCTGGGCATGGGGGGCAGCATAACAATAAAGTGAGAACGGTCACGAGCCGGGCTTCCTAACCTCCCGCACAGGTGCACCTCGCTCCCGTGCAGGTGCGGTCCTAACTGTCCTATGGTCTGTGTCAGGGTCACATGCATACCATATTGCTTATTCTGTATTAGAGAAACCATTGGGCATTTCAGATGAGGAAATTACATGGTGGGCCGATGTGAATGGGGTCTGCATACAGGGAACCCTAACGTCGCCATCGACACTCCTGGGCCATTATTGCCAACACACCTGGTAAGGCATGTCCGGAGACCTGCCCTCTTTCTTGTTTGTTTTTGGTTAAGGACTCAACTCTCTGGTTTCTGCTGTGCTCAGCACACAGCTCAAAGATTCCTTGAGTGAAAGATTATGGCATGAGCCATGTGCAAAAGAGCCAACAAAAATGACCTCTCTCAGCCCTCCTCCTCCTTGCAGGGCACTGTCGGACGGCCACATGCACCCTCCAGAGCGCGCGCCACGCCGTGTTTCCCTGTGATAAGACAGTAATGGGAGAGTTTAGACGTCAGATTCGATACTAGGCATTTTCTTGTACACGCGTCTATTGCTGCAGGAATTCAAAACCCTGGGGGTAGAGTACATGTTATTCTTATTTGCAGCGTAAGGCAGAACATGCTCCGAAATATACACATCACTGTGGCCCCGACTGTCCCTGGAGCAGTACGAAGCCGTGGACCTCAGGGACGATCGAAGGTAGCTGTCGTTCGCGGCCTGCGAGGGCAACGAGTGTTTATAGGGGTCCGAGGGGCATCTCCCGATCACGAGGCGCTGGTCATCGGCGTGGGAGTGGAGGAAGGGGTTGTCGGAGGTGTGGTCTGGCAGCAGAGACTGGCTCCTCTTGCTGCCCTCCAGACCCTGGGGGAAGAGGGAGCTCTTGTTGCCCGAGAGTCTGCTGGAGGGGACGCTGAAGAGGCTCCCGTACAAGTGGCCCTCCAGCAGCCGCTCCCTGTCCTTGAGGCTTATGCTCCGGGGGGGCCGGCCCGGGTCCATCTCCCTGGGCTTATCCAGGATGTTGTCGTAGGAACGCTGGCGGCTGATCCTCAGTCTGCTCTTCTGGGACTGGAGCGCGCTGTTCTGCGTCCAGTCCTGCTGGTAGGCCTCCTCCCGGGGCGCGGGGTTCCCCGTCTCCTGCAGCATCTGGTCTTCGTCGATGTCGTAGAGGTTGCCCATCCGCAGGCAGGCGTCGCACTTGAAGGGGGACCTCATGGTGAAGTGGCCCGAGTAGGTGGGCAGGTTGGAGAGGCAGCTCCTGCAGTGGGTGGAGCCCTGGCGGTAGCGGTCGCTGCCCTCGCTGAGGGGGGACCCCTTGTCTTTGAGGGTGAAGTGCTTGGCGTAGAGCTTGTACTGGTGGTCGTTGTTGGGAAAGCCGTCTTCGCTGCGCAGCGGGTTGCGGTTCAGGGGCAGCGTGGAGTCCGCCTTGTGGAAGTTCTCGTGGGGGTCCTGGTAGGTGTCCGGGAAGCCCACGTTCTCCGGGAGGGCCAGGTTTTCCACGAACTGGGGCGGGTCCAGGTGGAAGCTGGGCTCCTTCTCCCCGTCGATGGTGTAGATCTTGTCCCTGGGCGAGCCCGCCTGGGTCTTCAGGTAGGTGCGCTCCACCTCGCCGCAGTCCTGGGGGAACTTGGAGGCCAGGGACCTCTTGAAGTTGTCCTTGGTCTTGTGGCTCTTGTTGTCCAGCTCCCGGTGGCCCGTGGCACGGCTGGACGCTTCGGAGATGTCCGAGTGGGCCACCTCTTCGGGAAGGTACCGGGGGCTCTTTAGGGAGTGGGTCCTGTTCTCGGCCGTGGTCCCCTCGTCCCTGTGGGACACGGGGTTCTGGCTCAGAGAGTCCTGGCGCAGGGACTCCATGGACTTCTTCCACAGCTGCCGGGGCCTGGAGTTGCCCTTGGACTCTGTGCTCACGGCCACCTCCACCGTGTTGGGGTTGGACTCGTTGAGGGTGAGAGGGTGCTGGCCTTGGAACACGTAGTTGTTGAGGTTGTCCTTGTGCCTGTTGGCGACGAACGTCTGGAGCTCACTCATGTTGTCCCCAAAGATGCTGTCCTTGCCCTGAAAGGACCTGTTGTCCGAGTAGATGAGGTTCCCCTTGTCCGAGACCATGTCCATGATGAGGGACCCTCTCTGGACGAAGTCCGGGGCTCTTTTGGGCGAGTCCAGCCTGGAGTTCATGTTGGACATGTTGGACGTGTTCTTGGCCGACCGAAGGAGCTTCAGCATGTTGCTCTGGGAGCCCGTCAGGCTGAAGTCTGGGGATTTCTTCTTCTCTTCGATGTGCACTCCGTGAATGCAGCTGTAGATGCCCTGTGAGGGAGCAGGACCAACAGCCGTCAGCAAGTCCCGGGGTGCCAAACCGTGCCCACCCGGACCTCACCCACAGAGGGGAGGCGAACTTCCTATGGGAACCCCGGAGACGCAACAGCGCCCTCTGACCCCTGGTGAACCCCTCACTGAACCTCAACTCAGAAGGCCTCAGGTTTATCCGACAGCTCCGGCTCAGCACCACCTTGGCCTCGAGTCACACGTGGCGTTTGAGGGAAGGAATCACCGACCTTCACACAACCGTGAGTCTCTGTGCCTCGGGACTGACCCACCAGGACGTTCGGTCGGTCCCCCAACACCCGCAGCACAGAGCCAGACTTATCCAAGTTCTCTAGCAGCGTCTCTGGAGTTTGGACACCAGAGAGTTAGCTATGGACAAAGAATCCAAGTGCCCAGGCCCGGGTCACTCACAATGGATTCTCTTCCGGAATCACCCGCCTGTGTGCGGAAGCCAGCGAGGGATCAAGGCACGGAGCCAGAGGAGCCAAAAGAGGCCCGAGAGACCCCCTGTCCTGGGACACACTGAAGGGAGGATGAGCTCCCCAGGAGGCAGTCAGACCCCTCGTGGAGGGACAGACACAGCCGCTGGAACAGGACCGTGGCAGGCCAGCTGGCCATGCTGTGGGGCTGCCGAAGGGGTGGCCACCAGGTGAAGTGGCTTGAACCCTGGAGTCGCCCTCCTTGACTTGTTATCAACCTGCTCTGTGTGTGAGTCTGTGCCATGCACTCAGAATTGGGTTCCCATGACACAGAGACGCCTCCGTTCAGTCCGTCCAGGGGACTGAAGGACTTAGGGACTCCCGGGCAGCTGAAGTATGACACTATCACCTCTAAGTCTCCTCATTTTCCACTCCTTTCTTAGAAATAACTTTTTAGTTTTTTTTTTCAGTACTGAGGATTCAGGGGTGATTCGCCACTGAGCCCCATCCCCAGCCTTTTTAATATTTTATTTACAGACAGGGTCTAAGTGGCTGAGGCTGGCTTTGGACTCACGATCCTCCTGCTTCAGCCTCCCAAGCTGCTGGGATCACAGGCGTGTGCTGCTCTACCAGGAATAGCTTTGTTTTCTGTTTTCACTTAAAAGTGTCTGTTTAGGGCCAGGAGCGAGGCTCAGTGGCAGAGGGCTTGCCTAGCGGGTGTGAGGTCCTGACAGCACTTGAAAAAACAACAACCCAATAACGACTGCTTAGCTGTCGTCAGGGACAAGCTCTTGATTCATGCCCTGTAACAGGCAAGAGGGCATCCACGACATTTGATGTGTGGCCGCCCACTTTCTCCCACCCCTACCCCAGACTTTGGCAGCTGTACCTAAAGGAAACAATCAGCTCCGGGCTGCAGGTCCTCCCGAGACAGGACAACCCCGGGAGGGACCTGCACAGTGGATTCAGCAGCTGCTGCGGACTGTGGCGTGAGCTACGGGAGGTCTGTGTGTTTAACTGACTCTGACCAGCTCACCCCGCAGGGACGCTCGGGGACTGTGGCAGCCTCCACTCATCTGCACGGCCGCTTTTTTCTGGACATTTCTAAAGACGGTTTCCACAGCAGCCTTTTTGGAATGGCCAACAGAAGGCCCACCCTTGTGGGTTGGAGCATTCCTCTCCCCCTCTCCACCGAGCCTCCGAGGCCCCGGATGCTGGCCTGTGGCTTTAACCTGCGTCCCCCTCTGGGGCCTGTGTGGTTGGCTGTTCATCCTCCTCACTGCTGGAAGGGCTCTGGAGCACCCACACTGTGGGTGTGAAAGTCCTGCAATGTCCCAGGTGCCACCGAACCTGCCGCGCACCTGTGCCTCCTTGCCCCGTTTAGTGATATAACCATCTTAGCTCTGGCCTGGGGGGTGCTGCTCCTTAGCCCTGGCCTACAGTGGGGTGCTGCTCCTTAGCCCTGGCCTACAGTGGGGTGCTGCTCCTTAGCTCTGGCCTGGGGGGTGCTGCTCCTTAGCCCTGGCCTACAGTGGGGTGCTGCTCCTTAGCTCTGGCCTACAGTGGGGTGCTGTTCCTTAGCTCTGGCCTGGGGGGTGCTGCTCCTTAGCTCTGGCCTGGGGGGTGCTGTTCCTTAGCTCTGGCCTACAGTGGGGTGCTGCTCCTTAGCTCTGGCCTGGGGGGTGCTGCTCCTTAGCCCTGGCCTACAGTGGGGTGCTGCTCCTTAGCTCTGGCCTACAGTGGGGTGCTGCTCCTTAGCTCTGGCCTGGGGGGTGCTGCTCCTTAGCTCTGGCCTACAGTGGGGTGCTGCTCCTTAGCTCCGGCCTAGGGGGGTGCTGCTCCTTAGCTCCGGCCTAGGGGGGTGCTGCTCCTTAGCTCTGGCCTACAGTGGGGTGCTGCTCCTTAGCCCTGGCCTACAGTGGGGTGCTGCTCCTTAGCTCTGTCCTGGGGGGTGCTGCTCCTTAGCTCTGTCCTGGGGGGTGCTGCTCCTTAGCTCTGGCCTAGGGGGGTGCTGCTCCTCTGGATGGAGATCAGGTGCTTCCTGACGTCAGAATCGGCTGATGACTGCGCTTTTCCTTCTTGTTCTCAACATTATGAAAACACTAGTTTAATTTGTTTTTTTCTAAATTTGCAGTTTTATTTTAACCAGCTCCCTTTCTCTGCCTGGAGATTCTAGAAATTTTCTCCCTCCCTTCTCCCTCAGAGCAATCTGCTCCCACCGGTCAGGGTGAGCTGGCCCCTATGGTGCTGCAGGAGGCCCAGTCAGGAGCTGGGCTGGTGGCAGGAGGTGGGTGGGGGCTGCCTTGGGCTTCTAGGACTCAGGAGACACCGCTAAGGCAGGTCCCAGGCACAGGAGGCAGAGGGAAGGAGCAGCCAGGTCTGGATGACCGCATCCTCCAAATGAGTTGAGTGGCCTTCCAGATCACTGCCCAGGAGGACAGGAGCACATCACAGGAAAACTGGAAGAGTCGGAGGCCTGGGACCCACTGGACACGGGTCCCAGCTCTGACATCCATCATCTGCATGGCCTTGGACGGTCACTCTGCACCCCTGAGGGCCTCAGCTCCCAGGTCTGTGAGTGGGACTTGTGCCCTCCTCCGTGGACGCGGGGGCAACATAAAATGATGCCAGGAAAGCACCCAGCACAGTGTGTGCTCCGTCACTGTCACCTGGATGCCTGTCCTGTGGCTGTGACCTGCCCTGGCCTGCTCTCACCCTGGCTGGAGCCCGCAGAGCCCATTCCACAGAAGCTGCAGGGACACACACTGCTCTGTCCCACTGAAGATGGGGCCCAGATCCTACCTGGGGGCCAAATGAGCCCCTGGACAGGGTGGCTTTCCTCCCTGAACCCCTCTCTTCTCTGTTATTCATGGGGCCATGGGAGTAAGATGCCCTCTTGTCCCCTCAGTGGGCTCAGAGGGGACACATGGGCCCCCTCCCTGGGGCAGGCCCTCTGCTGCTCCCCCAGGTGCCTCCCCTGCTGGGCCCCGACCCTCACGCGTCTAACTTCTGTGGCCCTGACTGCAGGGCCACCAGGTGCGTCCCACGTCCTGGCCTGTGGCTCGCTGCACCTCCCACTCCTAGCACTTTGGGTGGCAATCTTGGTGGCTCTCTCTGCGGCTCTGTTTGTTTTTCCCCTTTGGTAAAGGAGGGGATTGAAAACTCAGGGGCCCTCCACCACTGAGCCACACGCCCAGCCCTACCTATTTTGCATTTTATTTAAAGACAGGATCTCATTGAGTTGCTTAGGGCCTCACTGAGTTGCTGAGGCTGGCTTTGAACTTGCAATCCTCCTGCCTCGGCCTCCCGAGCCACTGGGATTACAAGTGCATGCCACCGTGCCCAGCCCCATGGTGATTTATTTTTATTTTTATTTATTTATTTTCTTTTTGCTGGTGACAGTGAGCATTTTTGTCTAAGTAGAAGAGAAAGTGTTTTGTAGAGAAAACCAAAGGAAAGAGCACCCCAAGACAGGAGGGAGCGTTTTTGTAAGACATTGAGAAAGGGGGGGAGGGAGGGGCTACCGCTGTACGAGAACTCGGCTCCCAGGTTAAATCAGTGTCTCCTCTGAGCTCCAGCCACGTCCCTTGGCAGCGCCACGGGTGCCTGAAACTCGGCTGGCATTTGCGCTGCGCCCTCTGGAGTATCTCAGGGTGGGCTGCCCGCGGGGAGGGTGGGCTGCCCGCTGAGAGCCCAGGGCTTCGTCTACTGGCTGGATGTTCACTGTGCTCACAGGAGAACGAGGATGAGAAGAGCTAGGATCGATGCAGACACTGTCCGCTTGGGGCATGTAAATTTCAGAGCATCAGGGATCAGCTTCCTTAGAAAGGAGCCCAGTCTCTGAAGCCGACTGATGCATGTGACCACCTCTGCCTGAGAGGTCTAGCCTCTGGGTGGAGTGTGCAGCGCCCTGCTATCTCAGGAGAACAGTGAAGCCCAGGTCCCACTGTGGCCTTGGGAGCCTCAACCTCCCGCTGCAGGACGGGTGGGATCGGGGCAGCCTCACTGGGTGCTGTGGAGACTGGAGAGTTTGGAGGGGACGCCCCTGGCCCAGGCCTGCAGTGAACACACTATGTGCAGCTGTTGCTGCAAATTCCCTACTGCGGGGTTTTGTTTCATTTTAAGCAGATGATTGCGTGGACCCAGTGAACGGGGTTCTGCCTGGGCGTTGCTCCCCGTGCTGTGAGTTAGAGTGGACATAAGATGGTGAGTGTGTGGACGTGCCTGAGAGGCAAGCTTTGCCGGTGGAGGCAGCCCTTGACCAGAAAGGAAGGGCCTTTTTATTTAACTCAAAGCCGACTCAGCCTATTCTGAGCTCCCCTAATAAACAAGAGGCAGGAAAGTATTAATAAGAACGAGAATTTCCTCCTCATACAGATCAGGTTACACTGACTTTAAAATAGAAATTTTGGGGGAAGGAGAGCCAGTACTCAAGGAGGGCTCCCCGCAGCCTTTGGGGACACAGCAGTGATGGTACCTGGGAGTCCCCATGGGGATCCAGAAGTCCCTGCTCACATAGCACCAGGGGCCTCTCCCCCTACAAGGGGTGGCCAGATCCCCCTGTCCTGCAGCAACACCAACACAGCCTGCTCCTAGCTCCCTGTCCTCTCCTACCCCCCAGGAGGCTTGGAACGGGGGCCAGGGACTTAGCTCATTTTTGTAATGATGATCCTATCAACTTGGCTTCCTTCAGGGGTTCTCGGAGAGAGGAAATGCTCTTCCAAAACCAAGCAGGATTTACAAGCAAACGCCACAGTGTGCATTTGCTCAAGATAATCCCAGAATCATTTGGATATGAAAAGCCTTTGGTAATTGGCTGGGAGAATTAAAGTTGGCATAATACCTAGCTATATGCATGCACGTTGTTATTTTTAAGCAATCTGTGTGTTTAGATGCCATCAAGCTAATTAGGAAGTATGTATTTGCACAGAACCCAAGTTTGGAGTGCTATTGAATGGAGAAAATAAATCTTTCTCACTAAGCTAATGTGTACCTTCCGAATCTCTAAAGTTCTTAAAATCGCCGAATGCTAAGAATACACAAATTTATTTTAAAGTGATTATTTAGTTTTCCCAATCAACATTAGCATATAAAATCAGATGTTTTTAAACAGTGTTTTTTTTTAAACCATATTTCAAATTCTAACTCAATTAAGCTCTTTCAGGGTGAAAAAAACCTACCAGGTGGTAAATGGAAGAAATAGGTACAGATGGAAGAATGGATGGATGGATGGATGGACAGATGTGTGGATAGACTGACTGGAAGATGCATGGACAATAGCAGGTATGTCATTTCTTACACTACAGGTAGGGGTGTGTCTAGGTTGTGGCACACGTGTGAGCATGTTGTGTGAGTTGCACGCACATGTGTGTTCACAGTATGAACTGTATGAATGTCCTGTGTTGCTCACATGTGATGGTTTGTGGTTTGTGGGAGAGTGAGGGCTGGATTCCAGCCCTGTCTCCACATTGCTGGCTGTGTGATCCGGGAGAACTCTCTCAGCCTCCGCTTTCGAATTTTGCCATTTGCAAATCTGGGGCTACTGGCACTACCTTCCTCACCTTCAGACTGCAGACTAAGTGAGAGGAAGGACATAAAGTCCCTGTATGTACCTGGCCCATTACGGAGGAACTCGTCACGTGTACCCTGGGAGGAAAGCGCACTTCCAGACTGAGCTCTGGGAAGGGTTTCCAGGAGTCACCCGTGAGCTGACTGCAGCGGTGTATCCTGTGCTGTTGTGTGTGTTGAGCCGTGTGTGTTGTGTGTGTTGAGCCGTGTGTGATGAGTTGTGTGTGTTGAGCCGTGTGTGTTGTGTGAGTTGAGCTGTGTTGAGCGGTGTGTGATGAGTTGTGTGTTGAGTTGTGTGTTGAGCTGTGTGTTGAGCTGTGTGTGATGAGTTGTGTATGTTGTGTGTGTTGAGCTGTGTGTTGAGTTGTGTGTGTTGAGTTGTGTGTGTTGAGCTGTGTGTGATGAGTTGTGTATTGAGTTGTATGTGATGAGTTGTGTGTGATGAGTTGTGTGTGATGAGTTGTGTGTGATGAGTTGTGTGTGTTGAGCTGTGTGTTGAGCTGTGTGTGTTGTGTGTGTCGAGCTGTCTGTGCTGAGCTGTGTGTGTTGAGCTGTGTGTGATGAGCTGTGTGTTGAGTTGTGTGTGTTGAGCTGTGTATGATGAGCTGTGTGTTGAGCTGTGTGTGTTGTGTGTGTCGAGCTGTCTGTGCTGAGCTGTGTGTGTTGTGTGTGTCGAGCTGTCTGTGCTGAGCTGTCTGTGCTGAGCTGTGTGTGCTGAGCCGTGTGCTGTTTTCTGGTGGATGTGCATGGAGTTCTCTGGTGCTGCAGGTCTGTGTTTCATCCAGGCTCTGCTGGGTTGCACGTAGTTTTGTTAGAAGTCTGTGCGCGTTGCGTGCGTGTGACGCAGATCTGTTTTGTTGTGTGAATCAAGTTACAATGACGTGGAAGTCTACGTACTGGCTGGCGTATGTGGGTACTTAGGATGGAGGCTACAGTTTTTAAATGGAATTAGTTACTAATATTTAAAAATTGGTTTCACATAAAACCAGAGGACCCTTTCTCTTTTGAAAGTAGAGCACCTCACAATGTCGGCCATACCTCCCATAAGACAACCCGAGGGCAGCTGAGAACGGCCGCCTCCTTCGGTTAATAACACGCCTTTTGCCCGGTTCTCCGGACTCCCTGCTGCTCCCCCGTGGAGACCCACAGTGTGGCCAGGGTGCTTCGCCTCACCGGGGCTGCTCTCCTCAGCCCAGCCTGCCTCCCCATTCCCGTTCCCTTTCTGAGTGAGACGTGCACAATCCCTGGGTCCTTTCTGACAAACCCAAGCGGGAGGGTGAGGAGGGGAGGGTGTGCAGACCCCCAAAGAAGTAAAACCCGCCCACTCCTCTGGGGTTCCTGGGCTTCCTGGACCTGCCCGCTCCCCCAGGACGCAGCCAGCCATGGTACTGACCCTGCTGATGGAGAAGAGCAGCCCGGGCCGGTCCGAGCACACGCCCGTGAAGCAGAAGCGCAGCTTCCAGTAGAAGAGGTGCTCCCAGATGAAGGTGATGAGGCTGAGGGCCATGGCGGCGGCCAGCATGTAGAACACGCCCGCCATGTTGTCGATGTCCAGCTGGCTGCTCATCACCTCGTTCTTCTCGTTGTGGCAGATCCCCGTGAGCCACAGAGTCTCCAGCTCCTCCATCTCCCCTGAAAGGAACACAACACCCAGGCAGTGAGGACCAGAGGGGTTGGGGACAGAAGTGCGTGACCTACAGCTGGGTGACCTTCAGGCAGGACGGCCCCTGGTCGCTCACTTGCTAAGTCAGGATAACGAGGTGAGGCCCCTGTTCTCATCACCGCGCTCAGAATGGAGGCCGGGGCTCCGTGCCTGCTCTGGTTGGGTTGGGTCATGGCTTACCCACCCCTGCCCCCAGGACCTCGCCAAGCTCTGAGCAGCATGTGGGGACCGGCCAGCAGCAAGCTGCACGGACAGACCTCACTGCCACCTGACTCCGTGGCTGGCCTGCTGTGGGCCTGGAGCCACGGTTAGCCGTCTGTGGAATGTGTAGCCCCTGCTCGGAGCCGTGGTGAGCACCCTGCAGTGCCTGTTCCCAGTCAGTCCTCCTAAACGATGGCTCCTGCTGCCCCTGACTGTCACCCAGAGAATGCCACCCAGAGAATGCCGCCCAGGGCCTGGTGGAGGGCAGCCCCCGAACAGATCCGTTCCTTCTTTCCCATCTCTTTAGAACATCCAGAGTCACTCCAGAAAGCCACCCACCCGCAGTACACGTGGGACACAAGACTTCAGTTGAAGACGTCTCCGGCTCTGAATGGCCCCTTTCGAACTAAACACCTCCTCACTTCAGTCGCAGTGAGAGGAGCAGGTGGGGTTTTCAATGAGAGGAAACTGGTGGGCATGCTTAGCATCATCCTCCGCCTTTGCCATGTGGGAGGAATTCTCTGATCTAAGCGTCTGGTAATTACACCGGCTGTCGGGCAATTCACTAAACCATGGCACTTAAGACGATGATTCAGCCTTTAAAAATCATCTTTCAAGGATCCCGATAATCAAAGAAGATGCATGTGATGTTAAATTCAGATTACGGCTATATGCATATATGTGCATATGTAATTTCTAAGATGTGATAAGAGACATTTGGAGGAAAATAAATACTTCAAGTGTTTTCATTGATTCTCCTTTAAAGAGGTGAATCATGATTATTGATCTCAAATGGGTCCTTTTGGTTTCGTGAAGTTAGCATGTGTGGCTCTTGGTTTTGTTCTCGCTCAGGAATTACTTGAGCATATGAATCTAAGTGGAGAGAGATTTTTTTGGTTCAGTCTTTGAAGATGCCATCCAGTTTCCTCCTGATTTGGACTGCAGTTGTGAGACGGCGGCTGATCTTATTGGTGCTACTTTCTTTGCAATCCATATTTTCTCTTGAATTGCTTCTGAGGATTTCACTCTGTAAACCCCGATCCTCAGTGTCTCTACAGCTTTGTGATTCCAGGCCTTAGAACAGCGATGAGTTGATTGTACAGCATGTGGCCTTTTCAGACTGGCCTCTTTGACCTATTAACATGCATTTCTGATTCCTCTGTACCTTTTCCTGGCTTGACAGCTCATTCCTGTTTATTAGTGAATAATACTCCATGCTCTGGATGGGCACTGTATTCATCCGTCCACTTACTTAAGGACATCTTGGTGATTACAAAGTTTGAGCCACTATGGATAAAATTGCCCTAAACATTTATGTGCAGTTTTTGGGGGGACTCATATGGTCAAATACTTAGGAGCATTCCTGCTGGATTGTAAGGTGAGAGTCTGTCTAGCTTTGGGAAAGTGTGACCTCCATTCCAAAGTGGCTGTCCCCTTCCCCACTCCTGCCATCAAGGAACAGAGTTCCTGCTGGTCCATGTTCTCACCAGCACTGACTGGTGCTGTGGGCATTCAGGATTTTTGCCATTTTAATGGGGGGTATCATGCTATCTTGTTTAATTGGGGTGTTTTGCTTTAATGAGCAATTCCCTAATGACCTATGATAATTCTCTTTTTTTTTCTGAAAATTTTTAAGATATTCTGGGCTTTCTTGTTCTACCTTCTAGGTTACTGACCTTGTTTTAGTATCTCTATTCCTTTCTCTGTGGGCTGCTCTTGGATGATGCCCATGCATCCACCTTCCAGTTCACTTGTTCTTTCAGTGTGATATGCAGCTTTATGTTTCAATTCTGATCTACTTATTCTAACTGGGGCATTCGTTGTTTTTGTTTTGTTTTGTTTCTGGCTTTCTTACAGTTCTGCTCGGTCTTTTTGTCAGGATGTCGCACTCTGTCGTTGTGATTTTTGAAACTTTTATGTATTTAACAGTTTTAAACCTATGATCTTACCGACTGGATCTCGCACTGCTCATCCTCTGTCTGCTGCGTGTGCCTTGACTCATGGTGGATTACTTCCCTGTGACATTTGTAGCTTCTGATCAGGAGCTAATCCTCTGAGAGCTGTTCCCCCTCTCACCACCATGAGTCCCCAAGAACCCCGCGTTATAGAAATGTCTCTACCCAGGGTTTCTGGGTTTGCTTCTGCCACATCTCCAGGGGTTTTCGATGTACTAGTTTCAGTATGGGAAATAAAATTTGTAATGCAATTACTGCACCATTTGTACAGCAGACCTTTGGAGGCCAATACTTACTTGTGTTTCAATTTCTCATTCAGAAGCTTCAAACAGATGGCAAACCTCCTTGCATTTCCTTCACTCTGATGGACAGAGATTTTTCCTGGTTTCCTTTTCATAGAATAAGTGACTCACTAAGGCCTCAGATTTGTTCATCAGAGGGAAAGCATACATATGTATGAAAGAGAAAAAATGTGAAACCTGTCCCCTTACAAGTTCTTCACCCACAAAGAAGGTGGCTTGTTCTTCAGTGGACAGGGCCAGGGGTGGGAAGGGGCATCTTGATTCAATTCCTTTCTTTCCAACAGCCCCCGGCACTTTTATACAGTCACACGTGTCGTCAGAGACTCGAAGATTACGTCATTGTCCCCCAGCACCACCAGGAGCTGAATCCAATCCCTGCGTCCGCCATGTTGCTTGAGGCTTACGTCACAGCTTCCTCTCTTCCCCACACCACCCCATCTCCTCCCCAACGCTGACTTCCCTCCCCCTTTGGAGTTTGTGAGGGCATAAAAATAGGTCTTCTGCTCATGACTCACAAGATTCCCAGCACATCTGTCCTTTACTCTTATCCCCCAAAGAGCCAGTTTGCCAGCCTGCAACAGCAGCCACCAGGTACAAGAAACATCACCTCGATGATTTTTTTCAGGATGTAACTACAAAGGATTTTCTCCTGCCCTTTTCCCCACACAACAGCTTTCTTTAGAATAAGTCAACTTGCCCAGCCAGGCCCGGATTCCAAAAAGAGAGCAAATTCCCATTTCTCAATTCCAATTACAGCCTGTTCCAATCATTTTTCAGTTAATCATTCCTTGCCTCGTGGCCCTCTCTGACTAGGGTACCGAACTGTAGTTCAAATACTTTCTTATTTCGTTTTTAATTTACTCAAGTATATTGTAATCTCCTTGAGGGAGAGCAGGGACCATGTTTTATGGTTTTGATATTTCTCATGGCTGGCAGCACACAGTGAGCACTGAGTCCATATTTCCTGTTTGTTTCTTTCCTTCTATCCCCAGGCTTCTATTGGGCAGGACTGCAAAAAAAAAAAAAAACACCAAGTTCAGGTCTCTTGGGTGAGCGGTCTTGCCAAGGGGAACCGTGCCAAGGGGAACCGTGCCGAGGGCCCGAGGGGCGGTGTGAAGCGTGTAGCCCCCGCTGGGTGAGCATCCAACGCCATTTTCCACAGAGGAGTCCGTCAGATCACTTCCTGTCAGTTTTCCTACTGCAAAGAGGTCACAGTCTTTGTCAGTGTCACCCCGTGAAGCAGAGCTGACAAATGGGAAAATTAAATCTCTTTCCGGAAGCCGACTCCGTCTTGCTGGGAAGCCACAAGCTAAGGGCCCTCCTGGGAGCCGGCGGAGCCTCGGGTTGGCGGCTCTGGGTCTCATCCACAGTGTCCCTCTCCCTTCTTGAGAAGACAGACCCCCGCGTAAGGCTCAGAACTGGATCCTTTTCCGCTTACTCCTCTAATGACAGACAGCGTGTGAATACTGGCAGAACCCCTCTGCACCCCTGGGAAATCACACCTGAGTCAACAGCGCTTCCTGTGTCTGTCGTCAAGGGAGAAGATGGTGCCAAACGCAGTATCCCTGCTGCTCTGAATTCCGCAGCTTCCTGAGAGTGCACGTCCAGTGCAGCGAGCAGGAGACACAGCAGGCAGAGTGGGAGGGTGCCAAAAGTCAAAGGCCAGAGAGGTGCAAAACCTAGGGAGGGAGGAGCTTGTGCAGATAGCTGAGGCAGTGCTCTGTCTCAGACTCATTCTGTCGTCTGCTTGGGTGATAACTGCTAGAGGCGGCAAGAGAGGAACAGGTCAATCCGAAGAACAGGTACAGATGGTGCAGGTGGGTGCAGGGACACGGGGTTCCCCAGTAGCCGCCCAGTCGCAGGTAAGGCACAAGGCAGGGGCTTTGCATTTGCAAAACAGAGTGATTGAGCATTCAGCTAGATCCAGCCCAGCACATCGCAAGATGCTTTAGGTAGAAAATATAGGATGAGCCACAAAAGTTAGCACCAAGGAGGCCTGTCCAGGGAAGAGGCTCCGAGAAGACCCTGCTCTGCACCAGCACCAGCAGTCAGCGCTGCTCAGCCCTCAGGCTCCTCCCAGCACCTGCAGATTACATTCCATCTATTCCACAGGACTGTCCAAGAGCTAAGGGACTGCTTCCTGAAAGGACTCTATGGAAAGCAACGTGACAAGCCTCCAGGCCTCCTGAACACTGTCCCCCGAGGTCAGCTGGGAAATCCAGTTTGAACCTTTAGGCTTTGTCCAGAACCCAGGAAATTTGCTGGAACGTTTTTTAAAAATCAGCCTCTAAGTATAACCTTGCAGGAAGACATCTAGATAGTGTTTCTTGGTTTCTGGCCAAGGCACTTGATCCTAGGCAGTAATGCCATAAAAAGTGATTGTGTGCGATTGAGAAACTGGGTTTGATGTTCTGTCTCAGATTTGATCAAGAAAGCTAATGCTTTGTTCATCAGAGGATCTCACATGTTTTTTTTTTCTTTTACTTGTTCATTCACTCCTTCATCCGCTCACTCCTTCATCCGCTCACTCCTCCACTCAGCCCTTGGGGAGGAACAGTCCAAGGCCCATGCATTTTCAGGTAGAGGTGAGTAACGTGACCTTTGGCCTCTGAGAGTTCCAGTGCTGCACACCAGCAGCCACGGCGTGCACAGATGGTTGGATGGGCGTCAAGCTGGAGGCAGGAAAACACATGGAATGTTTTGAGATCACAGAGTAGCTCAGAATCTGGGGGAAGGAAGAGGGATTAAAGGAGGGATTAAAAGAGGGACCTACAGGCAGCAGTTAGAATGCAAAGCTTCAGCTTTTGAGCTGAGGAGTCTGGGCATCTTAGGAACAAGAGGGCACCGAATGTGTTTCCACAGTGAATGCCCGGATGCAAGTCCTGCTGTGGATCAGGAAAACTCTGCTGCCCGTGTTTCTCCAGTCACGGCCCCTTGATAAGGAACCCATGTCTCCTCACATGTCGGGTAAGACGGGCTCTGGCTGCACACGCCAATGGCTCTTTCAAACCGTGCTACAGCGTGGAAGAAGACCACTCTTCTGTTGGAGAACAGTCATTACTATGGTCTCATCCTTTCTCAGAGACAGAGTACTCAGAGTAAGCCCTTCTGCTCCCAGGAGAGACAGTGACTGGGAGAAACCCACTTGCAAGAGACTGACAAGGATTCCCTGGAAGGTGTCATCGATGTCACCAGGTATGCAGCACTGTGCTGAGAACTGGGCCATGACCGCTGTGGCTTAGTCACCTGCACTCAGGTCTGAGCCCCCAGGAAGTCTCTCCTGGGTACAAGGGACGTAGGCAGGGCACTGACTTCTCCCGCCCTAACACCAGGGTATCTCTTCAGTACAGAACCTGCCACCATGGAGTCCAGCCGTCACTCGCTCCGTCTTCATCCATCCAAGGTGGTTTTGCCTGATGCTTCTTGCATCTCTGGCCAAGTCTTGGCACGTAGTTGTGGTTTGTAAAACCACAAGGTCCCTCTGTCCCTCACTGGCTTGTGACCCACAGGTCTGGGGGGATGAGTCTCCAGACCCAGGATCAGGGCTGACTCTCAGGGAAAGCAAGGTCCACTCCAAGATCCCGGCTGTGGACTCTGGTGGTGCCCACAGGGAGCAGCCGGCCATCCGTACCTGGGCGACGTCGGATGGTGGTGCTGCTGCTCCGGGGGGATCTGCCCGAGCACCGTGAGGGGAAATGGCCCTGCTGGGCACTCTGAGAAGCCCACCTGGAGTTGGCAATGGCCAACTTTCTCTGTGGACATTCTAGGGAACAGATTCGTGCCAGTCTACCATTCTCCACGAGATCAGGTGTGGGCATGGATCTGCAGCCCTGGGGGTGAGGATGGTCTGTGGCCTCAGAGCAGGGTGAGGTCAGTCAGATCTGACCACCGACCTTGGGGCTCGGCTTCACTTACTGCACCCTCCAGACTCAAAGCCAGAGTCCAGCCAGTCTCCAGGAGCAGCAGGAAACTCGCCCTTTCTTCCCTGTGGGGTCCACACCTTGAGTTTTCTTTACAAAGAAACAAAGATGAATACACAACCTCCCCCCATCCAGAAAACAAAACCCACACGTCTGATAAACGAGAGAAAGACAAGACCCGTGTGACCTTGGGTCTGGAATACTGTTCTGGAGTCCGTGACCTCTGGGCCCAGAATCTCAGAGGGCCACTGCAGTTGGCGGAAGAGAAAAAAAAATACCTGGGACGTTGGTGGCGATGGGGAACAGAACAAGACTCCAGACTCAAGTAGACTGGATTCGGAAGACAAATATTCCTTATTTAAATGTCAGAATATTCCATTTCTGTATAATGCTGAGAAGCCACAAAACTAAAATAAAAATAGGGCTCGGCTGAACTGTATCCAGTTAGAGGCAGACAAGCTGCCTCAGGCACAAAGGCTCGTCACCACCTTCCGACTGAGTTTCTGCCCAGGATGGAACTGGAGCACCGTGGGGTTCACTGCGGCCTGCTGCCGCCCGGCGGGGCTTCACAGGCCATTTGACCAACCCTGCAGGGTGGGGTCCAGTCATCTGATGTCCCCCTGTCCCCAACTTGTGTCTCTTGGAGAAGCCCAGTTAAAAAGAAGAGAGAGGATCGGGAAAGCATGGTCCCACATTTCCCCTAGAGGATGGAGTTGGAGAGAAATGAATCTCTGAAGCCAGACGGAAGAGAAGTTGTTGGAAGTCTCTGAGATTCTGTGTGCACCAAGCACTTCCGGGGTCTCCTTGACCAACTTGCCTCCCACGGGAGCGACGGTCAGGCCAGCATGCCCGAGAGCCCTGTGCCCGTGTGAGCGTCCGTGAAGTCACAGGGACTTTTTGACATTGCACATTTTTTTCAGTCAATTGTCCTCACAGTCCTGTGACTCATGCCGTCAAGGCGTGAGGACTTTTTAATATCACAAAGGGGTCCTTGTATTTAAAAGATTGTCGACCCAAGATGAAAGAGGACAGCAATAGTCCCATCTCCCGTGCCAAGAAATATCTCCTTTCTTTCAGCAAATACAGTGACCTCACTGCGTTTCAATTCCTTTTTTATTGAAGTGTTGACGACAGCTCCCCGGGGCTGTAAGATCCGTTGGCTCCCTGCCATTCCATTTCCATCCCCGCTGCCCAGGACAGTGCGCAGAGCCGGGCTCTGCCGTCTCCGCTGTGGAAGAAGAAGACGAGGAAGAGGGAGGAAGGGGTGGGGAGAGGCAGAAAGAGGGAAACAGGCCCCTTGTCTAAGGCCCCGGCCCTGTGGCCGGCACCATCCGTAAGGAGGCAGAGGAAGCCCCTGTTTTGTCCGTGGAGACTGGTGGGCTGAGGGCCGGCTGGGCGAGGACCCCACAGGGCTCTGGGCTCTCCCTCTGATCCCGGTGCGCCTCTGGCTCCTCCTCCTGCTCCCAGGCCTGAGCGCAGGGGCAGAGGGGAGTCTCTGGACTCAGGTTCCAGCCCAGTATGTGAAGCAGACGCAAGGTCCCGGCTCCGCTCGACAAATCTGCACCTGAGAGGCACCAGGGGACCTGATGATCAGCTACTGTGGGGGATCATCCCACATCCCGCCGCACCCCGCGGACGAGCGCCCTGGATTTCAGAGCCTAGACTCCTTCTAAGGCAGGAAGGAGAAACAGGGGGAGCCACAGGCACCATGGGGGGAGCCAACTGGCTGCACCCCTTTTGGAAACTGGTTGTGACTCTGTCAATCTGAGTGTGTGCACACTGTGTGACACATTGGTTCCATTCCCAGGCATATTCCCAAACTGGTAAGTGACCATGTGAGCAAAACAACTGTGAAAGAATGTTCAGAGCTCACAAAACTAGACATGACTGAGATCATGATGGGGTGAGTTTTCATGTATTCTTTTCACATACGGGATCGCGCCTTTCCAGATGAAAGTGTCGGCATGACACAGAGTGGGAGGGATTGGGCCACCATCTGCCTACCCCAGGACCTTGCCTGGGACGTGCGGTACCGCTGACTTACAGGCAAGCCATTCGTTCCGACTTCTTTCCTCTTTGAAGGTGTTCTCCTGACATCTGACTTTCTCTGGCTGAAGTGGCTGCTTGCCAGGCTCAGGACTGGCACCGCTGACCTTGCTGAGTCCTGGTGTCAGACGGCACTGAGCCCGCAGCTCAAGGGGCCTGTTGGGAGATGGGTCGGGAACTTCCGCCAGTGAAAACCCTCAGAGCTCCAGCAGCACCAAGGGAGAGTCGATGGCCCTCCAGGACATTCATGGATTTTATCTGTCTCTTAAGTCACTACTGTTCCATTATGATTCTGAACACGTCTCTGGTTAAACCAGGAGGGAGATAAACAGTCTGATTTTTGTGGTTCCAATTGGTCACAGGACAATGAAGAGGCAGTTAGGCCCTTTATTGCTGATCTATGCTTAGAACTGACACGTTTCCTTTGGAAAAACATGGCTTTTCTGAATGAACCGTTTGCCCCGACAGTTTTTTGGGTTGGAGGAAGGTCAAGATGACTCAGTGGCTGGGGCGTGACAAAGCCATTGATCACCAGCCCCTTGAGCTTGCACCAAGAAAGCTGATGTTTGGGGGCATAGATGAGGTCTGGGTGTGGGAAAGCCAGCCGCCCCGAGCAATAAAGAAACCCATGTGAAAAATGGCTCAGTCCATTGTCATGTTGATCCTGAGCCTCACAGATCCTGGGTCCCCAGGGGGCCATCCTCACGTGCAAGGAATTGGAGGGCCATGGTGTCAAACCCAGCTCCAGGTCCGATTTAATCAACAGAAGGCCTGGCTCAGTCCCTGTCCAGAGGGGGGGCTCTCAATCCTGCCTGCTCCTCTTTCTCACTGTTAGGCTCCACAAAAGGAAGTGAAATCCTTGGAGCAGTCAGGAACTCTGTGTCTGCTCTGATCCTTGCTGATGAGGAAGCCTGACACTTGGGTCTGTGGACTTCTCCTGCTCTACCAATGTCACCTGCTCCCTATTACGGCTGCCGCAGGGGCTGATGCTGACAAGTTCTAGACCCTTCGTTGCTCCAGGTTTCAGGATCACCAAGGTCTCTGTGTAAATCCAGTGAGGAGCCCCAAGAGAAGACCATGTACCAAACGGGGAGCAAAGATCCAAAACCATGGTTCCACAGAGTGGGCTGCCGGCTGCTGACACTTGTATCTACCAGAGAATCAGACGTCTCTAAATGCAAAATGCTGTTCTTCTCAAGACTGACTCTTAAACCTTAGGGTGGGTTAGAATCACCCAGAGAGGACGGGACAAAGTGCCCCAGGAAGGGGAGGAGGGGTGGAAGTCAGGTGGATTCTCACAGACTCCCCAGGTGATGGCACTGCACATACAAACTTCAGAGCGTCTGAGCAAGGAAGGCCAGACAGCAGGGACGTGGCATCACGGGGACATCCCAGCCCCGAGACCTTCAATGCACGGTTATTCTCTGTTGCACGAATGAGCAGAGGGGGAATGGATGAAAACGTGGACCCGTGAGTCCGGGGGCTTTGCGGCTGGCACCAGTCCTTGGTGACTTGGTCTACCGAGGAGCTTCCCTCACCCAACTGTGACTTCTGCCTTTGAAGTCTCCGTGTGACTTCAATCCCTCGGTGGAACGCTGGGGGCCAGGCAGCGCCGGGAGCTCTGTGGGAAGCAGCAGTTCCAGGACCAAGACGGGTCTCTGCAGCCCTGTGTCGCAGCCGAGCATCTGGCCTCCCTAATCACACTCTGTCCTTGTCCATTCCTGCTCATCTCTTGCTTCTGGGTCCTGCGTGTTCCCCAAACTGCCAGGGTTGAATGATCTCAGGAATTAGGCTGGGTCTCTTCCCACGGCGCTGGGGCCCGAGGCCTGGACAAGTCTCCTTCATATGGACATGGAAACACAGTGCAGGCCACTTTCTCTCCCACCCTGAGCCTCTGTCACCAAGTTGTCACCCACAGCCCATACTGCTCCATCAGTAAGAGGGGAAGGAGCCTGCAATCTGGGGTCTGGCGGATCTGCATTTAAACCACAGCTTGGCCCTTACCCAGATGAGAGCGGCTGCCTTTACGGGAGGCCTACATGGGCATCAAGGCTAATGGAGCTGCCAATCTGCCTGGTGTTGAAAGAAAGATCCGGGCCCTCCAGCACAGGCACCGATCCCAGAGCCCGGTGATCCTGCACACCTCTCTGAACCTGCCTATGCCTCAGTTTCCTCATCTGTAAACAGGGATAAACAGGGACGCTCCTCATCCACTTAGTCAGTGTGGGACTAAACAGGATTAATGCACATAAAGACTCCGGTGGTTTCATAATACACGGCTAGCCCTCCGGAAGCATGATCGTCATCATAAATATCTATTAAAAATAAAGACGATGGTGGCTGGAAAGTACGTTCATTTGAAGAACTGGAGACACCCCTCAAAGAAGGCTCCGCGTCTCTGTGCCTCCTCTTCCCCAAGCCCGCCCTGTCCTTATTCTGCATTTCTCTCTTTAAGTGCTCGGAGGTTGCTGTTGCGATGGGGTGCGGCCGAGTCATCGGAGGACACAGGGACTGAGGTCAGGAAAGGCTGCTGGCAGGGCCAGTCAGCAGGGCCTGTGCCTTGCACCACCCTGGGGCCGGGTTGGACCCTCGAGATCCTCTAGGCCTCCTCTGCAGCGTGCTCCACTGCTCAGGGATGCCGCCCAGGCTGGCTGCGGCCTGAGCCCGGCAGACCCCCCACTCCTCCTCTCTCCTTCCTTCCTGGTGCTGCCTTCTTGTCTGTCCTCCATCATCTTCTGCCTCCTCTCATTCCTCTCCTCCCCTCCTCTCTCTCTGGCCCTCCTTCCTCCCCTCCTGCCCCCCCTCTGTCTTCTCCCAGGAGAACGGGGAGGACGCTGGCTTTCAGTCCCCTCAGCCCTTCTGTGTTTCCCAGAGAGTCCAGATCAAGTGTCATCAGCCTCCTCTGTACAGGGCCCTCGAGGAAACCCTGTCCCCTCTGTCGGGACTGCTCAGCTAGGCTGCCACGGGGCAGGGCACGATGTCTGAAGGAATGTCGGCCTGGCTTTCAATACCACTTCACTTTCAAAAACAGGCTGTGGGTCACAGGCGGGTGGAGCCTGTCATCCCAGAGGCTCGGGAGGCTGAGGCAGGAGGATCACGAGTTCAAAGCCAGCCTCAGCAACTTAGCAAGGCCCTAAGCAACGCAGTGAGACCCTGTTTCTAAATAAAATATAAAGAAAGGACTGGGGATGTGGCTCAGTGGTTAAGTGTCCCTGGGTTCAATCTCCCAACTCCCCCCACAAAATGCAGGCTGTGGCTAGACATGGCCCCGGGTGTTTGCTAACCTGAGGAAACCATTTTCTCCTTCATTACAACCCAGCAGGGTGAAGCACACATTTCTTCCTCAGGCCCCTAACTGCTGGCTCCACAGGTATAACCCCTGGCCAGGGTTATACTCTCTACCAGGATCACAATTAAAGAGACCAAATCCTACAACC
The DNA here is from genome assembly GCF_052094955.1 of Ictidomys tridecemlineatus. Lineage (NCBI taxonomy): Eukaryota > Metazoa > Chordata > Mammalia > Rodentia > Sciuridae > Ictidomys > Ictidomys tridecemlineatus. The sequence goes on from NC_135486.1 coordinate 143,137,069, forward strand.
CAGAAGCCAGCTTTGAACTTGCAGAAATGGAGTAGCCGTGAGTCAGGCTTACGTGATTGACACTTAGTGAGATGCCTGTCTCCAGTTAGAGTCTGGAAAACAAGAGTTGGTTGATGAGATATATGGAATATGTTCATGCATGGAGAGAGAGAGAGAGAGAGAGAGAGAGAGAGAGAGAGAGAGAGAGAGGGAGGGAGAGAGAAGTAAACCTCAAGTGCTTAGCCTCTGGGGGACCACAGGGGTCACTTCAGCCCCCAGCACAGCGGGGGTTCAAGCTCCTTTGACAGGAGATCTGCCTGAAGTGCAGCTGCAGACACGGCTCAAGTTGGCCTCTGTCATGCTAATGACATCAGTGAAGGACACAGAAATCAGAGATGGTGCCTCCTTGGGGAAGGGACCGGGCTGGGCTCGGTTGGCAGAGTGGCAGGATGGCATGATGACCTGAGCAGGGTCGGTTTGTCCCAATAAATAAGCAAACCCAGCATGTGTGCACCCTGAGGATGTCCTGCATGTGCACTGTGCCTGTGGCCCCTCAGGTCGTGCCTGAGCTGAGCAAGGCCATGTCCTCGGTCCTCGCCGACTCTCCTGCCCTCCTCCGCTCTGATCTGGGGAAGGAGAGCCACCCTAGACCGCAGCGCTCATTCTACGGGAGGTTTCATGATTTGGACCGAGTCCCTGTGTCTGTCCTCCGGCCCCTTGCTCCTGCCCCAGGGGGCAAGTCTTCCCTAGAGGAGCAGGGCAGCGATGTCCCAAGGCCCTTCAGTGCTCTCCGACACACTCTTGGTCCAGGAGGCAGGAAGTCTGGGTTTAGCCCCAACACTGCCGCACTTCACTGTCAACCTGGGTGAGGTCATGTCCACCCTCTCTGGGCATCAACTTCCCTGTGAGTGGCCTTGGTGGCAATCTATGGTCCACTTCAGTTCTAAAAGCCAAGGAAACAGCACCACTTCCAGCCATCCTAGAGGGCTGTTGGAAAGATGGGATCAAACGGGCTGTTTGACTACAACCGTAATCAACTCGACAGGGAGGAACTGGTCTCTGCCTTAGGGTGCGTACAGGTGTTCTGGAAGACTGTCAGATGGGACAGCATCTAGCAATTGCCTCCTCGTGTCTCTCTCCCTACAGGCACCTGATGTCCCTTCCTCAAGAAAACAATACCCTGGACATCAGGAAGACATCCAGCCGACGAGACCACTCCTGCAAATTCCCCACAGCAGTTCCGTCGAACTGTCTATTCATTATCCAGCCACTGAGTGAGTTTAACTGAGTGCCTACTGTGTGCCAGGCCCACTGAGTCTTGGGGGAGGGCAACTAGAATGGTCATGAACAGCGTGCACCCCAGGGCCAGGAGAATGCAGCCCCAGTGGCCAGGAGACCCGGGCAGAGCAAACCAACAGATGTTCATGCAGGTCAGGCCGCGGGCTGGTTTCTCGGAGGTCCTTCTCCTTTTCCGAAGCGGGCATTCATCCCTTCCGTCCAGGGACTGCCTGGACTGCAGCCTCTAGGTTTTGGACATGTCACACTTGCACTTTTAATTGTCTCAAGGGATTTTTAAGTTTCCCTTTTAATTTCTCATTGATTGGGCAAGTTTCCTTGTTTTTACAATGAATCTGCAAACAACTCCGATTTAGAGATAGGAAATTGATATCAAGAGCAGTTGATGTGGCCAAGATCACGCTGCTAGGGACCGAGAGAGCCTCCTCGTGGGCCTTCTGCATCTTTTGCTCTGCTACATGCCTCAGGATGCCAGGAGCTCAGAGCTCAGGGAGTTTACAGGAAGGGCGTCTAGCCCAGGGGTCTTCAGAAGTGGGGTTAGGAGAGGTGGGGTCAGGGGAGGTGGGGTCAGGAGAGGTGGGAGAGGTGGGGTCAGGAGAGGTGGGGTCAGGAGAGGTGGGGTCAGGGGAGGTGGGGTCAGGGGAGGTGGGGTCAGGAGAGGTGGGGTCAGGAGAGGTGGGGTCAGGAGAGGTGGGGTCAGGAGAGGTGGGGTCAGGAGAGGTGGGAGAGGTGGGGTCAGGAGAGGTGGGGTCAGGGGAGGTGGGGTCAGGGGAGGTGGGGTCAGGAGAGGTGGGAGAGGTGGGGTCAGGAGAGGTGGGGTCAGGGGAGGTGGGGTCAGGGGAGGTGGGGTCAGGAGAGGTGGGGTCAGGGGAGGTGGGGTCAGGAGAGGTGGGAGAGGTGGGGTCAGGGGAGGTGGGGTCAGGGGAGGTGGGGTCAGGGGAGGTGGGGTCAGGGGAGGTGGGGTCAGGGGAGGTGGGGTCAGGGGAGGTGGGGTCAGGGGAGGTGGGGTCAGGGGAGGTGGGGTCAGGGGAGGTGGCGTCAGGGGAGGTGGGGTCAGGGGAGGTGGCGTCAGGGGAGGTGGGGTCAGGGGAGGTGGGGTCAGGGGAGGTGGGGTCAGGGGAGGTGGGGTCAGGGGAGGTGGCGTCAGGGGAGGTGGCGTCAGGGGAGGTGGCGTCAGGGGAGGTGGCGTCAGGGGAGGTGGGGTCAGGGGAGGTGGGGTCAGGGGAGGTGGGGTCAGGGGAGGTGGGGTCAGGGGAGGTGGGGTCAGGGGAGGTGGGGTCAGGGGAGGTGGGGTCAGGGGAGGTGGGGTCAGGGGAGGTGGGAGAGGTGGGGTCAGGGGAGGTGGGGTCAGGGGAGGTGGGGCCAGGAGAGGTGGGGTTAGGAGAGGTGGGGTTAGGAGAGGTGGGGTTAGGAGAGGTGGGGTTAGGAGAGGTTGAACTCACGTTTTGTGCTTTTTTAATTGGTGCACTGCGATTCCATATAGTACTGGGGTCTGCTGTGCCTCATTCATACATGGACATAACAGAATTTGATCCATCTCCTTCCCCCCTCCTCCCTCCCTGTGAACTCCACTGATCTACCTACTGTTATCACTACCACTTTAATTAGTACAAATTCCATTTTTAAAGGGGTGGCATCAAAGATTCTAGGCTTGTCTGAAAAAATCCACGTGCTAGAATTTCAGGTGAGGCAGTTGAGAGGGGAGGGGAGGGGCCGGGAATTTCATCAGCTCACCCCCAGACCATTCCCAAGCCGGCCCTAAGGAGACAGCCTCCAGGATGGGGCGATCACCAAGCTGGGGCCTGCCGGCTGCCCCAAGACTCGATCACCCGAGACATTAAGCCTGGAAGCTGGAAGCGGGTCGTGCTGAGGATCACAGCGGCTCTCCCGGCAGCCCTGAACAAGGGATGGAAATCCTCATCAGAGACACAAAGGGCTCCTGACAGCACTCACTCCCCACTCCAGCTGGCAGCACGGGGTCCCTGGCCGTCAAAAGCCATCCTGCACATTCCAGGGAGCAGCAGCCAACGAATACGGACCGAGGATGTCAGCAGCGGCCCCCGGGAGTCAGGGGATGGGTTTGTGCGTTGCTCCACCACCCGAGCTCCGTGAGCACCATCCCCTGGGTGGGGCCCCCCTCAGCTCCAGAGCCAACTACAGAAAGGGTCCTTGTGGGGGCAGAGCAGAGCCGTGGTCCGTCCAGGCAGTAACAATCTGGATGACCCCAACACTGCTGGTCCTGTCACAGTGGAGAAGGAACAGAGCAGCCCTGCACCTGTCCACCTGAGATGACTCAGGTGGCACCTTTCAATGCTTCCTGTAGGATAGCCGTCACAAGGCTCAAAGACAACATACCTGGGGTCACTGACTGGTTTTAAAGCTGGGAGAATCCTGGAAAACTTGGTTGAATTTGCTACTCTATGGATACAGAGATATGTGTCATGTCTTTCAAATATTCCAGATATAACTAAATGGGATGTTATGTTCATGGAAGACACCGTGTGAGTAACTTATTAAAATCTAATGACGATACAGTAATATGATCATTGACTGTACAGTTCCATTTGTTCAATGAACTGAGCCTAGATACCAGGGAAAAGTCATGTATTTTTTGAGTTTAAAACTAAATCCATACCATAAACATGAGCAGACTACAAAGAGGAAGAGGAGCAGCTGGGTGCCAAGGTTCTTACTTAGAGTCACCTGCAGCCAGCAAGGATCATGGGAAATGGTCAAAATTGGAATCCAATGAACTTGTTCAACTTTTTCATCTCTCCACAGTCTTGTCCCTAGACCAGCAGCATCATGGGGAGCTGCTTGGAAAAGCAGGCTCTCGGGCTCCTCCAGACCGACGGAATGAAATCTTTATCTTAAGTTCTCCATGCTTCCTGTTGGTGGTGTGTATGAGACTCCACTGCGGCTCAACCAAGGTGAACCTCATTGTACCACTCTGCAAAATGGAGATGGAAAGCCACGCAGAGAGACGGTACAGGAGGAGTTGGGCTCTCCCAACACCAAGTGTGGGGCACTTGGCGGGCGCTGGACCACAGAGCAGAGACTCTGAATAACTGTGCCGTCTCGCTCCCCTCCATGGCTTCTTGCTGGTCCTACCCACAGGAGGCTTCAACCCCCATGATCTTCCTCCTGCCTCTTGGAGTCTCAGAGTCATTAAAAAATCCCCAAACTCATGAGACAGGTGTGCCCTGGAGATCACCTGCCCACCTCCACTTTGAAGCCAGAAATGCGGCCTTTCAAGTCCCGGCTGGCTTGGGTCACCCTAGTGTCAACTCTCAGGTGCCAGGGAGACTTCAGGCACTCAGTAGAAAGCGAGGTGGCTGGAGGAGGCCCCAGGAGCTCTATCCATTCTATTCTGGTCTAATCTCACTACCTAGGTTTTTCTTTATGACTCATTCTGTTTGTTCATTTCCTGTTTTGAGAACAAACCCGAGTGCATCTCATATATCTGCTTAATGGCCCTCTTGGCTCCCCGGGGCACTAAGGAAACGAGGGATGTGTGTGTCCAGCCACACAGATGTCCCTCTACCTGGGTTATACAGAGGAATTCGTATACTTATGTTGGTATAAATGTGCTTCTATCGTAAGTTTATATGTCGTCACCAGCTAACTGCCAGTCCCTGGAAGGAAAGAGGAAAGACTGACATCCCCTTCTTGGGACATCGGTGCCTGGGAAGGAATGCGTTTCTCAGTCAACGCTGGGAACGGATGCTGGTGGCTGCCAAAAAGTACCTGTGAGCACTGTTTCTAGACTACTGAGAGCCAGAGATGCCAAGATGCTCCCCTGCATTCCTGAAAGCTCCCAGCAGCCAGACAGGGGAGGCAGGCAAGGCCTTGCGGAGACTGTGCAGCCCTGCAGGCACGGGATCAGCTGCCCTTTTTCCTAGGGAAATGCCTGGCAGGCTTCATGCAAGAGGTTCCCCCAGTAACCAAACACTCACTCAAAGGTTATATTTACACAGCTCATTAGGAAAATTTTTTTATACTTTTGACACTCATTAGAGTCGTAATCGTCCACTGAAGCTCCTCTATAACAAGAGATAAACACTCCATTCTAAAGGATGAATAATAATTAGGTACTTCTTGGCACCGTGCTCTTTACAGGTCTAATTTTAGAGCATAATTAATCCTGCTGAAGTTGCATAAGATAAGTGAAATATTTATGCAGCTGTGTTAATTCATGTATTTACTCCTAGAGAGACATTCAGAATTGGACATGGCTTTCCGGGCAGATTATCTTAAGACGCCCCCCAGAGCAACGTCATTTTCTCTGCCCTGTCTTTGCCTCCAGATGGCCTCGGAGGATGAAGCTTTAGAAAGATGAACATTTCCCAACCCTGGCAGGATGACCAGGAAAGCAATGAGGCAGGACGTAAAATATCGACAGGAACCAAGATGCTCTGTAAGTAAGCATCTGTAAGAGGCGGCAATGAAGGCACTTCCTGCTCAGCACCAGGAAGGCGGTCCCCTGGTACAGACTGGCACTGTTATTGCCACTGCAATACTTAATAAGCTGTGCTGAATGCAGGAGTTGTGCAGGGACAGTGATGGTGCTGATGGGCAGGAGGTATGCGGGGTGAGAAGGAGGATGGTGCTGATGGTGGTGAAGATGATGGTGATGATATTGTGATGATGATGGTGATGGTGATGGTGGTGATGGTGTCGATGTTGATGGTGGTGGTGGTGGTAGTAGTGGTGGTGGGTGGTAATGGTGGTGGTGACAGTGTTGATGTTGGTGGTGGTGCTGGTGATGGTAGTGGTGGAGATGATGGTGGTGATGATGGTGATGGTGGTGATGGTGGTGATGATGGTGGTGATGATGGTGATGGTAAGTAGTGGTGGTGATGGGGTGATGGTAGAGATGGTAGTGGTGATGGTGGTGATGGTGATGGTGATGTGGTGATGGTAGTGATGGTGGTGATGGTGATGGTGATGTGGTGATGGTAGTGATGGTGGTGATGGTGGTGGTGGTGGTGGTGGTGATGGTGGTGATGGTAGTAGTGGTGGTGATGGGGGTGATGCTAGAGATGGTAGTGGTGATGGTGGTGATGATGATGGTGATGTGGTGATGGTAGTGATGGTGGTGATGGTGGTGGTGATGTGGTGATGGTAGTGATGGTGGTGATGGTGATGGTGGTGATGGTGATGATGGTGGTGATGGTGGCGGTGATGGTGGTGGTGGTGGTGGTGATGGTGGTGGTGGTGATGGTAGTATTGGTGGTGATGGGGGTGATGGTAGAGATGGTGGTGGTGATGGTGATGGTGATGGTGGTGATGGTGGTGGTGGTGGTGATTATGGTGTTGATGGTGGTGGTGATGGTGGTGGTGGTGATGGTGGTGGTGATGGTAGTAGTGGTGGTGATGGGGGTGATGGTAGAGATGGTGGTGGTGATGGTGGTGATGGTGATGATGGTGATGGTGATGGTGGTGATGGTGGTGGTGATGGTGGTGATGGTGATGATGGTGGTGGTGATGGTGGTGGTGGTGGTGATGGTGGTGATGGTGGTGATGGTGATGATGGTGGTGATGGTGGTGGTGATGGTGGTGATGGTGGTGATGGTGATGGTGGTGATGGTGATGGTGGTGATGGTGATGGTGGTGATTATGGTGTTGATGGTGGTGGTGATGGTGGTGGTGGTGATGGTGGTGGTGATGGTAGTAGTGGTGGTGATGGGGGTGATGGTAGAGATGGTGGTGGTGATTATGGTGGTGATGGTGGTGGTGATTATGGTGGTGATGGTGGTGGTGGTGGTGATGGTGGTGGTGGTGGTGGTGGTGGTGGTGGTGGTGATGGTGATGGTGGTGGTGGTGGTGATGGTGGTGATGGTGATGATGGTGGTGATGTTGATGGTGATGATGGTGGTGATTATGGTGGTGATTATGGTGGTGATGGTGGTGGTGGTGGTGATGGTGATTACAGTAACACTGACTATTAAGGTGACAGCTTATGGCTATTGAACTCTTTTGGGTTGTAGGAGCTATGCTAAGTTATCTACAGAAATCCTCCCATTTCATTTTCACACAGTTGATAAAAGGGACCAATGTCTTCACCCATTCAAAAATGAGCAAACTGAGGCAAAGGTTGACCATCTCTTTTATAGAAGTTTTAATAAATGGGACAAGTACAGATTTGGTTCAAAGAGACACTAAACTACTCCTTCCTAAAGAGTTCTATAAATCTCAAGGGTCTAATTAGTCAACTTTGATAGACATCTTACAAAATTAAATGAAGCAAGAGTTTTGCCTAATTGACTGCCTTCCAGAATAAGGCCTCTGAAGAAAGCCACTGCCCTGTGCTACCCAGGGAGCTCACAGGCCCCAACACAATGCTGCAGTGTCCTCCTCTGTACAGTGGGAAAGAGAAACACATCTGACCTCGGAAGGTTCTTGTGAAGACTAAGGGACGCGTGCAAAGTATCAGCTGTGGTGATTGACCTGTGCTCCTCCCTAAATGGCCTCGCTGTTGACCATAGATGCCATGAGACTGTCAACCGCAGTGGACAGGGCTGGAGTTAGGACTCGGCATATTTAAAAGCTTCCTGGCAATTGAAATACATCCTGACCCCACCCCTCATCCATATGTGTATTCATGTGCTTGACCCTTCATTCATCAGTTCCCTGTTCTGTTTGGGGTTCTGGGGTGCTTACTGCTGGGGCCGAGACTCCTGTCTGCTGAACAAGTCACCCTGAGCACAGGCATCAGGCATCCCTGCAGTCGGTGGAGCAACGGGACCCAAATCCTCAGTGTCCTCCAAGGTCCACGCTCCTTGTCCAAATTTCCTGCCATAAGACTCGACGTCCAATCTCTGGACTTTGGGTGTGGCCACTGGACTTGCTTTGGAAAGGAGGAGATTGGCAGGCGTGAATGTGACAGCGCAGAGAGTTGAAATCTGCGGTGACATTCAGCATTCCTTCTGAGCCTCCAACATGGCCGAAAAAAGAGCTTCGGCCGGTATCTACCACCGGGTCAGTGTGTGACCCAGAATAAACACGCATGGGGCAGAGGTCACACAGGGGACCCACAGGCCAGGGGCAGAGCCTAGAGCTGCCCCACCCAGCCCAGCCCGAGGCAAGAATCCTCCACTTGACCTGCATCCCGAGGGCCACACGCAGGCTTCTCAGAGCCGGGGTTACCCACGAGAACAGGACCAGGGACTGGGAAGGTAAGGAGGCCCTCCAGGGATCCCGAGGATCGGGACTGTTGTGCTTGAGGGTAAAACAGACCCATTTAGAATGCTGCCGCAGGGGAGAACAGGGCTGAACTCTGGGAAGAGAGAGGGGATGGAGAGCCAGGAGGAACGCACACTCCGTTCAGACCACGCCCTCCTGTGGCCCGGCCTCTGTCCGTCCAACGTCACGATGACTGCGCGGTTGGCAGGTCTCCTCTCAACTTCGGGCAGCACAGCACATTCTGTGATCAGGTAGAGCCGCCCCTGCCCTTGGGGGCTGCGGCCCTCTGCCTGAGCCTTCGTAGCCCCCTGCTCCTGGGCACATTTCTGGTGCTGACCCTCTCCTGTCGACTTGACTTTTCCTGACTTGGTGTTAGCGATTCAGGAAGGAATCATGGATCCCGTGGCAGGACTCCAAGGCCAGGCCTGGCCCACGCGGTGAGATCACCAGGCGGTGAGCAGGGAGAGCTTCTGCAGACAGCCACCCCCCGGGCCACGTGGTCATAATGCCCCGCTTCCCGTGGCCTGCAGCCTGGGGGGCTGGAGCTGCCGTTGCTTTTGTGTGTTGGGCAGTGAAGGGACCGGGCGTACAGAGAGCCCCTGGGACCAGGCTTTCTCTGGAGCTTGCCTCTTCTCATTCCTCCACGGGACAATGCGGAGAGAGCCACATGTTAGTTCACCACGAATCACCCTTGGTACAAGTGCTGGGTTCTGGAGAGTCCCTTACCCAAACATCACGGGAACCCTTCCTCTGGAATTTGGAAATTGGGACGGAGGCAGCTCAGTTCTATGTGTCTGAGAGCAGCATCCAGTCCCAGCTCTGCCAACACGTGAGGTCACAGGATTCTGTTTTGAAGTGGACATGAAAGGGCCTGGACGCGGTGTCTGTAGAGTTGGCCAGCTCCCTTGATCCCTGGCCTCGGTCTGCTAGAAGCAAGTAGCAAACAATCCCCCAGTCCTGGCCGCTGGAAACACCTGCAGATGTTGCCAAGTGTCCCCCAGAGGACAAAAAGGACCCTGTGCCACTGAGAAGCACCTCTCTAGGAAGAGGACCTGTGGTTCCCTGTCAAGGCCCCGACGTTTGTTCAGCTCCTTGCTCATTCACGGGGAGATGCTTGTGCATCCTTAAAGTGATTTCCCTTTTTAAACACAGTTACCTAGAATTGGTCTCCAGTCACCTGGGTGCACGCACGGCGTGAGAGGCCCTTCACAGATACCCCTAGTGAGCAGACCCCTTGCCCCAAGACCCACTTCCAGGTCGATCAGAAACCAGTGCGAAAGTCTCAGGTCCCCCGAGCGAGGGGTCCTGCAGGGTCTTACCATCACCCACAAACTGCAGCAGGGCCAGGTCGATCTGCCTCTTCCAGGGCGAGCCCTTCTGGAGGGCGATGCCGTAGCCAGTGGTGGCGAAGATGTACCCACTCCCGATGGTCACCAGCTTGCAGCCCTCGTCTCTCCCGGCCTTGTAATTCAAGACCGCGGCGTCGTAGATGAAAGCGTCCAGCTTCCTGAAATGACAAGAGACCAGGCAGTCATGGGGTGGCCGGGACCCTCCCAGGGCCCGCTCCCGAGGCCCGAGCCAGCACCCCACAGGCAGGAGCTGATGACTCACGCTGTTCCATCCCCTCGTCATAAAAGGATCTATTTTTAATGAAGAGATAAAAGCCAGAACCTTCTCTCCCCAACTTTCAAGAGGCAGCTAAATAAAGACCCGAGGAGTCTGTGTACCCAGTGAGTAAACAGGCAGGTTGGCGGGTTTCTAAGGGTTGGTCCTTCGCACCTCCCCACGGGGGGAGCGGTGGCCTGTTTAGAAAGACTGGCACCACAGCACAGCCAGCCACCGAGGACCGGAGACTCTGGCAGCCGCAAGGGATGGGGCCAAAGAGGAATGGAAACCTTTCCTCCCAAGATAAATATACTTACTTTGAAGGATGTCACAGAAATTAATCACCACAGAGGAATTTTAAAACTCCAAATGATATAGAAAAGTACTAATAATACAATTAAAATTAAAATTCTTCCATTAACAAAGTAAATAGGTTGCAAAATTCCATAACTCATGATTTTATAACTCAAAGATGACCTCTGCTGACATAGTTTTGGGCTGTCTTCCAAGGTTTTTATGCACACACGCACACGCGCACACCACACAGGGGTCGGCACACTGTTAATGTAGAGACAATCTAATAGGCAGCTTGGACCCTGACGCTCTCGCTGTGTTAGCGGCAGTGACTTGGCGAGGCTGTAATAGGGTGTCCCCTCCTTCCAGAAAACAGTCAGGTGTTGAAGCCCTGATCCCCAGATGTGACCTTGCGGAGACAAGATCACTCAGATGTAAGTAGTGAAGAGGAGGAGATGCTGGGGTAGGAGGGACCCCCATCCGTGTGACAGATGTCTCTACAAACAAGAGAAAACCTGGCCATGACAGCTGCAGGAAGACCAGAGCTCTGTGGCCCCGAGCCAGGAGCCACCAGGGTCCAGAGGGAACTGGAGCAGCTCCTGCCCCCACACAGGGGTGCAGCCCCGCGACACCCCACCTGGGACTCGCGGCCTCCTGAACCGTGAGAAGGTAGACTTCTGGTGTGAGAGCATCGGCTTGAGCTACTTTGTTACGGCAGCCTCAGGAAAGGAAGACACAACCCCACGGCGGACAGAGAACACAGACCGGTGGGCCCACCTGGCCCCAGTGCGCCTCTGTTTACAAAGAGGTTGTCCGTGGGCCCTAGTGGGACAACCCTTGTTTATAGCCCCTAAAACCAGATGATCCCATTCAAACTCTTCTGGTTTTCTTTTCTCATGTCACACAGAGTCAGTGTAGATCCAGGTCCACAAACAGTACTTGTTTTTTTATTCTTTTTAAACATCTCTCTGTCTGTGGCCCATATGCAATCAAGTGCTCAATAGTCTTGACATTTGTTTAGCTTTAAAGTTACCATAGAGCTCAACATTGAGGGCATCCCTTTACTTCAAAAGTCCTGCCTACCCCGGCCGGGGCTGGCTCAGTGGCAGAGCGCTTGCCCAGCATGTGGGGGCACTGGGTTGGAGCCTCAGCACCACAGATAGATAATAAATAAAGGCCCATCCACAGTGAAGAGATGTCTGTGCAAAGCCTTGCCCTCCTCAGGCCCAGCCTTCCTGACAGCAGGCCTCACCCGACCTTGTCAGACGCAGGGCCGCGCCTCCACCTGGACGATGTCCATGTATCAAGGCCACTCAGCAAGGCTGGGCGACACCCGGAACACAGAGCCGGTGTCTCCACCCCAGGGTAGGCAGGAACACGGAATCGGAGCTGCCCAGCCTCCGACATACTCTCCATTTCTTGACTTTTTCTCTTTAACAAGGAACCGTAAGACAGTGAAGCCAAGAAGGAGCAGAGGTCTGGGAAAGGGGGGGAGTGTGCTTTCCGGGACCCCCTGTGGGAAGGCCGGCGGCCTCCTTCTTCCTCTGCACCTCTCTCGTCTTTGTAACGGTCACAGGTCGGGAAAACCACAGGGAAGCCACCTTTCCGGACACCAGCCACAGGGAAACCGGGGACCGTGGGACGGAGAGCGGCTCCAGACAGCATCCGTCTGAGCCGACGGCGGTCGGGCTGTGGCAGGAGCACTCCCGTGGTCAGTAGGAAGGACCCGAGTCCAGGCCAGGCTTGGGGGACGGCCTGGCTCAGGGAAGCCACTGCTTCCCTTTGGACTGCTGGTTCCTCGTCCGTGACATGAGGTGGCCCTGGGGGTCCTGCTGAAATCCGTGTCCAGCGCAGGCGCTCTATGATTCTAGCGGCCATCTGTAGACGCTCTGGGTGACACCTGTACCCTGAGGACTTGAGGTCATGGACGGTTTCTGTCCTCCTGATGAGGCTCAGGTGCTTGGGATGTCAAGAGCTCACACATGAAGCTGCCGTGGAGCTGCGAGAACTCTGCTTCATGAAGACGTCCAAGTCCCAGCAAACCCTCTTATCTCGAGTCCTCAAAAACTCCGCGTCAACACACACACGCGCACCACACACCACGCACACGCGTGTGCAGGGAACACTCAAACACGGAGGCCGTCAGTGGCATTCGCGGGATGACCTCTCCGCACCGCGCTGAAGGCCCACCTGCCAACCCTGGGGCAGAAACACATTTCTGCACTTCAGAGCCGCAGTTCATGAGGAATCTTATTCTGCTGAGCAACAAAGAGTCAGATGAGCAGAAAGACAAAAAATAGATTTTCTTCAGGAACAAAAGTTTGCAAAAGCATGTCCCTGTCAACCCAGAGGCAGGACAATGAACTGTAAAAGTCAAGTCGATTTTGACCAAGGCCACTGCACATCGGGTACCGGGGCTGACCTGGTGGACATCCTGTCAGGCCTGTGGCCCCAGAGAGCCACCGAGGGGCCTGCGTTGTGGCCTGACCCCTGTGGTCCTGGGGCCCTGTCAGAACTAAGGTAGGTTCACCATGAGACTGCAGGGTCCTGTGAGCTGGGTGTCACTTTTCACCCAGGATTCTAGAGAGCTGGGGTCTAGACACAGTGGCCTCAGATACTTGTGTGTGTAAAACAGCCCTCTGACGGAGAAGGCCACTGTCCACGGTGCAAGGAGTGCACATGTCATCCTCCGGAGGCCTCAACCCACCCACCGGGCAGATAGTATCATTTTCCTAGTTGTCCTATGAGCAAAGTTCTCAGTCGGCTTGGAGTTCATTGGGGACATTTCCAAACTGCCCAACCAAGCCCTCCCGGACAGCACTGGCCCTTGGAGCCTGAGCCATTGATGGGAAGGCTCGGCATCTCCACTCCCCAAAGTGGAAAACGAGCCTTTGAAATGTGGTGAGTGCTGCTGAGAAACTGGGTTTTTAATTTTGCTGAATTTCACTCATTTGGATTCTGACAGAAATGGCCAGGTACGGCCGGGGCCACGGCAGGCAGGGGCAGCGGAGGAGCAGGACTCGAGGTCCCCCTCCTTGTTCTTGACCCAAAAGGTTTACTTTTGATCTGTTTCCAGTTGGAAAAAAATTGTTCCTGTTGTTAAAAAGGCAAAGTTGAAAGCTGCTGACGCTCTAGAAAGAGCGCTTTGTAAGGCAGAGACGTGGTTCAAGGCAGCTGCTCGTCTGAGCCCGTTTTCCTTCTGCAAAACGAAGCTGACAATCTCTGCCCTCAGAGGGCTGTGGGCCCTCCGAGTGAGGTTATGTAAGTCAAGTGTGCGGGCCGCGGCGGGACACAACCAGCGCTCGAAAGGCACACACATGTGTCCAATCAAATCCGAGCTCACGGCAAAGGCTCACAGATTCACGTATCTGATGTCATCGATCCAGTCCCCAACGCGTCACAGGATCACGTCACTCTATTTATTCCTTCTAAGTGCACAGGGGGCGTGCTCTCCCGACTGTCTGACGGGGAAACCGAGGCATTCAGCATCAAGAGCACTCAACAGCCTCCAAGTATTGGACTTAGCAGGTGCCAAAAGCCACAAAGGTGACACGATGACCAGGTCATGTCACCCACAGGACTTGTGGAAGAGATCCGGCAGCCGTGTGGACTGCGCAGCAAGTTCAGATGCAGGTGGCAGCTGTCCATCAAGGGGCGGAGTCGGGAGTCGGCGGTGGCTCAGCTTCTCTCCCAACAGACGCACAGCCCAGAGGGTCTGGCGCTACCTCCGCAGTGCCCCCTCTTGTCCCCGGCCCACCCCACCCCAGGCTCCAGGGGACCCTGGGCATGAGTGCTGGAGTTTCTTGTCGAAGGCAGAGGGTGGGACGGGGAAAGGCCACCAGAAACCGAAGCCCCATGTGGACCTAAAGCTGTTGGGGACTTGAGCTGTGGCTGGCAGAGACACAGTGACATGCCAGGCAGCAGCGTGGTAACTGGCGGCGGGGCTAAGAGAAACCCAGACCAAAGGCCAGCACCGGAGGGACCGGCCTTCAGAACCCAGCAGCCTGGGAAGGCAGGGGAGCTGGCGGGTGAGGGAGCCCAGTTCTGTTCTCGATGGACGTGTCCTGCTTCTTCATCTTCTTCTGCCTTCCCAGGTAAGTGTCCCTCCCACTGGGCAGGAGGAGGCTCAAGGGCCAGGGTCTGCCTGGGATGGGACAGGGCTCCTACCCGGCACCCTGCAGTCAGCACCGGCGTCTCCACCGCCACCCCCAAGGCCAACCCTCTTGCCCAGCCTCAGGGACACAGAAAAGAGCCCCTACTTCCCAACTCAGGGGAAGGGGCCTCACTGCAGCCACAGGAATGCCGAGCTGCGTGACACCGGGTCCCCGGCAGACATCACACAGGCTGTGTGGGCCGTCACCCTCTGTCATCAGCGGTCCTCAAGGAAGCCCCGTGATTAGAGATGACGATAATTCAGAGTGAGAGGGGGAAATGAGACCTCGTGTCTGGAAATTTGCAAAGAAGCAAAGCCAGGAGGGGTGTCTTGTGGCCTCCTGCCGCCCGAACCTGGAGCTCTGGAGAGCTGCTACCGCTTCCTTAGTCTGCGTGTCTGACCTTGTTACTTAACAGGCACAAGTCCCTCCTGGCCTGAGGACGCCCAAGGCTGCCTGTTGGTAAACCTGAGTTTCCATGCCCCAGGGGAGACCAGGTCCCAGCGTCAAGACGCGGCCTCTTCAGGGACAGGGACTCGTGTTGTCAAGAGGCCTGACATTTCCTAATCAAAAGTTTCCGGTTTTAGCTCATCATCTCCTTCTGCGTGTTTCCAGATCCTCTCTGGGGGGCTCGGCACATTTAAAGGCTAATTATATAGTTAAAGTTAATTATTCATTCATTAACATTCAAGAAGCCTTTAACAAGACATTGACTTGTTCTGAAGAATTAATGAAACCAGAGTGCACACGATTGTGTGTGTGTGTGAGTGAGTGTGTGAGTGAGTGTGTGTGTGTGTGTGTGTGTGTGTGTGTGTGTGGTGTGGAGGTCTAGTCTCAAGTGTGGTGGAAAATGAAACATCTCTTTGATGATAACTGAATGCATTTGTTTTTAGGTCATGTCAAAGCCTTGCTAGGAAGAGAACTAGATTATCCAGGCCAGCCAACCCACTTGGGCAACTGTGGAGCGGGCAGGGAGTCCAGGTCTACCTGTGCCAGCCCTGTGAACGAGGCCCCGTCCACAGGACCGCTCTCGTCTCCAGTCTTCTCATCCGTACCTCTCCCGCAGGGCTGGCTGTTGCACGGACTGAAATGAACACAAGGTGTTTTGCTGCTGTGCATCCTGGTGAAGTTCAGGGTGATATCACCGTGGGGAAGGCTCACTGAGGCACGACAGCCTTGGAAACTGTCTACGTGGGGAGACCCTCAACCTGCACAGAGACTCATCTACCGCCACACACAGTATGCTCTCAAGCCGCCTTGAAGAAAGTGACCTCCAATCAGATTCCGACTCTGAGTTTGTGAGTGGGAGCTTGGAAAGCAGAATCACGCCAACATTGAGTAGTTTCCACAAAGGGGGCATTTCCAAGAGCTCCCTGCATTGAGCCAGCGGAATTCCCAGATCAAGGTCTTGCACCGCCTGGTTAAATTGTTCCCAATTTTTTAAAAGTATTTTTACTGGAATCAATTCTTCTCGTGCTTAAATTCCATAAAGATTTGATTCCTTGATCAGCATTTGGATCACAAGGCATTTTACTGATTTATAACTTCTGCCATCTTGAGTTTCCACCAAGTCCGATTCTCCTGGGCCCAAACCAGGCAGAGACAGAAAATCAGCCAAGGAGACTCGAGTTGTCTATGGATTTTTAGTCAATAACCAATTTCACCCTGTGTGCTCTTAGCGGCTGCTGGTTTAATTCGTGTTGCTGATTTCAACAGCAATGTTCACTGCGGATTGGGGGGAAAATGATGGTTGATGTTTTTCAAACAAGATCCTGAGCAATTTTGTAGGACAGAGACACGGAGAGGAAAGAAGTGGGCAGGACATGAAGGAGGCAGAACAGGCCCAGATGGGTCGGGACGGGGTGAGGCAGGAAGGCGTGGTGGAGAGAGACCCAGGAGAGAGAACAAGACGTCAGAGGAGGAGACGAAACGGAGAAGGAGAGAGAGTAGGGCCCAGAGAGGGAGAGGAAGGCGGGAGGGTGTGGACACACAGCAAGAGTCCAGAGGCAGGAAGAGGTGAGAGTCGGTGGGGTGTGGGGGCGTGCCCAGGACAAGGGCACCGGGCTGCACCCCGCCTGCTGACCTCGTGGGAAGCACTGAGACGACACAGCGACTCTCTGCCTCGTTTCCGTCACACCTCACATCGCACCCCAGCTGACGGTGTCCAGAGAGCAGAGGGATGACGCAACCTGCCCATGAACTTTAGATAAGGAGGCTGAAGCCGAGATCTCTGGTGCCACCAAGTGAGTGACTCCAGACCCGTCTGCCACCCACCCAGGCAAGGCACCCCAAGATGCACCCGGGCTTCCCTAGGGCAAGTCCAAAGGTGAGAAGGAAGCCAGGTCAGGGGAGCTGGGAGGAGGGCATGGCCTCTGGCTTGTCTATGGCTGGCTGGACGAAGTCACCGTCGAGAATCTGAGGGTGAGCCATAGGCGCGAGGCAGACCCCGTCTTTCTTCACGCCACACTCTTGTTCTGACCGAGGAGGAGTCTGGATCCTTCTGGAATGTGAATCCTCCATGGAGCTCCTTGGATTATATTTCTCCAGGGCGGAGACCTGAGCTGACCACCTGCTGCAGTCTGCTCAGACTTTTTTACTGCCTCCTGACACTGCGCTCTCTGCCTGAGCATTTCATTCCCCCTTCCCTGCACACCCCTAAGGGCAGGAACCATAAGGAGAAGGGGCTAGGAAGGGGAAGAGTGCAGTCTGAGGGGTCGATGAACTTGCTCAGGGTCGTTCAGCTGGACATTCATGGACAGGGAATTCGAATCCAGCGTGCTAAGCCTTGAAGGCCCCCCCCCCCAATGCTGCTCGTAATGGCTTGATGTGCCAGAGTTGTCATGCACCAGGACCCAGGGCCGAATCCTGAAGACCAGCAAGCAAGGAAGTGAAAGAGAAGGAGAAAAGAATCAATATCTGTCAAAACCCTGGTGTTGGTCCAGCCCTATTGTATGACGGACAGACGGACAGAATGCAGGCACTTTTCCTGAGTCATCTTGTCTGATTCTCCAGGGAGACGGGGTTTCCCAGCCGTGGGAAATAGAGAGACTGTTTAATTTGCCAAAGACCACACAGCTGGCCGGAACCTGAGCCAGGATCGAAGCCAGGCACAGTTCACTCCAAAGTCCACGCTCTGCACCAAGAGGCACCAGAAATGCACTCAGACATCAGCACTCTGAATGGGAGTTGCAAACCCATCCATCGGTGGACTAGAAAATATTTAAGAAAATATGAGTATTTTGACCTCGAAATTCTACTTCTTGCTCTTGTTCCTGGAGAACTACTTGCAGAGGGGCACAGAGGATTCATTTGAAAATTTTAACACACATCCATGTAACCGGTAACCCTCCCCTGACCAAAAACAAAACTCGGGCAAGAGGAAAATGTTTGAACCAGCTGTGGTGCAGACGACTATGGGTTCCTCCCAGCAGCCCAGGAGAACGGGAAGGCACCAGACCCACAGAGTGGGGAGGCCTCGGAAGGTGCTAACTGAGAACCCACCCCCCACACTTCAGAGTGGACATCGTCCCCTGGAACAGAATCTTATACGTCTGTGTGGACATGGATACATGCAGATGAAAAGAACCAAGGCTTAGGAGAACTGGAATCCACCCTGTACCCAACGACGGCATCCCGGGAAGAAGAACAGATACTGCGAGGAGGAAGACCCTCGGAGAGGGAGCTCGGAGAGAGATGGCCACAAGCCAAGGGGCACCTGGGGCCAGCGGGGGCTGGACAAGGCAGGAGGGTTTCTTTCCCAGAGTCCTTGGCGGGAGCATGGCCCCGGGGACACCTGGAGTCTGGACTTCTGGCCTCCAGAACCTGCCAGAGTTCACTTCTGTTGTGAGCCGCTGGCCGTGGTCGGCTGCGGTGGCTGCCCGGGCCATCTGTACAGCGGGAGGTCTAAGGTGCAGAGCCCGAGAGCCCCTCCTGAGCCCTGCCCTCCTCCCCAAGGGAAGGAGCTGGGCTGCCAGAGAGGCCGCTGCTCCAGGCTGGCCCAGACACTGGCCACAAGCTGTGAACAGTGTCTCGGCCTGGGCTAGGTGCCCTGGTGGCCCAAGCTAGCCCAGGGCACAGGAGGTTCCCACAGCTGCTGGGGCAGGAAGTGGCAAAGGGACACCGAGGCCCACGCTTCATCAAGGTGGCCATTGTGGCACCTGGGCCCACGGAGACCTGCAGGTGGTTCCAACCGTGGGAAGAAAGGACGCACCCAATCTGTGCCGTGGGTGGTCAAGAGCACCCGGTTTTCCTGCTCCAGGTCCTGCTACCCTGTAACGAGCAGGCCCAACCCTCTTGGAATCGATCCTTTCTCGGGACAAGCAGAGGGCTAGCACATCGTGGCTGCGCTGAGATGCGGAGACGAGGGGATGAGCAGCTCCCGGGGCCTCAGTGTGCTCCTCCACACCAGGGACAGGGCGGCTGAGTCAGGACCAAGTGAGACCAAGGGTTCAGGCTGGGAGAGCTCCCGCTCCTTCCCTGTCCTCACGGGAGGGACTCTGTGTCTGTGGCTCTGTTCTCCACATAAGGAATGCATTTTCCCATCCCTCTTCTCATGGGAAGGAGAAATAATGCCCCTTTTAAAACAGTATTAAAGCTCTCAAAGAGAAAAAAGAGACATTTTAAAGTTAAAATATGGACAAAAATTAGCACCAGTTTTTGTATGATCGTGGGCCGTTAGAAAGAGTCTAATTGTGGTGCTCCAGGAAGGTCATACTGATGATCCAGAGCATGGGTTATGGCACAAGACAGACCAAGACCCCGTCTAACCTCCTCATGCTTTTTTCCTTGATTGCAGATAGAAATTACGATAGCCACGTCTACGGGTTGTTATCAGAGTTAGATGAGATAAGGCAGGTAGACTGTTCAGAACTGCAGCTGCCCTAGGTCAACTTCCAATGAGTGTTCCCTGGGAGCTAGAAATACCTCCCTCAGTTCCCCAAATAACCCAGGAGCTTACGCAAGATGGAACACAATGAGGTTTAAACATATGGATGAAGCAATTCGAGTTAAACAAATCCCGAGGTGGAACAGTGTCTGAGGCTTTAGGGGAAGTCGGTAAACACTTTCAGGCTGTATGCTCCTACAACTGCTGAAGGAGAATCACAAATTAGGCTCTGAATTATGTAGCAGCCCAAGCAGAAAGCAAACTATGAGTAATTAAAAGAATTGTGTTGTCCACAGATGAAAGCATGCCTTCAACCGGAGCAAACAACATTGTTCACGGTGCAGAAGTCTGCCCATGACATAAAATGTCAATTCTCCACAAACCTCCTTGCAAGAGCAGTATCAGAAAGCTCTGGGAAAAGAGCTACTTCTTGTGGTGCCCTTCAAAGCTAGTCAAAGCACCACAAAGCTGATTACTATTCCTATGATTAATTAATATTAATTAATATTCCTAAGACTCAATAAAATAGCACTTAGTGGTTAATTGTGGAAATTAGCTCACAGAATTGTATAGATTTCATGGAAAAGAGCAAAGGACAGATTTGCACAAACACTGATCCAACTTATGTAAACTGTATAAACATGTCAACAAATATAAGAGATGCAGAAAGAAATGAAGAATTATGCTCAGAAGACACTTATGTTAACATAAGGGATATTCGTGTGGCTGGGAAATCATATATAAAACAGGAAAACCATCACCCAGTCACCTAGCACTCTCTCCGTCACGTTTTGATGTATTTCCTTCCAGTTTCCTCCGTTCCTCTTCCTTTCCTTCTCTCTCCATTTTTGAGTTTGAGAATGGTGGTCACGCTTCATTCCACCTCTCCTGTCCCTCCGTTTTTCTGATTTTAATGCTTTTATGGGTAGCCTTAAAAATCCTTTCATATCGTTTTACTAGCATTTAACAGGAAATAATTCCAAGGACAGAAAAATAATGTCTCTGCTTTCCTGGGTTTATTATTATTATTATTAAGGAAAAAATTTCCTGACTCTATCATGTGGTGGCAATTATTTTTGAGCTTTATTTGTAGTGTGGAGGTGGATCTTAGAAACCAGGTCACTGTCGATCTGATTTCCTCTGGAGATGACGCTAGTCCATTTAGAACAGCTCGCCCAGCCCTGGTATCTGCGCCTGCTTTCGAACTCAGCAGCTGCAAATGAACCATCCATGCTTGATTCTGTTTGACTGATAAATACAGCAAATAACCCCTGCCTGGATGGCATCCTTGAAAGACCTTGCTCGGCGTGGCCATTAACCTTCAAAGAGCATCCGGATCCACTCCAGGTCGACCTGTGTCTTTCCAGTTCCAGGGTCTCTGAGCCAGCTCCTTTTGAGGATGTCATCTGATCAGATCACCGGACAACGTGAGACATGTCATCTCGGTGTATTTGCATTATATGCCATATCTACTACATCACTCCAGTTTGCAATTATTCCCGGAACTCTAACTATAAATCCAACCGCCTCGCTGGCATTTCCAAGTGGGCAGCGAGCCCAGCTCCCACAATGATTTAGCTAAACCGTTGAGGGATCAGTCAGCCTTATTGAGCTTCAGGATCTCCGTCTCCTAAAGGAGTCTTTAATTTGAACCTGGCAGAAGTGCTGAGCTTGTGGTTTTGTCCACTTGCCCAAACAGACAGGGAACACGGGCTTTGGATGACCACAGCTTGGTCATCCTGTGAGTCTCGATCCGCCTCCCCTGGCTTGGGCTGCAGGCCCCTCCTCTGGAGCAGATGCTCTCAGAAGCTGACCAGGAACAGCAGAATCCCCTGAAGAGCCCGAGACTTCCGGGCCCCTCCCCCGGGGATCCGGGGTCTCCAGAAGCCACCTTCCTTGGCATCCCATGGATTCAGACTGAGGCTGCACTCTGGAAAACATTGTTCCAGAATCCGGGGCCACTAACAGCTCCTCCTCCTCTGGCTGGGCAGCGCCCACACCCCCATCAGCTGTCCCTAAGGTCCTATCTCTGTCCATGTTGGCATGTCCAGCTCACCTCTGTTTCATAAATCCCAGTACACGATGAAACCTTAGCCTGACTTTGCCTCTGCTTTCCTTCAAACCCCGGTGGATTCCAAGGAGAAGTGTTTGCCTTGTCCCCCTTCACAGGCCTGTCTCCGTCACATGGAGCTGTTGGTGAAGTTCGTCTGCAAATCACCTGGAGCAGGTGGGTGGGGTGCTGGTCAGTGAAGACGGCAGGTTCTGTGGGTGGAGAGGGAGGCCCGCACCGGGCCCTGGACTCCACCGTTAACAAGGGGGTCATGGACAGCCGGTCCATCGGCCAGGCTGGGAGACACTCTTTGGAACACTTTCCTAAATCTTTTCTCTGCAGAACTGATAGTCATTGATACACAGGATTTGTCTAGATTTTGACCAAATAAGTGCCTGACACAAATAAAAAGAATCTCAGAACTTATTTCAGAGATAAGAGGATTCAGCCTTTCACTTCTGAGGTGGAAAACCGAGAGGCTCAGAGAGGTGACATGGCTGATGGGACCCTCCTTCAGCCTAATCCAAAGCCCTCGGTGTGGGAGGCTCTGCCAAGAAGCCACGCCCCTGGGCTGTGGGGTGAGCACATGGAACCCCACACAGCAGGCCTTTCTGAGACTCGCAGGTGGAAGGAGAGGACCCAGCAGCCGGGGTGCCAGGCCTGCCGCACGGTAGGGCATGCCCTGACGTTCGGCCACTCAGGAGGAGAGACATGGAACGGCAAAGAGATGGAAGCTTCTAGAAATGCTGCATGTGGCGGAGGAAAGTGAAGAGTTGTGTTTTAAGCACAAGTTCACTTCACTGTTGCTTTACCGTGAGTGGTGTGATATCTCATCATAAGGAAACGAGGTGTGAGGGGAAGGGAAGTCCGGAGGAGTGGATACTCAACAGACCCAGCCGTGGTGGGTCCTGGATGTCCTACAGGGTGGCCCTCGTGTTCCGTTCTCGTGACCATCTGGGGAATTAGAGTCACGATCTCAAGTCACACATCAAGAAAAACTCCAGGTGTTACAGTGCAACCCAAATAGAAAGGAGCACCGGAGAATTAGTTTGTAACCTCAGAGTGAAGAAAGGCTTTTGAAATATGACTCAAAGTCCAGAGTCCATAAAAATGATTGACAGATTTGACCACAAAGAGAATTAAAACCTACACGGGAAAAATATCAGTAGGCTCAAAAGACAAATGAAAAACTGGGAAAGACCATTTGTAATATGCCACCAGTAAAAGGTCTACTCCTGTGATACGTAAACTAGTGAGAAAAAGACCAGCGTACCAAACGAGAATGAATGACAGGCCTCAAAAAAGGAATTACAGACAATTCTTAATTACGTATAAAAATTTGAAAAAACTTGCTGATAATAAAAAAGTGAAATTAAGATGTCCAAGCACATTTTTAATCTATTTTCTTAGCAGAATTTTACTAGGTTCATTATGCACTGCACTGGCAAAGACTTTGGGAGAAATAAGCTCTCTCACTGATGGGCTAAATACGAATTTCCTTCAAGGTGAAGTTGTCAGTATCTGTCAAACTTACAATTATGTGTACTCTTGACCCCTGTTTTAAGACATTTATTCTACTTTATGTGCAAGGATATAACTAAAGACTGGAAACAACCTGAATGTCCATTGATAGGGGACTGGCCAAGGACAGCCGGTACACTCACACAATGAAGGGTCATGCGTTGATGTAGAAGACCTGGAAGAACATGCTGGGAAGACAGACGCTACCATGAGCAGAGAGTTCTAGGCAGACGAGGAAGAGTATGTTCATCTTATATGCTTTTTGATTTTTGAAATCACATAAATATATCATGTATTCAGAAATTTATTTAATTAACCAGGAGCCGGTTTTCCCAGCATTAACCCCACTGGGTCTGAAGGCCCAGGGTGAGACTGCCCTGCGCACCCCAAGGGTGTGTGGAGTTAGTTGTTCTTTTGTAAAGACTCTATACAGTGAGCTCCGGCTTCTGGGTTTCAGGGAGCAGTGCAAACCAAAGCCAGCACCCCTCACGCAGGAGATGGAGCGCTGAGTGAACCGCCGTCTGCCCAAGTGTGGCGAGATGGATGCCATAATTATTATACGGCTTCCAGAAAACAATCAGTACAATTTATAGCCAGGGATGGACTCCAATTCTCTAATTTTTTTTTTGTATTATATGTAGAAAAAAATGAAAAAGAAAGAAAACAACCCATTTTGTGCTCTGAGTGATAGATGAAGAAAGAGGGAGCCAGCCAGACTTTCAACCACCAATTCCAACCGCTGCCATGCACACTGAGTTCACGATCTGTCCAGAGCAACAATACAGGTATTGATGAAAAGACCTGAGGGGGGGACGTCCCACACCCAGGGCTGAGCTGGAAAGTCACCCAAAGCCTGTCCTTTCTGATCTCTCTCAGGTGGAAGACATCATGCTCTACGGTCCCGCTAGGCAGGCCGAGGTGGGTACCGAGAGAACTGAGCCTGCTTGGGCAACAGACCCAGGGTGAGCAGGCCCTCAGAGGCACCGACCCTCACAGCCCTGGACAGGCTGCACCCGGGAGGGGCTCATCCAGTGAGAACAGAGCTGCACCCGGGGGAGGCTCAACCTGCAGTTCCACACAGGAACGGGACGGAGGCCCCAGAATGCGACAGTCTCACACACAGAACGGAGCTAAAGGAGACAGGCGGAGAACAAACTGTGCGATTTTACCTCCGTTACAATGATGGAAAAAAGCCGCCTCTGGCTCTAGAGTAAGGCAGGTGGTGGCAGAAGGGAAGAGGGTGCGGGTGGGGGCATTTCCGGAGATCAGTGACCTGGGCCATCAGTTTGTGCAGAGCCGTCAAGCCATGTCCTTGGTATCTGCAGGTGTTCTGCACTTTTCTTAATGTTTTTCATTCAACAGTTTTTTAAGCATTATAAGGCAGAATGAGCAGCAGGTGAATGAGTTGGGAATCATGCTCTCCCAGCCTCGGCTGAGATCCCAAAGAGAGTGCAGGCAGAGGCTGGGAGGACCCAGCGCTCTCTGCCGAAGACTCCCGGGGAGCTCTGCAGAGATCCCGCTGGATGGCTTAGAGTCATATGGCAGCGCGGCCTTGTGGGGGCCTGTAGGCCAGCCCAGGAGGACGAGGTCCTTCGCTGAGCAGCGGGAGAAGGCTCTGTAGCCACCTTCGGGCTCAGGAATCTCTCCCGGCTGATATTTCTATAAAAGTTAATTTTCTAGATAATCAAAACTTCTCTCATTAAACAACTCCCTCACTTAAACTGAAATCATCTCTAATGGAATTCCTTCTAAGTTGTATTTCACACGTCCCTGACTTTTGGAAGATCCACGGTAGAGAATTTCATCAAACAACAAATGACAACGCTTACGATTAAGTGCTGTCTTTGTGCCAGACACTGCCCAAAAGGCTTTCTATCAATGTTTCTCGTTTAATCCTACAGAAATCCTTGGGAATTAAGTCCTATTACTCTTCCTGCTTTATGTATGAGGCTCAGAACAATTCAATAATTGCCCAAGGTCACATGGCAGGTCGAGAGTAGGGGGCCTGTTTCGGTCCCTCCAAAACCTTAACTCCAACCACACGCCCACCTCTCTCTATAGCCTCGTGGACTGAGTCTGTGCAGCACCTTAACAGGCCAAGGGGTGCCCGGGAATGCTAGCTGCACCTCTAGAGATGTGATTGGAGCCCGCATTGTGTTCCTTTATTTCCCTTCTCCTTCCCCGCCCATGTCCTCCACCCCCTGGGTGCTGGGGTGGCACCCAGGGCTCCCCCATGCTAGGCGAGTGCTCCTCCGCAGGCTCCCGTCATCAGTATTGTAGTTTTAGTTGACAGGAGAGCTGTAATCAGTATGTACAGGCTCTCCCCCACAAACCCCAACTCCTACCTAAAATCTGATAAGGATCTTTTCCACCTCTTTAAAGTCTCAACCCTGTTAGATCTGTTTGGCTGAAGATCCCACAGAGTCGGACCAACTCCTTTATCAGTTTAAGACACCCCTCTGGTTCTCTGCATCTGAAAGTTGTCCTTAAGGGAACTCAGAAGGAAGTCGTGGTGCTCATCGGGTCAACAAGCACAGCCCTCACAGTGTCCAGAACACACGCACCGCGCCCCGACCAGCCCAGGGCGGAGGGAGCCCTGTCTGTGAGGTTTAGGGCCACAGGCCTGCGGAGGAGAGCCTCCTGTCCTTACCCCGTCTTCAAG
Source organism: Ictidomys tridecemlineatus (assembly GCF_052094955.1). Lineage (NCBI taxonomy): Eukaryota > Metazoa > Chordata > Mammalia > Rodentia > Sciuridae > Ictidomys > Ictidomys tridecemlineatus. The sequence goes on from NC_135486.1 coordinate 143,162,697, forward strand.
CTGACCAGGGCGTCCTCGACCCCTTTCTGGTTGAACTTGGTCATGTACTGGTGCATGTAGGGGTAGTTATTCCGGATGTTTCTCTCCGTGCTTCCATTAGGCACCGTCCCAAATCGAAAAGGTGGAGAATAATCATGAGGTCTCTGAAACTGGAAGGGGGGCGGAGACAGAGAAGGACCAGGAGGAGAGCAGGGAGCAGGAGGGGAGGGGAGAAGAACAGGAAGAGGAAATTAGCAATCACAGCATCTGGTGCCAGGAGGCAAACACACGTGCATCGTCCTTCTCCGCCTCTTCCAGTGCAGTGTCTGTGAGCCCCAGGGGCTGGACCAGCATCTGTGTTTCTCTGTGCTGTCCCCCCAGTCCCAGCACAGGGCCCACCTGGCTGGGTGGCAGTAGGTATCCTTCGGGATACATTTTCCTGTGACCTTACAGACCAGCAGGATACCAGGCAGGCAGGCAGGCGGGGCTCGGGAAATGCTGGCCGAGCTAGGATTCAGGTATAATTTTAGTCCAATTCATTTCTCCACCTTGTGATGAAATTCTAGACGACCCACGGATCGCGCCCTGCTCTGAACTCCGCTGGTAGTTACTTTTACCCGGAATGTGACCCTGTTGCCCTTCGCCCGCTCACTTCCGGAGTCACCAGTCTCTACGGGCTGTACTCAGGGAATGCCCAGGGGACCAGGCACAATTCCGGGCACACGGCAGGCTGGCTCTACGCAGCCGCTTCCCGAGGAGGCCCAGGACCGCACGGCTTTGAGCCTCTGTAAAGGCACGTTGTCCGTGGTCCACGCGTCTCCCCTGACCACCTGGCGAATGCTGTCTGCCCTCCGCTTTGAGAGGTCAGGTGAATCTACCTGATGGGAGGTCAAGAGGACTAGCTGGTTCTGAGTCCCAGAAACACAGCTACACCTCGACAGGCCACCGGAAGGGCTACAGCGGTGAGCTCAGGCTTGCTGGGGGAAATCAGCCTGTGCCACTTAGCGCTGGGGGACCCGAGGCAGCTCACTTTGCCTCACACTGGCCCTGCCCACCTTCTCCCAGTGGAGCCATGCTGGTCCCTGCCCCGTGGGGTCCCTGAAGGGAAGAAGGAACCAGAGCCGCAGGTTTCAGTGAAATATGGAGCCCCAGAGCCGGAAGGCAGTGGGCAGATGCAAGTGAGGACTGGGCTGGGCCCGTGCTGTGCTGGGAGCCCTGGCAGGGGTCACTGGATCCTCAGGACGGCCCTGCGGGGGGCGAGGCTGAGAGGCCCCGACTTACACATGGGGACGCTGAGGCTCGGGTGTCACGTGGCCCAGGACTGCGGGGTCAGCAAGCCGAGAGGCTGGAACTGAAACCTACAGAGACCACCGAGTGCCTCCTCCTCAGAGAGGGTGAGGGCTGGAGACCCCAGAAGGAAGACACCCAGTGGGTCCACGTCAGACCAGGCTCCAGGACTCGCTCAGAGTCCTCTCCAACTTCCAGTGCCACGCGCCTTTCCTGGAACGGAGAACTGCCTGAGAAGCCTGCGGTTTTGCCCAGGTCAGCCCGACCGGCGACGCTGCTCTTTCCCCCAGACTCACTCCACGTCACTGTTGGTGAGACTTTGGGCTGAAGATCATTTCCCCTGGATCAGGCAGGCCTCAGAGACAGCCAGAAGTGGCTTTGGGAGGAGAGTCCTTTCTTTGTCCAAATGAGATTCTCCGCCAAAACACACCTTGCATCGAGTGTGAGTGCGTGCGTATGCGTGTGTGTGGGTGTGTGTGTGTGAGTGCGTGCGTGTGTGTGTGAGTGTGTGCATGCGTGCATGTGTGTGCGTGCGTGTGTGTGGGTGTGTGTGTGTGAGTGCGTGCGTGTGCGTGTGTGTGTGCGTGCATGTGTGTGCGTGCGTGTGTGTGGGTGTGTGTGTGTGCGTGTGTGTGAGTGCGTGCGTGTGTGTGTGTGTGTGTGTGCGCGCGTGCACCCCTGTGCTGCAAAATGCTCTCTGCAATCAGTTGGTCAAGCAGCGTCCTCGCTCATCACCAAAAGTCGAGGCCCCTTCCCCGGTTCCTTGGGCCTGCAGCTGCCCTTGCTGAGACGGAGCACCTGGGCGTGGTCACGGATCTGGCCCTGGCCACTGCCGTCCACCTCAGAGGAGCTGCGGACAGACGCCTTCACTCCACTCCCCACTGTCCTAGAGGAGCCGCTGCTCTTTTGAGACCCGCCTTCTTCCCTGCCCCTGATGGGCAAGTGACGGGGACGGACGCTCAGCCTCTGTGATGCTCTGGCGTCCTCTGGCTTTGGGAGCAGCATCCTTCACACACACTTCAGCCCGGGGCCAAGATCCAGGGGTCTAGACCAGAGACTGACAGACTTGTTAGGGCAGGACGCACAGCACACTCCACTGCTTCCCTGTGTGTACCCACACGCGTGCCCACGCTCACGAAACTCCACAGTATTCCTTCTTCTGCACGCGATGCACTCCGGTGTTATCCATTATGCTTTCAATGGTCACCACTCTTGGTTTCTCGGCTCACAGAGGAGTCCCGGCCCACGGTGTGAAACAGGTAGGGGCGTCTCCGTGGAAGGCACTCCACGGCAGTCCCGGGAAGGCCAGCCCTGTGCCACTGTAGTGGGACTTTGTCATCAGAAAGGAACGAGCACTGGTGTTAGGGAAGGAAGGGGCAGCACAGAGCGTCCCCTGCCTGCAGGACAGAGAGCATCAACCCAGGGTCCAGGGAGGTCCCGGCTCTCTGCAGGCTGCCCTCACTGCTCCTGCGAACTGGCTGCCCCAGTCTCGGGGAAAACCGAGGGCAGCTGCTCTCCTCCCATGTGGAACTGTGTTATTTGGGGGCAGCTCAGTAAGGAGTCTGAGCCTCAGTTTCTCTAGCTGGACACTAAGGACCCCTTTTAAAGTTAATTGTGAACTGCTTCAAAACACACCTGGCGTCCCCACCGCTTGCCACGCCTCGCCCATCCTGCACGTGATAATTTCCTACGCACGCCTCTCGGACACCTATTTTACTTTATCCAGAGTTGTTGGGCCAATCACGAAGCCAGCCGCCCTCCAGGTTGGAGAGCCAGCCTCACTTTCTAAGCCTTCCCCTTCAACATGGGGACCCGTTGACGTCGTCCAGGGAACAACAAGGCAAGCACTGGTGGTGGACGGGGAGAGACGCAGGTCAGGGAAAGAAGAGTTTTAGGAAAATGCAGCGATTCGTCGGGTTGCTCCTCCATTCCCCTTGTGAACCCCAAGCCGCACACTGTTGTTAGAGACCTCGCTCGGCCTCTGTGTCCATGGCTAAGGACACCTGGAGCCTGTGGCCCTGTTTCCAGCAGGGTCTTCAGCGGGTGAGGAGCCGGGTGTTGGTGGACATGAGCATGTGGCAGAGGCAGCCTTGATGGGAGCCCGGGGTCGGAGGCTCCCTGACAGGAGCTTGCCTGACTCGGCTGGCTGTCCTGACAGGGGGCCAGCGGAGCCACCCTGACCCCATGCCAAGCTTCACCTGGAGCCTCAGACACCCCGCGCCTCAGCTGGGGGTCTTCCGGCAGCAGCCCCCGCCCCACGGGCCAGGAACTGGGTTGAACCTGCTTTATTAATAAGTGCCCAGGAGGAACCCATAAGGGTCGGGGTGAGGGGTACAAGGGAGGATTAGAAATCATCCTCAGACGGGGAAACGGACCTCCGCAGTGACATGCGGAGCTCAGCCGGTGGAGACGGGCTTCCCGAAGGCAAACGTCCACAGGAGAGGGCGCCCTCCTCTCCTCCTCCAGGATGGCCTCTCAAGCCCTGCCACAGTCTGCATGGTAGGGAACTTGGGGGGAGCAGCCCCAGACGGGGAGCTCTGAGGAGTGTCTGAGAAGGAGGAAGCCACAGGACACGGCTTTACTTCAGAGGCATTTCCCATGACAAGGGCCAGGGGCACGTCCTCTGAAGAACCCTGGCGTGGCTCTTCACAGCAAAGCGTGTCAGAGCAGGCTGGGCACGCAGGCTGGGCACGCAGGCTGGGCACGCAGCCCAGGAGGCCCGGGGCACCGGGGTCCAACACCGTCCACTCATTTTCTCTACCCACAGGAGGTACGGGCGCCCCCGGGTGCCAGAGAACTCCATGAAAAGTGGTCTCTTCCCCAGCCAGTTTACTCCCCTCCGCTTTATCTCTTCGTATCACCTTTATTCCCGTCTGACATTTTCTTCTTCCCTGACATTTATCTGTGTATTGGTTTTTCTTCCTACCAAAATCTGACTTTCTGGGGTGCCTGAGCTCACCCTGCCAAGCTCACCCCAGAGTCAGGGACGTCCCCTGTGGTATTTGCCCTAAGACCTGAGACTCAGGAGGAGGCCGCCAGGAGAAGACGGGGGCAGCACCCTCTAGGCAGGGAGCCCAGCGGGCGCCAGGCAGGAAGGGGGACAGGGAATGGGCAGGGGGCTCTGCTGAGCAGCAGGGAGGGGACGGTGCAGGAGGCAAAGGGCTCTGAGTGCCCGGTCAGCGGAGGGGCCCCTACTCAGGCTCCCAGGGCAGCCCTCCGGGGGAGGCCAGCCACGCACAGGGCACCTGGGTGCAGGGGACGCCACCTCTGACCCCGGCCTCTCCTCGTCCGCCGTCAGCAGCCCTGCACGCCCTGGGTAAGCGGTAAAAGGCTTTCCACGGGCTGATTTTTTATGCAGCAGTTTGTTGATGAAGGCGAAAGGATGTAGGTAGACTTCTGTCAACAAGGTACGACAGGGAGATTTCAGAGAGAGACAGATCATCCTCACACGCAGGAAACAGAAAACCTCCGCAGGGCTGCAGCCTGACATGCTGAGCTCAGCCAGTGGAGACGGGCTTCCCGAAGGCAAATCTCCAAAGGAGAGTCACCTGGGCGCCCCCTTTTCTTCCTCCAGGAGTTTCTGAATGGCCACTCAAGCCTGCCACACTCTGCATTGCAATGAGGACTTGGGGGAGCAGGCCACAGACGGCGGGCTCTGAGGAGTGTCTGAGAAGGAGGAAGCCACAGGACGGGTCCTCGCTGCGCCTTTTGTGTTCCTTGAAGAGATCTCAAGGCAGCTCAAGAGCAGACTGGAAGGCAGTTGGAAGGCAGCCGGTTGCAGGTGGGGAGGAGCTGCAGGCTGGTTTTGTCCCTCGACAGGAGTTTAGACGTGAAATGTTCGGCATCACAGATGAGGAATCCCAGGCTTGGAGCACATAGGAGGCTCTCCAGGGTCACAGAGCTAGGAGGCACCTGCAGCGGAGCAGCCCCTCCACACTGAGTTTCTCCCGGCCCAGGCCAGTGGACAGTCCCCCATCATGCCCCCTGGGAGGTGTGAGCTGCTCTGTGCCCCTGAGCCAGAGGCTGCCCACCCAGGCATGGTCAGGAAGACCGCAGAAGCAGGAAGTGGGGGGACGGTGCTGCTAGATCAGATCCAGACCCTTCGGAGCCGGTGAGCTGACCTGAAGGAGCTCAAATCAGTCCTTCTGAGGACAGCAGTTGAGACCCACCCTGACACAGAGACGGAAGCACGGCCACCTTACCTTCTTGTCACTGAGTCCTGTTACTTGGTCCACAAACTCCTCCTGGATCATGAAGGCAGCCAGATTGGCCGTGTAGCTGGCCAGGAAGATGACGGCAAAGAAGGCCCACACGGACACCATGATCTTGCTGGTGGTGCCTTTAGGGTTCTGGACAGGCACAGAGTTGTTGAACACCAGGCCCCAGAGGAGCCAGATGGCCTTTCCGATGGTGAAGGAAGGCCCGTGGGGCGCTGCGAACGACAGGAGAGACACTCTCAGCACGAAAACTAGGGGCGGCCGCCGGCCACGCTGAGGATTGCTGGGGACGGGTTGGTAGCACCACAGCTGTGTCCTCTACCTGTCCTAGCACCAAAGCCACAGTCAGCTTCATCTTCCTTCAACAATTAGCATTCTGCCCACATTCCTATCTAACTGGATCGTGGCACATTTCTTTAAAAAGAAATAGGGGAAAAAATAAGAGAGAGAGAAAGGGAAAGCAGAGGGTTCTGAAACACGGGGATTGGAAGGAGAAGCAGCCGATGCCCTATTTAAATTTGGATTTGATTTCCATTTGGGAACCAATCTCCTCGGTAAATGTAAAGAGAGCCTGATTGAACCCGACGCCGGGGGCTGCTTCCGTAGGCATCAGCTGCGCCCTCCCAGCAGAACCCGCGATTCAGCAGGCCTCGTGTTTGGTATTCTAACTCGATGGTCCCTAGCAATGGCTCCTGTTCGATTCAGATGTAAAGTGAGCTCGATATAGGAATTAAACCAGCCCAAACTCTCTCCAAATGGAGACATTAAGGAACAGAACAATAGAGCTTAATTCTTCCAGCACTTCACAGATGGAAGGCGTCTCATCGCAGGGTCGTAGAAAATGAACCCGGCTCTGCTCTCTCCCTCCGCGTCTCCTTGCAACGGCTACGCGTGTCCCTTTTAAGATTCTTAGACGTTCCTTGCAATAGACTTAACTAAAGAGGCAGAACAATGCTGGGGAAATTTATTGAGACGAGGCCGACGCAGGCTGTAAAACACTCACGTTTGTGTTTTCCAGTCTGAGTTTTGCACAGGGAAAAATCAATTTATGTCCTTGTTTTGAGAGGAAAGAAGGTCTTCCTTTAACAGAAGGTTAATTTTTATGTCATTTAAGTAAATGAAAATGTGAAAAAAAAAAAAAAAAGATCTACGGAGACCAGGAGACCAGTTTGCAACGTGAGCGGAGCGGGCAATGAATGAAGTGGCAGAGTGTGTTCAGCTGAGGAGGTGACGGCGCCTGGGCAGGGCGCTGTGCGCACCAGGCACGGGCACCCCTCACCGTCCCTCATCCACCGCAGTCAGGGGAGACCAGCCAATTCCACCATTTCACTCATTCTCTCCCGTTCCTCTTTGCCTCCCTTTTCAATCTCACGGACTGATTCCCAAAAGGCTGGGAACTCTTAGGAAAAAGTAATAATAATGATTGGAGTCAAACCGGCTAACCTCACGACTACTTAGTTTTATTAGAGATGCACGTTGATCCAAAGTGACAGCTTCTCGGGAATCAGACATAGGTGGCCACAAGGGACCTGTCCGGCACTCTCGGGGACTCCCGATCCACGAGTACTATCACTGGGCTACAATGAACTTTCCCCATAAAGTGCAATGGAATGTAACAGAAAAGCATTTTGCACAAAAAAACCCCACAAGGAAGTGGAGCTATCATTTCCTGGGAGTCGTCACATGCACAAGAGCAGGACACAGGAACCCTCCACCTAACGGGAGGGCTGGGCAGTTTGCATCCTGGCCTTGTAGGGCACGCTGCAGCCCAGGGAGAGACTGGGGCATGGGATGGCCTTTGCAGCACTTTAAGAAAACAAAACAAAGTAAAACCCCACCCTTCATGACCATTCTCAAATGTACCCACTTGTCTCCATCCTCATTTCCTACTTCAAGTCCAAACCACTCTGACCACTGGGACACCTTCTTCAGGGGTTCCCTGCTTCTACTGTCCTTTCCTTCACCTGGAGAGACAGTGACCTCTTCACACCGTACACGTGGGTCACGGGCTTCCCTTCCCTGGTATTTTGAAGAAAATGTGAAGTGCTCGCTCTCCACGGCCAACTGCTCACCCCCGACTTCTTCTCACCCCCTTGGTCAGCTCCTGGCTGCTGGACGTGCCTAGCGGGTCCCACCTCGGGGTTGTGTGTCTGCTGTCCCCACTGCTGAAGTGCTCTCCTCTGCTCTTCGTGTGACTGCGTCCTCCCACCTCAGGGCTCAGCCTGCCCCCAGCCTTCCTGAGCCCCCTTCCCGCTCTGGCACCCAGCTAGACCAGCACCCTGCCCATCACTGTCACCTCGCCCCTCTGCCCGCTTCTTTCAATGTGCTGGTCTCGGTGGTCACTGCGTCACGTGTTTACCCGATGCGGCCACAACCCCACGCCAAGATTCCTGAGGGAGGCAGCCTCCAGCTGACCCCCTCTGCTGTCAGTGCACGACCCGGCACATGGCGCCGACTCCAGGAATATCCACCCCATCGACGTGTGACGTCACAACAGCACGGACGCTGGTCACACAGATGTCAAGACCTGCCCTGCGGCCGCATGGTCACCCACAGAGAGCTGCCTCGGCTTCCGCTCACTGGAACCCCTGCGTGGCTAACGGCATGGCCTTTCATGGAAGGCACACTGTGTCCACTTAAGCACAAGGTGACGGTGACAGCGCCGTTACTGCTGTTGGCTGGAGATGGCTCAGGCGGCAATGACCGCTCTTCAACTGTTCAGAGGTGGAGGGTTTCAGTTAAACCACGTCCCTCGTGGAGCCCCGTGACCTCTGGGTGTTTGACCTTCCGGGGGAAAAGCGTGCGTGTTGATGTCGCGGGGCCCTGTCTCCGGCAGCGTCTGGGAGCTCAAACTCTCCTACCTCCCCCCGCTCCCGAGAGCCCTGTGCCGGCTGTGGGTCCCCCCCCAAGCCCCTGCTTGTCACCGAGGAAACTCCCTGTTTCTGACTCTGGCTCCTGGGGGTGCTTCTTTGTGAGTTATAGCCAATAAGTGCCTCCCAATTCAATTTTCTACCTACCGGTTGCCTCCTGATCAAGCACGATGCACTGAAGTCGGGCACCGTCAAGAGGGGACGCGCTCCTTGGGGAAAGACACCACTTCATAGCTACGCTGTCAAGCGCATGCAAAGTGACTCAGTAAACTGAAGAACGTCCTTAAACTAGATTCTTTGTGTAGACTGAAGTGAAGACTCACTACGATTTTCCTATTTCTTTTGACACAGACTTTTTAATTAATTGCCAAAATAACTTTGTTCAGAGCTGCTTCCTCAACAAATCAAATATCAACAGTTTTCATCTAACAATGATTGACTTCTCCTTATAAGATTAAAAGGGTTCATTTTGCTTTATCCTTTCATTTTTCTTTCTTTCTTTCTTTTTTTTTTTTTTTTAGCTGCAAGAAATGAACCATGTTTGTGTGACATGACAAGCCACCTCTGTGGTCCAGAACCCCTGGCAGGAGGGGGTTCCATAGCAACGTGAGGCGAGGTACTCAGAAGCCAAATCCTCACTACGAGTGGGGGGGGGAAGGTGGGCCTGGCATCTACTGATAAAGGCTCCTCACCTTTCCCTTTGGCCAGGTCTCTGTTGTAGCCAACGGGACTGAAGTACTCAAAGACAAACACGGCGATGGCAGAGACGATGAGCAGCATGACGAACATCATCACCCAGACGGAGGCGCTGAAGGGCTCTGCAGGGAGACAGACCAGGGGACAGATGCAGTCAGTCAGCGGCTCCCCCTGCGGCCCAGGAGCCCGGTGTGATGTGTGGGCTCAGCAGCCCAACTCCTCTAACTGGAACTGGTCACTCAAAAGAGGCTAGTCATTAAGAAGAAGAAAAATGTATACATATATCGATATACACACATTTATTATATTTTCTTCATTTTCTAAAATATTTGAGATACTTTATAAGCTTGCATATGATAGGATAAAACTAGAGAAGAGCAGAGGACATTTTGCAACTCAGATCAAGAGCACAGAAACAAAAAGGAATGACCAGATGAAAGGAGAAAGAAGAATGCAGGTAAAGAGGCTGCGGATCCCCCAGACTGGCAGGACCCTCCCGAGAACAGAGCTGGGGGACCAACGGTCGAGCGCAGACTCCTGCAGCCTGGCCTGGTTCTGAGTCTTCTCTCCATGTGCACTTCTTACACATGGTGGGCTGGTGGGTAGGGATTTCAGAGGTGACGGGAGAATGACCACCTGTTGGGAAGGGTTCCAAAACCATGGGTTGAGGAGGATGTCAGAAGGTCATGGCCTCCACCGTGACCCTCCACTCGGCCTCTGCTCCATGCAGACCAGAGCTCTGGAGCCTGTCAGTCTTGCTGGTGCAGGCACCGGGCTTACATGCAAGGGGAAGCCGTCTGAGGACGCCGTGTCACGTGATGATTTAATGGAAAAGCATCACTTAAGAAATGCAGGGAGACCTGGACGGGCAGCAGTCGGTGGGTGGACGGTGAGTCACTTTCGCCGGCTCATTTCCACATCACGGGGGCAGTCGGCAGAGATCCCAAGGGTTGGCCAAGTCCAGAGGTTCTAAGGCTTATAACACTCCAGGAGGGTAAGAGACGCTCCGCAAGATAAACTGGCCCTTTGAGTCAACCCCGTTGAGGATGTGAAAACTGGCTGATGAAAGCCATTTTATCTACTTTTGATATAGACTTGCTAAAAAATCAACAGAGACTAAAATTTCAAAAATGAGCATATCTGCACTTGATTGCCCCACTGGGAAGAGTCTTGTAGACACAGATACCATGGGCCTAACACCCGTTCCTCATAAGCAAACGTGCCTGAGCGTCCATAGGGCAATAATGCTTCTCAACAATGAGCTTTTTATCATTTATGATAAAGAATGAGGCCGATTGCAGACTATTAGTCTATGACTGCCCCACCCAGCAGGAGTCATGCAAAGTCCTACTCAGTGAGCTCAGTGTTTAGCACAAAACCACCGCGTCTGAGGCCTTAACTCCACACTGTGATCTGAAAACGGGAACAAGTGCCAGGCAACCTGATTTTGATAGCGCGAATATGTTAAGAAGCAACCGGTAACAACACAACCGGCTGAACTCAGAGGAGCTCCGAGATCAGGGAGACCTTGACGGAAATCTGTCTTACCTAGATCTGGCTTGAGTGATAGACAATATTAGGCCTCTGGAATCATATGAATTTGGTAATGAGGTGTATCCAAAAGGGAGAATAAGTAAATGAGTAATTAGGAGATTAAAAGTATTTAATAGTCAAGAATAGAGATGTTAAACTAATTGTCAATTCTGGCCTGCTGATGGCATGGTGGGCCCTATCGGAGGAGTATTCTTGTGACAAGGATGTGTGCATTTAGACATTTGTGATTCCCGTGACACGTACATGAGCATTAAGATACTTGGCGGTGTGCCTTATCCACATATGAATGTACACAGTATGGCGAATGCAGCAGCGGCTTTGGGTTTCCCTTAGTGTACTGGAGCCACGCGGGAGAGGGGGCTCATTCTGATTTGATGGCACAAGGGTGGAGTGTGATTTGCTGCTGTTCAGTCCCCAGTGGGCCCCGTTCCCTCCTGCCTCCCTGCCCCTGTCCCCTTCCTCTACCCACTGGTCTTCCTTCTATTTATAGACAGACGTCAAGGTGGGCTTCGGCGTGGCACATTCCTCTATGTGCACGGCACAATCCGGTCCACTTCACCCCAGTTCCTCCCTTTCCTGTCCTCCCTGACCCGCTTCTTCCTCTGCTCCACCCATCTCCCTTCTATTTCCGTGGGACCCTCTCCCACTTTTCCTGTTCTTTTGCCCTGGATGCAGGCACGTCAGTTCCCAATGGCCAAGTTGTGGAAGCAGCCCCAGCAGGTGAGTGGTCCAAGGGAATCACTGATCTCAGGATGAAGCCAGAAAAGGCGGCGGAGGGCGGGGTGGGCGCTGTCCGTGGTGCTGAAAAAGCAGCACCGTCGGATAAAACCCACTTGTGAACCAGGTGATTTCCACGTCTCCGTGGGCTGAGATAACATTACAGGATCGGGGGCACCCTGGCTGAGCCCTTCTGCTCACGTGTCAGAGTGTGCACTCCTGCAGGGGACTTCCGTGGGCATGAGCATCCCGCCCACTAACGCACTGGTCAGAAAGTTCAAGGAGAGCTGCTCTGGCAACAAGATGGTGTCCCACTTGGAACTGACAACATTGTCCCTGGCCTGTGCGATGGCACACAGATCAAGGGGCTCTGCTGCAGGGCTCTGGCTGGAGTGTACCAAGTACCTGCAAGTGACCCTGAAGGACCGCTCTCCCCAGACGCCACACACGTGCCCCACAGTGAAGAAGAGCGTTGGGGCAACAGCAGGACACGGTCCCTAGCAGCTACAGAGGAGCCCGGAGCCGTCTTAAACAGGTGCAGATTATATCCTCCAATGACTCAAACCCAGAACCAGCATCCACCACAGAGAAACTTCATCCCGGAGACTCCAGGTCAGCTCTTCTTTGGGCTAAAGAATTCAAATTGCTTGGAAAGTTTTCAAAATTAACTGGATGGAAATGTGACAAGAGATGTCATTTCTGTCCTCGACGAACCATTTTTACACAAAAGCTCCGTGGCATTACCTGCAAGTGTTTCCAGTGTGAATTAATGGGGTTTGTGGAGGAGAGAGAAGAGGGAATGATGAACAGCAGCGCAATCCGGTTTCAAATGTTTTGGCTCTTCCAGATGACTGAGCCAGTGAGTGGGAAAATGTAGCTCAGCACGGTTCATTATGACTCTCAGAACCTGCAGATAATGACCGTGAATAAGGGGCACAACGTCAGTCAAACAGGGATGTAATTTAGTGACTAGGGAAAATACTAACCTCCTGTGTAACAACAGCTTTGCAAATCGCTTCCGCCGGCTGTATTTCATTTTATTTTTAAAATATACAGCAGGAAGAGTGGGGGGTGGTTTTGCTAAATTTGGCAAAATACTTGACATTTTATGGAAATGGTCTCTGATGCAGGTAAGACAAAAAAAAAAAATCTAAAGAAACTGGGTTGAGGCCAAATTCAATGTCAGTGACCCAATTTTACAAGTCAAGTCCATTGATATATATATTGATCTGACTGAATTGGAAAAAAGTTCTCTCCAGCTCACTAAGTAGATCTGAAGACAATTTGTAAAAAAACAAAAACAAAACACATTTCTGTCAACTTTGTCCCAGGAACCACTTCCTGCACCCCGTTCTCCAGCCCCAGGGCAAAGCCCTCTGCCAAGGGTCTGGGAGACAATGGGTGACGGCCTCTGGCCAGCGTCAGCACTGCGCTTCCTGGTGCTCCTCGTGAAGGCACAGGCCTCTGTCTCCGTGTCAGACACGGGGCAAGGGGACACGGAAGGAGCTACCGAGTGTGTCCTCGTCAAGCTCCACGTCACTCCAGTAAAGGGGACCAAAACTGAAGCGATGACTGCAAAATCAAATCCAGCGAGTGGCGAGGATTTCGGCAGCTTAACGGGATTATCAAAAATGAAGTAGTAAATCCACATGCTGCCGAGAGTGAGCACGGCCAGAACCCTGTTAGTCAACACTTCAGCAGGGAGAAGGGAGCGTGACATCCCCACGGCGCTGACGTCACACGTAAGTGAGGACATCGGAGGAACCAGACCGAGGGCCTGCAGTTGGTTCCACAAGTTGGTTCTAGTCGGCAACTTTCCATAATAGAGATTTTTGTTTCTGGAGAAATGTAAGACATTTAGTTGACGTCAACACTGTTCTCCCTACCCCCTTTCTCTCTCCCTCTCTCATGCAGTTTTACTCCAGAGATTACAGTTTGCTTCAGCTCCCCAAATTTGGGGCAAACCCATTTATATGGGCATGCTAAGGAAGAATTAATCATCTGAATTCTGCTGGGCATGGTGGTGCACCCCTATAATCCCAGTGGCTCGGGAGGCTGAGGCAGGAGGACGGCGAGTTCAAAGCCAGCCTCAGCAACTTAGTAAGGCCCTCAGTCATTTAGTGAGATTCTGTCTCTAAATAAAATACTAAGAAGGGCTGGGGATGTGGCTCAGTGGTCAAGTGCCCCAGGTTTAATCCCTGACACAAAATCATCATCATCACGCTCATAATTCCACAATCTTCCACAAGATAACCACTTTTATTTTTAAAATATTTTTTGGTTGTTGAGGTACCTTTATTTTTTATTTATTGCTATGTGCCTCACACTCTGCCACTGAGCCACAACCCCAGCTCAGACAGCAACTTTTAAAAAGCCATTTATGACAGCCAGACAGCCCGCAGCACTCGGCTGTAAAGAGATCCCACGGCTCTCGCCAGGGTACCCAAGTGACCCGGCCATGGTGCTGAGGGCCAGAGGACAGAAACACATCACCCTACCCTGATTGAGGAAAAAAGGTCTCCTGTAAACGTGTAGATTTGTGAAATGGTTAAAAGAATGTCCTGCTCTAGAAACCATTGGGCTTCAAGGAAGGCACATTTAACATAGGACTCCGTTCATCTTAAATCAGCGCAGATTCTTCAGACTGCTCCCGTCTTGTACGGAGGAGGGCGTGGACCAGGTGGCTCATCATTATTCTCCCCTCCGACTCGAAGACCACCACTGCCACTGAGGTCGGGGCACGGTGGTGGGTGCTGGACGGAGGTTTACGGCTGACTGAAATCAACTGTGGACAGGCAGGTTTACCCATTTTTTCAATGTTTTGCCGGGCTCTCCGCAATATTGTCTACTAATTTACGCTCTACAGAGTCCAGACCAGTATCTGAGTATGCGCAGCAGAAATCTCCCACGGGGCGGGGCAGGGGGAGAAGTGCCATGACTCAAGTGCAAGAGGTTCTGGAGGGTGCTGGTGTGTGGTAGTGGGAGCAGAGGGGACCCGTTTTGTTTTAGGACTCCATCCTATAAAACAACCAGGTCCCGTAGAAGGGTCAGGACTGGGGCGAGATGTTCTTCTCCTTGTGCTGTAGAAACCTTTAAGAGCACGGAACTACCTAATGGGGCTCTGTTTCTGTAACAGGGTCTCGGGGCTCTGCTCTGTAACTGGGGTGACTGGGCTAACTGGGACTGGTGAGGCTTCCCTCCGCCTGACTGCACTGTCCCGCTCTGTCACCTGGCTGGCTGGCATTGGCTGGACCCCCAAACATCCCTTTGCAGTTTTCAGGCTTATAAGGAGCGCCCTGCAATTGCTGGGGGCTGATCAGGGGAACAGCCTGATGTTCTGCTCGGCCGCCTCCGGTGTGCTGCAGTGAAGGCTTGATGCGATGATACGTGAGTGGTCTGGAGTCAGCTCATGAAACCCCGGGACGAAGCTGGAACTGTAGCAGTTGGTCACCCGGAACCCAACAGGTCCAGTCTGGCCACAGGCTATGAGCCAAGGGGACGGAGCAGCTGTGACCCCTTGAGGGAGAGCGGGAGCCCCGGAAGTGCACCTACCTAGGAAGGCAGAGGGGGACACGGTGCCGTTGCTCCTGGACACCATGACGCTGATCCCCGTCTCCACGAAGGGCACGGAGAAGTCCACCACCTCCGAGCGCTCCTCGTTGATGGTCAGTGAGCCGACCGCCATGACCGCTCGCTGGTAGACCACCTGGAGGCGGAGAAGGAGCGGGGTCTGCGGCTCTGCCCCGCCGCCCGGCCCCCTGGGGAGGGCCTGCGGGGCGGGCGCCCACCTACCTCCCCGATCATCCCGTTCCACACGTTGTTGACTTTCTTGCCGTGCTTCCCATTGGTGACCAGGTAGAGGTCGTAGGTGAACTTCACGGTCCGCGAGAGCTTCTTCAGGATGTCGATGCAGAACCCCTTGCAGCACTTTTTGACGTTCATCCCCTCGTTGGTTGAATTGCTGTGAAGGAAACCCCAAGACGGCAGAAGGTCAGCGAGGGTGGGCGGGAGGGGTGGGGAGGGCTCTGCACTTGGCCAGCTCGTCTGCTGTGCCTTCCCGGTGGGGAAGGGGGGCTCGGGGAGGAACTGGCCTTTCCAAGGACAGCAAGAGCAGAAGCGTCCTTCATCACAGCCGTCAGCGTGACAACTGTCACGTGGGGGGGATGGCTCCTGGCCAGGCGCTCCGCTCACGGCCACTGCCGGCTGGGTTGACCCGCGACATTTCTCTGAATCAGGAGCTGTTCTTCACCCCTTTAAGCAAGCAGGAGTTGCCAAGCGTACAACCTCTTTAAACCTTTTTCTATCTAAGAGTCAATCATAAAGCTTCTCAGAAACTGGGGAGAGGGTGATGTGAGACTCTCTCTACTTTATCCTGTTCTTAAAAGTCTTGAGACGGAAGGCAGGAGGGCAGGGTTCTGAAAGACCTCCTAGAACCAGGAGACCCGCGTTCTGCCCCACGCTGGAGCTGGGGACGCCATCTCTCCTGGAGAGCCGGCTGTCCATGAGGGTTCATGCACAACACTCCCCGTCTACCTCGGTGGCGTGAAGCACAAAAGGGGACACTGCAGGGGGAAAACCCTATCTCAACCCAGACAGTGCTGTCGTCTTGAAGGCCGCAGTAGAAGGTGACAAAGTCTCATTCCAAGAACACCCTCACGGACCTTGAATACTTCTACAAATGAAGGAAACTTGGTCTTCCCAAGCCAAGTGGCCACGGCCCCTCACCACTCACACAGGAAGGCCACGCCTCTGGGACCAGGCACTTGAGTCCACCCCGCACCAAGCCATCCTCTTGGCTCGACCTTGCCCTGGAGTTGCTGAGGTTAACACGTGCTCTGTTAGAATGTTCTATTTGGGGCTCATTTACACACGGGACTGTTAAAAAAAAAAGCATAAAATGATGTTTGTGGAAATCCAGCCCCATCGTAGAAAACATGTGTCCATGTCGTGAGAAAAAGAGCTGATTACACAGAGGGACAGACAGGATAACCACAGCTTGACAGAAGCAGAGGAGCTTATTGGGGAAAAAAAACTGGGTACAATAACAATGGAATAGAAGCACAGCTGCTTCTCAGTGGTGGGAGTTTTCCTCCTTGTATTTTTGGAGGCTTCCCCCAAATATCTAGAGAGTTGGATACCTGAAGGCAGAGAGAGGGTGTGGATCTGCACCTGCAGCCACGGATGCAGGTTCTGGCTCTTTAGGAGACTGACTGGCCCCCAGGACTCCATGTTGACCAGAAGTGACAAACAAGGCTTGTCCCTGGGGAGCTTTGCCAAGAAAACCCACCGACGCCGCGTCTAACAGAAGTCCTTTGCCACCACGGGCTGCCTCCGCCCTGACCTTTGGGAGATGCGATTGATCTAACTCGTGCCGATGCTGGGTCAGGGCACCCTAGTGATTTTCCACTGACATCGAGGACGTCGGACCCGTCTCACCTGGAGGCCCAGGCCCAGTCCACGCGTGGAAGAAAGGAAGGAGCAGGCTCCCGCCCCACAGGAGCCAAAACCGTGAACTTGCCCTTGCTAAGCCGTCTTCAATGGGAAAGTCGGTTCTTTATAGAGAGCCATTCGGCTTGGGGATTTCCCTTCACACTGACCCCTTGTTTCCAGCTCCAGTGCCACCGAATTTCAAGATTTCTAACTCTTCCTATTGACTGTGAAGCACCCCAGGCCCCGTGGGCCCCGTCCAGACCTGGGGTGCCGTGATGGGAAAGGAGGTGTCCCGCCAACGGCGCCCTCGGTTTGGGTCATTCCTTCCACAGCTGACCAACTTCTGCCGCAGGACGCCCAGGCAGATCCACACCTCCTGGGACGAGCTCCCTCCTTCTCCCCCCGGGCCCTTCCAGGCCCCCCGGTGTCCCCTGGGTGTCCTTTTGTCCCCAGCTTGGCTGCTGCTCCTTCCCCAGGGCCTTTGCTCCTGCAGACCCCCACAGGTCCGCCTCCTGACCCTTCACACTGTCCTTGAGCACTACCGGGTGACCTCCGGAGCCGCACAGACCCCTTGCTCTCTTGTTAAGGTCTGTAGACAAGTCAAAATAACACCTGGCATTTTGCCCGGGGAATGTTAGAGTTCTAAACAAGTCTGGATGGTGCCTGGCAAATGCCAGAGGGAGTGGTTTGAGAAGTAACGCCAGCGAGCCAGTAAGTGTGGAGATTCCTGATTGGTTGACTGATGTATCTAGTTTATGCTAATTAAGATAAGCTGTGCAAAATGTATAAATACCTCTGTTGTCCTACGATAAACGGCTCCCATTCCTGCTGTATCAACGTACACAAGTTATTCGTCACCCCCCCACCCCCCACCCCGGCTATTCTGCTGCAGCCGGACTGCGGCACTCTCTGACCATGACACCTGGTTTGTCGTTTCACAAGGTCCACCGTCACCTGGCGCTGCCCGCTTCCTTCACGGGCGGAGTCAGGATCTGACTGCCTGTGACATGACCAGAGATCCCGTCTCCTCTGTGCCCAGAACCGTGCCTGACACACAAACTGCACTTCATGCATGTTTATGCATCCATGTACTTACCTTTTTTTTTACATTTTTATTTATAACAACATCTGTGCTATTTCATCGTGGAGGAATTCAGCAACAATTATTGAAACATCGTGTCCCTAGGTGGGGTCACCTGCTTGCCTTTCCTGTTCGTCTCCAGGGAAGGGGAGCCCGGGGGAGGGACGCGGGAGTGGGGAGGCCTATTCAGGATGGATCTATTTATTCCCTTCATGATCTCTTCAGAATTTCACCTCCAAAGAAGTTGACCTTGTAGATAAAATTTTCTCCAAGCCAAAGTGTGCCTTCAAAAGACATTTAGCAAACATTTATATAAAGTAGACGCCCGCCCCCAGGCTCTGCGATCCGGGCCTGCATCCTGACCGGGGGACTACAGTCGGAGCGTGGTGTGAGGAGTCACGGTGTCTGCTCTCCCTGGGCACTCCACCACCCTGGGTCCTGTGCTCTGTGACCGAGTGCAGAGATCAGCCAGGCACAGTCCCCATACTGAGGTGGCTTGTCATCCAGTGGGAAGACAGACGAAGTATAAACTGTAAAGCCAGGTGACACGGATAGAGACGGACTTGACCCAGGGCACTGCAGGGACAGGCAGAGCTGGCCTAACCTGGGGACAAGGGGGCAGGAGACGACCAGGAATACTGTGTCCGGCAGCGGCCTTCCCTTCTAGTCGCTCTCCTGGTGGGGGTCGGCCCATGCTGGCGTGGGAAAGCCTGGGCCGTGGTGTTCTCTGGGTTCCCAAAGGGCTCGTGAATACAGACGGAGCCCTGCCAGAGGGCCAGCTCTCCTTCAGCGTCACAGACAGGAGGTGACAGAGGCAGCCCAGCTGCTGTGGGTCAGCAGGGAAGCTGCAGAGGCCCAGTCTCCACTGGGTGGCATCTGAAGGTCACGCCCAGGTCTGTGCCCGTCCTGAGCCTCAGAGACAAACTTTTTTTTCTTTTTTGGTACCAGGGATGGAACCCAGGGGCCCTCGAGCACTGAGCACATTCCCAGCCCCCTTGACTTTCTGTTTTGAGACAGGGTCTGGTGCAGTTGCTTAGGGGCTTGGAAGTGGCTGAGGCTGGCTTTGAACTCGCCATCCTCCTGCCTCAGCCTCCAGAGCCGCTGGGATGACGGGTGTGTGCCACCGTGACCAGCCAGAGACAGACTTAAAATTTTTCAGGAGTATGGGTCTGGGGGACACACAGGAGATGAGGAGATGAGGGGTGACGGCCAGGACCCGGGAGTCATGCTTCCAGCAAGACTGAGGGAGGGCTATCCTCGTGGCTTTGGGAGGCCACCAAAGGGCTGCGTGGCGAGTCCCGGCAGTGTGTCTGCCGGCCCGCCGTCATGGGGTCACTGTAGTAACAGGGTCATTCTGAGTGGCACAGATGTGTCCTTGGCAACGACACCCCGATTTCAGAGACCCGCCCCCACCCGTCACTCACTTGATCTTGACGAACTTCCGACAGGGCACCGTGTTCCTCACGCACGTCTCCGTCAGCGGGTCTATGTCCTCCACGATGACGAAGGGGGCCTCCTCCAGGGTCACGATGCTCAGGTGGTTGTCGTCCGGCTCGCAGTCGGAGAAGGACTTGTACCTGGGCCACACGGCGTGCCGCAGGCTCAGGCTCTGGTTCTCCCACTTCCCCACCTGCATCAAACACAGAGGCCACTGGCGCTCGGCCCAGGACTCCCTGCAGGGCCAGGCCCGCCCCTAGGCGTCCTGGGGGGCAGCGTCCCTCCTGAGGGCGTCCTGCCGCCAACGTCAACCTGTGCACAGTTAGGAGCTCAGAGAAATGAAAGAGGAAAGGGAACAGCGCCCCGGGCAGCTCCACCTCCCAGATGCCGCCTGGAGTACTACACCTGGGCGTCTGGGGGACATCGGGGCACTGCCCCCTCACGGCTCCCCGGGACCCCTGAAGCCAAGGAAGCCGCGTGGACCTGGAGGCTGACCCAGGCGTCTCCGCCTCTCACCGGCCTGCAGCTCTGAGGTGTGCACAGCTGAATCCCAGAGCTTCGGCCCCCTCGTCTGACAGAGGCCTGGCCACACCTGGGAGTCTAACAGGGCCATGCCCGGCACACGGTGGAGACTCGTACCTTCTCCTCAAGTACAGAGGAGAGAAAGGAGCAAAGGTAAAAAGGTGCTAAGAAAAGAAAGTACCAGAGGAAAGGGGAGAAGAAGTTGCAGTAAGACGCAGTCAGCCAGGAAAGCAGAGACCTGGGGGAAGGGACAACCCAGAGGGACGGCATCCTTCCAATCCCGGATACAGCTCCCGTTTAAGTTGCAAATTAAGTTGAACTTTGGTTAATCTGCACAGAGGGGAGAGCTGCTGCTTAGTGAACACGGAGACCTGTCAAAACAGAATCGATCGCATCCTCTCAGAGCAGCAGTCGGCCTCTGAGCAAAACCAAATTGAAGGCTGTAGGTTTTGAACCTTAATTCTATTTGACAGGTTATTGGCACTATTCACATTCCTGCCGGGAGGAAGCTGCCCCACGGCCGCTCTCGCCGTCCTCCTCCTGCTCCCACGCACGGTGCTTGACACCGCAGGTCAGCGCGTCATCTGTGACACCAACCTCCAGGAGAACACCCCGTCTGCAAAGCTAAGTGCAGGCGCAGGCCTGTCTGAGCCGGCGTGACCCACTCACCTCTCCCCACCGCGACATAGTGTGGCCAGAAATGAACCCGGGCCCTCCAGGAGATTCAGACGCACTGCACCAGGCAGGAGGGGCGGGTCCCTGATCCCTGCACTGCCTCCCCGTTTGGGCTGGCTGTAAAGAACCATCCACGTGGCTGATCACGACGTGGTCTAGCCTCTGTGACCCTGTCTCCTTAAGGTAGGAAGGTCAGCAGAGCCCTTTGCAACATGCTCGTATGTGCCACGTGGGCTCGGGAGAACGTGGGGCCCACAGGATTCTTCTTTCATTCCACATGGATCCATTGAACACCTACTATGTGCTGACACCAGCTGAGGAACAATCATGGATTGTTCTTAGAATGACTTCTGCCATCTTAGAGCTACCAATCAGCTGCAATCATAGGGCTACTACAGTGGCTTGGGAGGCCGAGGCAGGAGGATTGCAAGTTCAAAGCCAGCCTCAGCAACTTAGCAAGGACAGAGATCTAACCAATAATGCCGAACACAGATACAGAGATTTGCACCCTTTTTCCTTTGGGATATATTACACTAACCCCTTTCTTCCCGTTTGTCTTTGAAAACTCAAACACAACCTTTGAGAGAGGTTGGGGAGCTTAGTGGAACAGCTTTGGGGGTCAAGTAGAACGAGGGAAGAAGAACGAGGGGTTCTTACTGGCTTCACCCTCTAGCTGAACAGGCCGGGGAAAGTCCTTTGACCCCTCAGCAGAGAGAAAAAAGAGAATCCCTTTAAGGACTGCAGGGAGGTTTGAATGAGCCACTGCTGTCTGTCACTCACGGAACCCGACACCCAGCGAGGCACGTGACATCACTATGCTGTTGCTGTTGCTGTTGGCATTTGAGACAGAGATCAAATGTCAGCTTATTTGTAAAGTGGTTCTTGCTTTTCCTAGAAATCTAGAATTTTGCATCTCTCTACCATAGCGTGTTGACGCTATGATCATAACAAGGTCACTGCTGACACTTCTGTGTTCAGGAAGGGTGTCCGTCTCTCCCTTTAGCCGAATTCCACCAAATCCAACAGGGTGGGAACGGAAGCATGGAGAGGTTATGTGAGCTGCCCAAAGTCACACAGCAAGCAGGTGCAGACAGGGTCACACCACGGGGCTGTCTGACTCCATGGGGTTTCCCATCATAGACTCAGTGCTTCTACCAACTGAGCAATGATGACATCGCTCTACCTACAAGGCCCTTCCTTCCTTGCACACCTGCGCCTGACACCCCAAGATAACCTAGATCAAGGCTTGAACGAGCCCTGAACTAGTTGGTTATGCCACTGGCCTCACTGCAAACCAGACCTCAAGGACAAGAGCCAGCCCCAGGTGACTCTTGGGGAAAGAGTCACAGAGTGTGGCGTCTTCCTGGCTCCCGGCTGCTGCCCGCTTTCCGCCACATCCATGCAAGGACCCCTGTGTCAGCCCAGGAGGACGGGGGGGAGGTGGAGAGTGCTTGATCAGGAACGGAAGCTTCTGGGTCAACACTGCCCAGACCTGAGGGCTCTCTCCTCCTCTCCTGAGTCCACAGCTTCTTCAGGACCCATCTCCAACACCAAGACTGTCTACCAGATCCGAAGCCGGTGGACAGGCTGAGCTTTGGCCTCCTGTACTCAAAGCAAAATACCGGGGAGTGAGGATCTCTCCCAGCAACTCCGCCTCCCAGACTCCAAGCCGCGGAGGACGGCTGTCTGCACAGCCCTGGGAATTAAATTTCCCTGGACAGCAAAGGCACCGTGCTCTCACCACCTGGAAAGGCGATCCAGTCACCCTGCAGTGCTCACAGGGAAAGCAAGACTCCACGTGATAAACCCGCCACTGGGGGTCGGCAAGCCTTAGTTTCCATCCTCACACTGTCTCTGCTAACCCCAGTTTGCAGGGGCAGGAAGCAGGCTTGGAACCTCCACACTCCAAGTGTTTCTCTTTGGAAATTGTGTCCCAAATGGAAGAGCGCTGCGCACTCTGAAAACGGTAGCTGGCCATCTCATTCCACCTTGGACCTGATGGTGACACCCCTGCTGTTCTCTAAAATGACCTTCCTCCTGTCCCAAGGCCCTTCTCCATGATGCACTCCATGCTCTACTGAAGAGTGAGCCAAACCGAGATCGCAGCAGCCTTCCTTCAGCTCCACGCTTTCTGAGGCAGAGATCAGAACCTCAGAGCAGGTGAACGACGTGGCCACTGTCCGTCACGTGAGCCTATATCTGGAGCTAGAAAGGGAAGGGCTCCCGGGACAGGTGGCCGAAGGCCTGGTTAGACGGAAGGAGGAGCCGGACAGAAAGCACACCTGTGCACGGCACTGGGTCCATGCCCACGCGCGGGCCTGGAGGGACTCCACCGAGTTCTCAGGAATCACCTCGGTGCTGTGGACCCTTCTCCGCCCTCCCTCACGTGGACCTGAAGGAAAGGGCTCAGCCTCATGAAGGGCCTGGACTCGGCAGCAGTCGGTGGGTCATAGTCGGATTATTTTGCCAGTGTGACCAACAGACCCAAGAGAACAGTCAGAGGAGGGGAAGCTTGGTGGGGGCTCACAGTTTCAGGTCTCAGTCCACAGAGAGCCGGCTCCATGGCTGAGGGCTGGGGAGGGTCTGGGGGAGGAAAGACATGCACCAGGAAGCAGAGAGAGACTGCGCTCACCAGAAACAACACGTCCCCACGACTGCCAGCCACGCCCACCTGCCTTCAGTCCCCACTCCACCAACCCCTACCAGGGGCCGAGGCTGCCATCGCCCAAGCACTTCACCTCTGAGCCTCCGCCCACGGCCGCACACGTGAGCTTCTGGGGGACACCTCACGTCCGTCCATAACACACATGAGCAGACTTAAATCCTGCCCGACCCTAGCCATGTGACCTGGACAACCTGGGTTTCTGCAAACACAACATGGTGACATTCCATTCACAGTCATCGTGAGGGTCATCGGGGGTTAAGGACACAAACCTTGGCGAGCGCACGGTACCTGGCCCACAGAAAGTCCCCTGCTGGTCCTGTTGTCATTCAGCCAACGTGTACCAAGTCTCTCTGAGAAGACGAGGAGCTTTTGTAGGGGCAGCCCAGACTGAGGCAGTGGGGACCACCGGGTTCCTGCCATGACGTGCCCTTGCCCGGTCCTCAGGTTCCTGGTCTCGGCCCCCTCCCCTCTCCAGGACATGAGGGGTTGGGTGTGGGCTAGGGGACCTCTAGGCCTTGCAGATCTGAGCTTCTGTGCAAAACACAGGGGCGAAGTTGTCCCCCAGCCCTTCCCCATTGGGGACCAGGAACTAGTGGAGGAGCAGGAGAGGGTGAGGGAGCGCTCCTGGCTTGAGGCATACTTCCGGATGGTCAGGGCAGAGGGACGTGCCTGCCTCTGAGGCAGGAGGTTCTGAGAATCCACCAGAGGGCCGAGGGGCACAGGGGGGGGCCCGCAGAGCCCCCAAGCTGCAAGAACAAGTGGGCCCCAGGCCAGAGGCTTCAACCAAGTGCACTTTTCATCTTCTAGAAAGAGGCACAAGCCCAAATACGGGCTCCGCCACGTTCCTGCTGTCGCACGGTGGGCCCAGGTGACCAAGTCACTGCTCACGCTCTGGGTGTGAGCCCGGGCTTCAGAGAGCAGTGCTGACGGGTTTCCATGCATGTCCATCCTCAAAGCAGCTCCAGGAGGCAGGTAACCATGACGACCCTCGTCACATCATGAGGAGACTGAAGGGGCACACGCCTGGCTCAGGTCATGCCATCAGGCCACCGCGGACGTGAGTCCGACAGGGAGAATGCCGAGCACCGCCCCCTGCCGCTCTCGAGACGGCTGCCTGTGTCCTAAAGGGACCCGCCTCACAGAGTCGGGAGGGCTCCTATTTCTGCATTCGGAGGCTCTGACACGGGTTGAGATGTCAGTCCCCCTGGTCCTGAACCCGACCCGCCACTCCACGCAGCTCTCCCTCTCCCTCCTACAGACGAGGGCCGAGGCAGGGAGTTCACCTGGTCTGAAACGGCAGGACCAGGCTTTGAGCCCAGGACTCATTTCAAAATCACTGAGGAAACAAGCCAAAGTCTTCACTGTGGAAATAAAGAGGGACTCCCCTGCAGACATCTGCAAACAGCACCTCTGCCAGATGGTCACAGCACCCGTCCTTAGGTGGGGTGGTGGCCGGCCTCCCGCGTGGGCCTCCTCCACAAACCCATGACCTCATCATGAAACATAAAAGCCTTCACTGAGGAACATTCTAGAAAAGATCTGGCCAGTACGCCTCAAAACTGCCAAGGTCACCAAAGAACAAGGAAGTCTAAGAAACTGTCACAGCTGAGAGGAGCTAAGGAGGTATCAGGATTAAATGTACTTGGTTTCCTGGATCAGAAATCAGATGGAACAGAAAAAAGGGATTAGATAAAATCTGAGCAAATCCCAACCAAGCAGGGGCTTTACCTAACGGTAGTATATCATTGGCTCATTAACTGTAAAAAGTAGACCATGCTGATGTCAGATGTTAATAACCAGAGAACCTGGGCACGGAGCACATGAGAAGGTGCTGTATGTAAAAATGTTTTTTTTCTGTAAATACAAAACTATTCTAAACTAGAAATTTTATACAGTTTTTTTTCCTGAAATTCAAAAGGGAATATTTTCATATAAGAAGCACATTTCCAGAGACAGAGGGGCCCGGTTGCCAGGGATGTGGCCCTGGGGCCATTCAGCCTGCCGTGGAATCCAGATGGCCTCTGACCACCTGTGCCACTTGGTGAATTGCTTCCTGTCTTTTTGCCTCAGTTTATCACTAAAAATGGGATGATGCCACGGCGAGACTCACAGGTCATGGAGAGGCCCTGATCACCAAGCCCAGCGCCGCTCTGCCTCGCTCATTGGTTCTGTTTAAATCCACCAACCGGGAGGACTTCAGAAGAGAGTGCGGATTGTGTCTTAAAGTGCCTGTCCACACCCACTTCCTGGTTACTTTGGCTGCAGCACACCGATTTTCCCCTGGAGAGGCCCTGCTTCCAAGTTCAGGAAGGCCCAGGTCCCTTATTTGGCAAATGGGTTCATGGAGCCCCCAGCCACAGCCGTGGGACCAGTGGTGTGCGTGACCTAAGCTGTGCCGGTGGGTCTCCCTGGGGGGACGACACGGATGCATGGTCCTGCCGGGACCACCTCTCAGAGGGTGGACACTGGGCTAAGAGTCAGGGAGGTGGCCCCAGGAGGGACGCTGCTGCTCTGGCTGCTGACCCCCACTGGCCCTTCTCACGGGGGGCCGCGCCTGCACGGCTCTGATCCCTGGGAACTTCCACACACGGCGGAAGTGAAGGACCCCTGTTTCTATCTCTGCCGCGGGATTCAAGTTCTTGGACTTAAAAACAGTCAAAGAGGCCACTTGGGAGGAAAAGAATCTTAACCTTCAAAACAAACTGGACTTTGGTGATGAACCTCTGAGTACTTTCAGCCAATACCCTGAAGCGGTGAGGACAGTGGGAGATAATCGACCTCGGATGGGGAACCGTGATTCTGCTGAGAGAAATATAAAAAGGCAGAATTAACTTGGCGATGACTTTTTTATCCATTATTATTAATGAAACTTAAATATGGAGCTTTTCGGAGGCTCGCTGCTCCTTGGCTCCCAGGAAGCGTTCCGGGAAAGGGCAGCAATTGCTCACTGACGTGTTCAGCCAGTGGTCTCTGGGAGCGTGGATGGTCCCATCTCCAGAAGCTGCCTCGAGTTCCTATCTACCCCTTGGTGTGTGGACAGATTCACAGACGTCACGGCACCTGCAGAAGGCTGGAGAAACCAGGTTAATGGATGCAAGCGGCTCTTCGTTCAAAGGGAGATGAGCGTTTGATCTTATTTGATCTACTTATGAAATGCTTACAAGAGACAATTAAAACAACCTCAAAACTGGTCTTCTGATCTCCAAAGCCACCCACCACGATCGTATTTCTAAGTACCCCACTCAGGGGTCCGGCCCTGCTCACATCCTTCCACCATGCAGGCTGTGCACAGAATCCCACCTCTCTGCATGGGTGTGCGCCAATCCACCTCTCGCCCCTCCTTCCCTCCCATTCCCCACCCTTTTCCCATCTCACACTGAAACACAGACACGCATACCTTCACACATACATGTACTTCCACCTACACGCACTCACTATTAAATCCCTTCCCCTCCATAACCTACACCTCTCTACGCAAGCCCACACAACACACATCTACACACAAGAGCACACTTGCCCACTCAGGCTCACAGTATGATCACTCACAACCACACACACACACACACCGAACACACTTACGCTCACACCTCTGTGCACACATGCACACTCTTGCACAGAGACAAGAGGCTCTACTAAGCTGATAGGGTGCATGCACTTTTCACCAGACGCACCCCGGATGACACCCGCTTCCTGCCTGTGTCTGGAGCGCCCCGGTCATCTCCACCTGCTGACCTCCTACCCTCTCTTTTCTGGCGTGGCTTGCATGCCAGTTCTTCCCTGGGGCCTGATCCCCAGCTGGAATTCATTTTTACCTTTCCTGAGTCTCTAGAACTTTCTCTTTTGTTCATTCATGAGCTCAACACACATTCGTTCATTTGGGGATTCTGAGGTGCCAGGCACTGCGGAGGCCCTGGAGCTACACTGTCGGCAGTCCCCGGAGGCCATCTTCCAGTCTGGCTGCACAGGAGAGCAGTGAAAGGAGATGACTGCTGCCCCCGGGAGGAGACAGGAGGCTGAGGAAGAAGGAAGCTTCCTGTTGCGGAGGAGAATCAAGAGCTCTTCCGACAGGAAGTGACTCCAAACAGGCAGCAGATCAGAAGAAGTCTCGTGTTCCTGTTCGGGTTCGCCTTTGGCCTGTGGACAGCTGACGTGTGTGGGCAAGGCCAGGGGACTTATTGGTGATTTCAAGCAGGGGAGTCACTCCCTGGGGACCCTTCCTCCTAATGCAGTGCAGGGAAAGGGGTGTGGCTCACCTGGGCTGGGGGCAGCTGCAAGGGCCTGGATGACAGAAAGCCGTGCGGTGGCCAGGCATGACTTCAGGGGACCTCAACAGGAGGCTGACCCGCTGGGGGGTGCAGAGGGAGTCCAGCTGGCCTGAGCTACAGCGCTGTAGACTGTCCTGGCCGCCTGGAAGTACAGGGCTCAGCCCCTGCCAGTTGCAAAACCACTGCTGGATGAACGCAGTTCTGACTACATGGGGATCGCAAGTCTAAAACCAGAGAGGAGATTTGTTAAAACTGACCGAGGCAGAGAGTGCCTGCCACCTGCTCTCAGGCCCCCCTGGGCCATCTCCTCACCAACAGGGACAGGCCTTAAAACAAGCACTTGAGTTGTGCAAAACATCAGAGAGCATTTTGCTCCAGGTAATAAGAGGTGATTTACTCCCAAGCCGGAGAAGATAGGAGTAATTAACTCTTCAGGAAGACGAAGTTAAGGAGGAAAAACACAGTGAACGGGAGGCCGATCTCCCTCCACCTGAAACATCAAGTCCTCCAAAGGCGGATAAATGGCGGTGAAGGAAACATGACGTGGTTTAACGTCCGCATTCAGCACAGGCAGCATGTCCATGAGCGGCACTTCCACACTCTGCACGCACACCCGGCGCTCCCAGCTGACAGCAGGGTTACACACAGGTGATTCTGGACTCTGAGTGGCCGCTTGAAACCAAAAGCAGATCTGAGTTTGACTGATCTGGAAGCTACGACTAAGATGTCAGATGCACCCTGTGGAAACCAGCACTATCTGGTGCTTTGAGGACTTGGAGGATGGAGGCCTGTTTTTCTTTTTCACCAATATCTGATTGCAGGATCGTCTGTGGCAGGTAGTGTGCTAAAACCACAGGTCACCGTGGAACGCAGTTCCCCTACGCGGTGTACGGGAACACACATCTACAAAGGCACCGCCCAGGAGCAGATGTGGGCCAGGCCCACCTGTGCTAGGATGCCCCGGGGCCTCGGTGGTCACTGGTCAGGTCTGTGCGGGCCAGATGCTGAGACGGCACTGTCCCGAGTACACTGATGGAGCGCTGGCGGGTTCCTGGGGGTTTACATGAGTAAGAACCTCCCCTGGGGACTGCCTGGGAGTGCAGACACCTGCATCATCGGGAGTCAGAACCAGCAGGTCTGGGAGCGAGGCCCAGGGCTCGACTTTGCAGGCAGCCTCCACTGGGCTGTGGTGGCCTAAGAACCCTATTGGAGAAGCATCAGGAGGATCGGGACTTTGGATCAAATGCGACCTCAAATAAGGATGGAGACCTTTCTTCTTGGGCTACTTACGTAACCAGTGCAGTTGCCAGCAGATCCAAACGAGCTTAATCAGCTATTAGAGTCTTAATTAAATTCCTCTCAGTTGAAATTTCCGAATTGCCTAATTGTTACGCGGCGCACATTGGAGCGGTGGGTTTTTTTTCTTCCTACAATCACGGCTCTCAGGATGATCTCATATCACCCTGATAACCGCGTGGACTGTCCCAGGCCCCAGCACCGGCTTGTCTTTCACCGTGTTTTGATCTCCCTCGTTTCCAGGAACAATCTTCGCGTCTGCATCCATTCTTTCAAAAGAACAGCTCCATGCATGTTCAGGTTTAAAATTTAGATTTCAAAATGAAAGTCTGCGCCCGGGGAGCTGCCTCTCCTCCAGGAGTTGCTGTATTATCTCCAGTCCTCTGTTCCCGGGTCCCCGGGGACCGATACAAGTCCTATTTCTTTGGTTTACTTTTAATTCTTTGTGTGCTCTTAAAAGTGATGTGTTCTGTTAATTAGCTAAGCCGTTAATAGTGTTTTCTTCCTCCTCTTTGATTCCGCATTGGAATGATATAACATCAGAGACTCGAAAAATCAGCAAAAAAGTAAAAAAGCAGCTCTTTCATAATCACTAATTAATTTTCCGAACAGGCTCTTGAGGGTCCTTCATTGTGTGACTTCTGTGCCCGCCCGCCCTCCGTGGGCTGTAACAATGTGACAATAATCACTGAGTAATTAATAAGGGTCGTCGCCGGCGTCTATTGAGGGGCTGCCCACCCCCATGGGCGTTTCCCATTTCACCCTCATAGTCCTGGAAGGGACAAGGCCATCATTGTCCCATTTTACAGACTGAAAAATAGGGGACTTAAGATCAAACAGCAAGTGAGAGGACCCAGAGTCCAGCTGAGGGCGTCCGGCAGCTGAGCCTTGGGTCAGTACAGCAAGGTGGACATCCCGTTTGCTCTGGGAAATATCTAGAGAAATACGAGCCATTTGCCTTGTCGAGGGGCTATTCCACGGATCGACGGGGTGCAGAGGAGTCAGCCCTGGAAGGGAGAGTGTGGGGTTCCAAGAGTTGCCACACGTGGATCCTGCTCCCCACAGTGAAGAGCTCCGCCTCTGGGGGACAGCGCAGGTTTCACTGCCCGTCAGGAGGAGGAGGAGGCGGCGTGGTGGTCCTGCAGGCGGCTTCATGCACGGGGGATCTCGCCCTCCGTGGGCCTTGAGCTGACTGCTCTAAGACCCCGAGTTCCACCACAGAAACGCTTCCAACAGCGCAGCCGCGGGGCTCCCCCTCTGCAGCCTTGGGGTCAGACTCTGCCACTTCCACCTGGACATCCAAAGGCAGTGAGAACAACAGAGGGGGAAAGCCAGCCGCCCCGAGGTGGCCTGTGTGACAGGTGACCTGGAGACTTCATCCAGGAGGAAAGTCGATTAGACTGGCCCCTGCCGGGACCTCCACCCAGGGCATAGAGGGACGGGAGGGAGGGTGCTGTCTCCCCGCTGGACTTTCCTAACGCACGATCCTGTTCACACTGCTGCGTCCGCCTGTTAGTGTCCAAACCCAGACATAAGCTGGATTGACCTCCTCAAGGGCTGCTGAGCAGAAGGAGGAAGGCAGGGTGCACACAGAGCAGAGACCCAAAGGGAAAGGGACCACGGCGGGCGGGTGAAACCAGGGGTGAAACCGGGGTCGGGGGCCCAGCTCGGGATGCTGCGGGGAACGTGACCCGAGGTCGGTCCCCTGGTACAACACCAGTGACAGCGCTTGTTGTTTTCAACGCCTTCACAAAGGCTGTTCAGAAACATGGCAAAAGGTTTTCTTTTGACCTTCTAAGGTACTTTTTTCTGGGTAAATTTCAAAGATCAGTGCAGCTTCCAACTGTAAAATCAGTGAGATTCCATCCCACCTGGCAGAGCGAGGAGCTCTCTGGGGGAGTACTCACCTGGACAGTATCCAGCAACTCTGCTCCCCGGCAGCCTTGCCAAGGGGTTAGGAACCCGTCAAGGGAGGAGGCCGGCTCTTTCCCTGGCATGGCCGCTGGGAGGGTCCCTCATTTGCTGGGATGACCAATTCATTTTGAACAGCCTGAAGCAGGCCAGAGACCCCCACCAGGAGACCTTGCCATAACTAAGCTTCTCCAGAGACCCTCAAAAGTTCTGTGAGCATAACTGTCCTTGGTCCCGCGGCCGGCCAGGTGGACGGCGTGTGTGCAGGGTCTGGGCTCCAGGTGGACGGCGTGTGTGCAGGGTCTGGGCTCCAGGTGGACGGCGTGTGTGCAGGGTCTGGGCTCCAGGTGGACGGCGTGTGTGCAGGGTCTGGGCCCCAGGTCTCCAGCCTGGGTGGGCCTTCACAGGGGTGTTGCCTCTCGAAGGACTAGAGTCGTGTCCTTGGCCTGAAGTGGGTGCCCAGAACAGTGACAAACTGCTTTTGTGTCGACTTGTACCGATGTGAGCCTCTGAGCCCCTCCCCTTACGCACTGGGTATAAAGCTCTAGAACTTTCTGAACTCGGGATTCAGGGGGGGATTCGACGGAAGCCAGAAGCCCCCCTTTGAACCTGGCTGCAGCCAACAGACCTGCTCCGTGCTGTTCCTCTGTGCCCCGCCTCATCTGTCCTACTTCAATGGGACTTAAAAAAATCAAATGAAGACCTTAAAAAGTGACCAGATTCTGGAGTGTGTCACCCTTATCAAAGGAGGCAAGTCCCAGGTGCTCCAGTGGCTGACAGTTTCAATGCCTCAAAGCGGACTCCAGGGATGGCAGAGGCCAAAGCCCACAGATCTCCTCAGTCAGCATTATGTAAAGAAGCCAATTCCATCTGGATCTCGGCCCTGGACGGTTCAAAGCTAACCTCATTGACGGCCGTCCGCAGAGTTTTAAAATAAGGTTACAGGCCTGGGGGTATCCATCAGGTGAAAAGCATTTCATCCTCTTGCCCCTGAGAAGTGACTGGGCTGTGAGGGTGGAAGTGTTGGGAACTTAGTAGCAGGTCTCAGATGGGCTTTTGTGCTTCTGTATCTAGGACAAAATAATAAATTCAAGTCTTTAAGATGGACGTTTTCCTCTTCCAAAGGAAAGGGCGAGCCAGAGCTTGGAGCCTGGGGCCCTGCTAGTTATTACAAGGACGTACACCAAAGCCCTCTTGCACGGGCGAACTCCGTTGCCGTGATGAAATGCACAAGGATCAGAATTTCAATTCTCCTTAGATAAGATGCTACTTTGACAATCATTTTTCTTTGCTCAGCTCTGGCCCCAAACTACTTTGCTCCAAGCTCGTCTGAGCCCTAAAGTATTCCAGCCAGAGGATCCTTTGAAATACTAAAGCCAACAGAAGATTTAATGGTGAGGAAACAGTAATAAGCTTAAACACAGCTTTGCCCACTGTTAAAAACGCAGCTACCAGGAGGCAGTGGGGGACAGGAGGCCCCTAGGGGACAGGCCAGATAAGACCAGCTGCTTCAGAAAACAGAGCAGATATAACCTCGACTGTCCATCCAATTTCACCCAGACCAATTATCCCCACCTCCGACATGAGTCCACAACTGCAGAGCCCCGTGGAGGCTGGAGGAAATGAGGATGGGGAGGGCCCATCGGGCAGCTGCTCAGCACTGGGCTTCCTGCAAGATCATCCTGCAGTCGGGGAAAGAAGACCCAAGTTCAAGTTCAACTCTGATGCTTACGAGCTGTGGAACTGAGTTAGAGCAAAGATTCTCAGATTCCCACAACTTGGGACCACAGGCAGAATCCCGAGACCCCCGATGACTTTATGGTAGCCGATAAGCAACGCTCTTCTCTAAGCCCTCGTGACTTAGGGTTCAATGACCTGGTTCACGGCTCACTCATTCAATAATGTTTAGTGCTTATTAGCCACGAAGGAACTCTAAACCAAGGGTCAGCAAACTGCGGCCCGGGGCCAGACACTTTTGTACAGCCCACGAGCCGAGTATGGGTTTTCCATTTTCACGTGGTTAAAAATGGACCCAATTACACTTGTGACATATGAAAATCATATGAGATTCGAATGTGTGCCCATGAATGAAGTTAGATGGGAACGCAGCCACGCGCATCTCCTACCGTATCCTCTACGCGGGCTTTCATACGGAAGCAGCAAGTTGGGTCCTAGCCAAAGCAACGGTGTGGCCCACGAAACTAAAGTATCGACTAGCCGCCCCCTCACATAGAAAGTTTGCCAGCCCCTGCCCTAACCCCTGTGGACGGGGACCCGCTGGCCAGCGAGGACGATCAAGAGCTCTCAGGACGAATGACACTGTACAATAAAAGGGAACAAGAGCCAAGGGTCAAGGTGAAGCAGAGGCAGGGGAGCATCAGAAGCGAGAGAGCAGGTCTGGTAACGAAGGAGGACATCTGGAAAGGTGCAGTGACCAGGGGAGCCACGGGGGTCTGCGGAGGACTTGGAAAGAACCAGTAGGTGGGACTGTCCCTGTGGACGGAAGCTTAGCGGGTGGGCTTGGGAGCACGTGGAGAACCAGGAACTCATCCAGACTGGGTGAAGGGCGCAGTGTTCAGAAGGGACCCAAGGAGACAGGAAGTCCCTGGGGACAGGGCTGAGGTCCCCAGGTGCACACTGGAATCAGCCTTTGCCTCCCTTGATGATGGGCTCGTCTGGGGATAATACGGGTGACTTCACCCACGTCTGTCTGACAGTGACCCCTCCCACATTTGGATGCAGCCTATTTGCGAATATTTGACGTCCATTCCCTAATAAATGTGCTCCTACTTGTCAGATTATCTGCTTAAATGTGGGGGTCAGGCTTTTGGTCATCTCTCCGTTCACTACCGCCAGTCCACTTTGGCCACTATTCCTCTGTCCACTCAGAACAGCTTGATCACAATGACTTGAGACTCATAAAATCCAGCCGCACTCGGCTCTTCCCAACGTCTCTTCTTGGGCACTGTTTCGACCCCAGGGCCCTGGCCCTTCTGATTTCTCCCAAGGCTCTGCTTCATGCTCCCACATCTCCTGCCTCCCGGCCGACCCTCATCCTCTGTCACCTCGGCAGACTTTCCCCCACCCACAAGGATCCTGCCCCGACTTTGTCCTCTCCTGTCACCACCCGGCACCACAACCCCCAGCTGAGCCAACCCAGCCACTTCTCACCTGGAAACCACCCGTTCAGGTGGAGGACATCACGCGACCACAGAGACGCATGGCGTTTCAAGTTTAAGGTCTCCCTGTGCAGCTAAGCATCTCTCTCTTTTTTCCTAATCGCATCTCCCTCGCTCCCTGGAAACTATTTCAGACCTCCACATCTGCCCACAAGACTGACTGCAAGCCTGCCAGCCCGTCCTCTCCCCCCGCTGACGGACCTGCCTCTGATTTCAGATTATACGGACAACACAGAGTCCACAAACTCACCGGCCTCTGTCCACAGGTCCTCCTCCTCCTCCCCTATCTCTGCTCCAGCCTGACACGAAGCCCGACCCAGTCCAGCCCCACCCTGGACAGTCCTCTTCTGCAGCCTCCTCTCCTCTAAAACTGGCCTCGACGCCCTCCAGGGCTTTCTCTGCACTCTGAGTCCCCAAGGCACCTGACATTAGGGGCCACGCCCTCTCTCCTTGAGTGTCTTCCCTGGGCTGCCACAGTCCTCCCTTACCCACTTGCTCGCCTCCTTCTCTGAGCACGTCTTGGGTGTCTTGACCCTCGCCTGTCCCCGAGGTCCACGCTCAGATCTCTCTGCTCCCCGTCTCCAGTTACCGTCTACGTGGACAGCACTTAGATTGGAGGCCTTTCACCAGCTCTTCTCTGCAGCCTGCAAGAAAACTCCATCTCCTCCTCTTACTTTCCTTCAATCATAAAAGAATGGGTACAGTTTCCCATCGGCCTCGAGTCTTGGAATCTTGTTATGGTTTGGATGTGTCCCTCATCCCCCAAAAGCCCAATGTGTGGGACAATGAAGGGGCATTCAGAGGTAAGACCACTAGATGGTGAGAGTTGTAGTGTGACCTAATCTTGACACCGATGAACAGGTGGCCACTGTAGACAGGTGGGAGGTGGCTGGGGAAGGAAGGTCACTGGGGCCCGGGCCTTCGGGGTTCATACTGGTCCCTGGAGAACAGAGCCCTCTCTGCCTGCTGGCTGCCCTGTACTGAGCTGCTTTCCCTACCACGCCTCACCTTGGGCTCCGAGGAGTGCAGTCAGAGTCTCGAGGGGCTGAGAAACTAGGAGCCCTAAACCATCGTTTCCTCCCTTAAGTTGTTCTTGGCAGGTCTTTTGGGCACAGCAGTGAGAAAGCCCACTAGCACAAATCCCAGGGCTAAAATATTCCTTGTGCGTCTCCCCCTCCTTCATCATACCATATACACACCACCGCCAAGCTTGACGCTCCAGCCTCTGAACGTCTCCCACTGTCCCTCTCCCTCCTCGCCCTGGGCCACCACTGCAGTGAGGCCCTCAGCTCCCCGGGCCTCCGCAGTGGGTCCTCCTCCTGTTTCCCCATGGCCCAGGCCTTCCTTTTAAGTTCCCCTGCTAGCCGGCCATCGCACTGTGCCGCCTGGAGCCTGTCGGCGGGCTCTCACTGCGGTCGGCGGAGAGAGAAGACACGACCCTCGGCCCACCTTCCTGGCTCTCTGCATGGCGGCCTCATTTCTGACAGCCAACTCCTGATCCCACGCCTGCCCCACACCGTGAATCAGAGAACTGATCCCAGGCTCCAGGTACGAGGAGTCCTCTGGGTGCCGGTTTCACACCATCACTCACCCTGTGCAGAAAACCCTCCCACTCCCTGCCGGGGGCTCTCCTCACCCCCGTCTGCCCTTCAGAACCCAATGCAGGGGGCAGCTCTCCCCGCAAGCAGTCCCTGCCCCCAACCCTGGGCAGGTGCCTCCTCCTTTCCTTCTCAACAAGGACTGGAGGCACCCACACAGTCATGGCCCCGGGGTGCACTCAGGACAGGGTGCTAAAGGAACAGGTTAGTAGGGGAGGGTCCCAGAACCACCAGGAACTATCCATCACCAGTGCTCATCCTTCCCTCCTGGTGACAGGCTCTAAACACAGTGTGGATTGGGGAGGTGGCTGAACTTGCGCCTGCCTGCCGGCTCTGGGGCTCAGCAGCTGTGAGACCTCGGTGACCTTTCCTGCCGGGCCCCAGTCTCCTCATTGGTCAGGGTGGCACAAGGAAGCCATCACGTGATTCTTGTGAAACTTTAAAAAGTCATGTCTGTAAAGCCCTGATTATACCGACCTCCAGACAGCCCATGACTGCTCCACCAACGCCGAGTGCTTCTTTGCATACGGGTCTCTGGGGAGGATTCCCCCAGCAAGGTTCCTTCCCACCCACCATGCTCATGTCCTCTAAGTCAAGGTGGACCTCCACCTGCGATTCCAGAACCAGCCGGAGTAAGACAGAACCAGACAGGGATCCCAGGCCGGGGCTTGTTTACCGAGATGACGCTTCCTCTCAGGGAAGACGGATCTGCTTTCCATTACATCTCTCCATTTTAGACAAAACTGATATCGCCACTAATACAATCCCGTGCCCAGAGAAGAGGTCCTGCCAAAGTCAGCCTGCAGTTATTTTAGTTCTCTCGATAAATCCGAAGGTCTGGGAGTTATTTTTATTTTCACATGCTGGTTTTAGGTTCTGAACAGCCGATGCATATCATTAATTTTGGGACGATGAACGCAAGCCGGGCTCTGTCGGATCCTTATGCACGGCCCTGCTCGTGTTCAATTGGCCAAGCAGCTGTACTGGAAAAAGATGAAAAGAAACAGAGAATAGAAGTGACTGGAGACCACAAAGCTCTGAAAGGAGCACCCTGCTCAGGGAGTGTATGTAGGTCACGACGCAGATGATGACGGAGAAGTCTCGAGTTGTGAAGCCCTTTTTGGGTTACACGCTGCTATTATTTTATTTGACCTTCATGACAGACTTGCTTAAAGGTGAAAGAGAAATCATCTCAACTTTTCAGAGCAGGAAGCACATGTTCACTCAAGTAACTTGGCCCAGAAGGCACAACAAATGTGTGAACTTGAACCAGAAGCACTTTCCTGGCCAAGACATGAAAAAACGTCCATGTTTCAGTTTCGCCCTGTGGTGTGGGGCCCAAGAGAAAGCCAACGCCAACCTCTTCCTCAAGAGGCGTATCTGCAGGCTTTAGACCCCGTTCCTCGGAGAAAAGACAGCGCAGCCAGGAAGCTCCTAGAAATCACTCAAAATGCAACAAAACAACCCCAGGAATCGTCATGTAAACCCCAGATCGCACTCTGCACACTTGATGATTCCCATTGATCAAGCTCTTCCTGCCACGTCGCAGGCCCTTACTGGGTGCTGCACACGAATCACTCAAGATCCCTGAACCTGTGAAGTGGCTGGCCGACCACTTTGGCCCTCATCTCTCTCTGGTCCTCACTTGTCTCATACGTAAAATAGAATGAGTTGAAACATCCACCACCTCAGGTCGTAGGGAACCTGAAATAGGTAAGGTACAAGCTGAGTTCAAGGCCGATAGGAGAAGCAGAACTGGAAAACTACTAGGCTGCTGATTATTATTATTACCACTACTACTAGGAGTTATACAGGAAACCAAACTATGTGTTTTCCACTTCAGTTCTCTACCTCCCATGGCACTGGGTGAATCCACCTGCGTTAGAGAATTTGTATGAGAGCCGGGCATGGTGGCCCACACCTGTAATCTCAGTGGCTTGGGAGGCTGAAGCAAGAGGATCTCGAGTTCAAAGCCAGCCTCAGCAATGGTGAGGCCCTGAGCAACTCAGTGAGACCCTGTCTCTAAATAAAATACTATACAGGGCTGGGGATGGGGCTCAGTGGTCCCCTGAGGTCAATCCCTGTTAACTACCCCACCCCCTGGCCAAAAAAAACCCACAGGATCCGAACGAGGAAGGAATAAACTACGTGGTTAAAGCGCAAGCTTTAGACTCCACCAGCAGGTACTCAGAATACAGCTCAGATTACTGAAAATCAACTTGGTCTCCTTAGTGTCCTCAGGGATGATGAATGGCACCAATACCATACACTTTTCGTGAACTCGTGGACCTTGTGGGTTTTGAGTTCTGACCACAGGAAGCGTTTAATGAGAGGCGGCTCCAGTGTCCTCTTAGAAGCCCCCTGGGGTGGGCACTGTCATTGCTGCCGTCAGATGATGGGGACACTGGACGTCTGAGAAACACCAAGACTGGCAGTGCTTCAGGTGGGCCTGACCCCTGGCCAAACCTGACCCTATGAATGCCCGTCAAAACACCCTCCCCCCACGCATGCTGAGCCCAGTGTCACTGTCCCTGCTGAGCACGACGCTGGCCTCCCTCTGTCTGCAGGGACCAGTCATCATCTACGTCCATGGATTTGGGAGCATCACTGGGTGGGAATCACGTCCATATTTTTGAGTCCTCCTGTATTTTCAGAGCCTCCATCAGCCAGTGCCTCTGTCACATGTGGGTGAGGAAACAGATCTCACGGTGTCCATTCAGGCTCCCAGCTTGAAAGCTGGGAGGGAAGGGAGGCGTGCACAGTTCCCACAGAAGCACCCTGGACAAGTCTCTGGTCTTCAGGGCCCTCAGGGTCCTCACCTGATAAAAGTCCCTGCCTTCCCCACCTGAAGCGTGGCCGATGGGACCGATGGCCATAACTGACCCACACCCTCCCTTCCTGCCTTAGCTCTCGTGGCCCATGTTCTTCAAGCAGGCTTTAATCTCCAAAAGAAAAAAACTTCACCATCCACCATGACCTTCTGCACAGGGGAATCAGGACCAGGAGCCCGGATCTTCTGACGCTCCTTGTTGGCTTCCACTTTGAACGTAACAGAAGAGAGGGACCGTTGGCCTCTTGCGGTCATCCTGCGACTCCCTCTAAGGGAGCCAGAGTTGATCCAACCTCGGGCTCTTCCCTCGTGTTTCCAGTGGAGTCTTTCACATGGGGAGAAAGCAAGAGGGTTCAGCCCCCACTTTTTCCTCCTCCACAAACCCACTCAGCCTTTATAATTTGCAGAATTGTGATTCAAATGGAAGAGTCTGGATGGTAAGAACTCTACAGATAGGATTGTGATGAGCTTTAAAACAATTTTCAGAAGACAATGGCTAGATAACAAACCCTATGGTGGAGTAACAAGCAATGAAGGAGCCCTTTAGTGCAGGGGTGGGGGCTGATTTGCATCCTCAGATTTGCAGAAGAATGTTGATTGGTTTGTGCAGAGATGCAAGGGACTGATTAGGAGGCAGATTTTCATGCAGCTCAGTGGGACGCTGAGCTGAACTCAGAAAGAGCTGCGTGCGGCAGCGGGGAATCTTGTACCTGCAACAGTCCCTGCAAGTCCACCGCGCAGGGATGGGGGACTCCCACCGTGGGTTTTCATAATTAAAGCCCTGACAGCAACGCTATCCACATGCAGAGAAGCCCCATTTCCACCACATGGTGTCGCAGAAACAAAAGGGACATTGAGGCCGACGGGGCTGAACTGGAACCCGACTCAGCCACCTGCTCGCTCTGCGAAGGTGGGCAACTCACTCATCCTCCGAGACTCAGTTTCTTCATACGCTACTGGGGTGGGGAGCGAGGTACTATTTATCTGGACTGTCTATTAAGAAGTGGTCAATGAAGGGGCCGGGGCTGTGGCTCAGAGGTAGAGCGCCTGCTTAGCATGCGTGAGGCACTGGGTTCAGTCCTCAGCACCACATAAAGATATTGTGTCCACTGATAGTTAAAAAATAGAGATTTTAAAAAGTGGTCAATGTGATGAGTATAGATCCCCTGGGCCATGATCGGGGCACAGTGGTTGACATTATCACCATCGTCATTGTTTTATAAAATATGGGGAACTATCGCCAGGTACCAGCTAACAATCCCCTCGTCTTCAGAGCCTAGAGCACGTAAGGTGTCCCGCGACTTGGACACCAACTCTGGAAGATTCAGTCCCTCGCCATTTCTGCCTCTCCCACTGGTCCACCCCAGGCTCCGATGCCAAGAAAAACAGGGTAGAGGGGAGGGCAGCCTCGGATGCCAGCAGCACAGATGAGCAGACCAAACTGCAGCTCCACCGTCCTTCCTGTCTGCTCCAAAACAGGAGAGCAGCAGAGGCCACCAGACAGGCCGAGGAAGTGGGCAGCAGGGGCAGGCAGCCGATGTGAGGTCTGGGAGCTGCTCTCCAGGTCAACTCTGAAATGGGGGACACGGGAGGGGCCTTTGGTGCTCTGGGTCAGAGGACCCTGTGGCTGACTCTTCTTCAAGCTCCAGGGCCCGGGTCACAGGTGAGCTCCTCAGGAAGGCTTTGCTCGTCCCTCCCCAGATCCAGGCACTCGCTGCCAGCAGCACCATCTCACCATGCTGCAGTGGACAGTCCTTTCTCTCTCTCCCACGAGACCGTGAGTTCCCTGAGGGTCAGGGTGCTGCAGCACCCATTTCCACCTCCTCACTTCACCTACTACAGACCTGGCAACCAGCAGCAGTGGGAGAGCCTTGGTCAGCAGATTGGCGGTGGTAAACGGAGGGCTCAAGAGTGACCACACAGCGGGTGAGTTGAGTGATGGCCTGGTGGGCTGACAGATGTGTGCTGGACTTTGTTAGAAGTTTGGTCATGGGTGACTGGAGGGATGGATGGGTGGATAAGTGGACAAACAGTCAATCACATCAGCAGTCACAGTTTGCAGTTATTTTATCCTAAAGAAATAGCTGATGATCCAATTAAAGGTCTGACTATTGCCACGCCTCCCACCCACTCAACTTCCCAGGCAAACACCATCTACAAAAACAAGTTCTCTCTGGAAATTTCCATCATTCATTCCAGAAACTACGCAAGGTAGTGGGAAGAGCACTAGACCTGGAATCTCTCAGGACCTAAACTGGAATCTCTTCTCAGCTCTTGATCAAAATGTCACTAGACATCCCCAAATGTGTATGACTCAAATATAAAATCAGAAAATTCTACCTGCTTTGCAGTGATAAAGTGAAATGATAAATTTGAGAGCCTATGTCGTAAGGTTTGCTTCAGCAAACTCTTACTGTTTATTTGCATTATATTCAGAGAATTGCTAAAATCAATCTCCTCACTCTACTTGCTTTTGAACTTCTTTTAGAAATACTGCATTTTTCCCAGTGAAAGCTCACTTGAAACCCCAATGTCGCGATCAGACAAAGCTCTACTGACTTTGATTGAAGCCGGTGTCTGCCTCATCAACCCCTCACCTACCCAGGGGCCCTGTGGCACTCTAGGTTCGGAAAGAACTGAGCATTCCAGGGAACACAGAAAAAAAACTTGGCCTAAAATCCCGGGGCTGGCTTTCCCTCCCCTAGCTCCCACAGTTTAGATTGAGAATGCCCCCCACAGGCCCACGTATCGAGGGGAGGGTGCTGTTAGGGGGTGTGGAGCCTTTAAGAGGCGGGGCCTACGGGGAGACCTTCAGGTCACTGGGGGTGTGCCTGTGAAGAGGACCATGAGACCCCGCCCCTTCCTCTTTCTCTTATTCACTCTCTGGCCATGAGGGGAGAGGTTTGTACTGCCGTCTCTCACACCAAGATGTGCTACCTCATCAAGGCCCAAAGCAAATGGGGACAATCAATCATGGACTGATGTCTCCAAAACTGTGAGCCAAAATGAACCTTTTCTCTTCATAAGTTGAGGACCCCAGGCATTTGTCATAATGCTGCACGCTGACCCTTCTTTCTTTCCTCCCTCCGTCAGAGAGGCTGAGGCCTTCCTGGGCCCTCTCAGAAAGTCTGAATGGTTTTACCTGTCTGTTCAGGAGTTTCTAGAAATACTTCTGACTGAGAGACTTTCTGAATAATTGACTGAACTGAGATCATTTAAATAATCTACTCCTCATTTCCATAAGTAATGGCAATGGGAGCTACCAAGGGCACAGCTTTTGCCTCACATTTGTACCATCTGTCATCGGAATCATGCCCCTTTCTCCCTCAGACAGCTTCTTCATCAGAATGGGCTTCTGAGCTAAATAGAGATGGACCCTCCCTCCACACCACGGTTGACTCTGGCTCTGTTTTGACACTTCCTGGGCTCCACCTCTGCCTTCATCAGAACACGACGCTGGGCCAGCCACTCCATCCATGTGGCTTCCAATTTCTCCCCCGCAACATGAGGACAGAGTTAGTAATAATTGGAGCTGACATTTATTGATCATCTTCTATGTGCTAATCGGTGTTCTAAGCACCCGATGTATTATCTTGATTAATTATCCTAACAACTCTATGAGGTAGGTACTATTATTATCTCCTTTTTAGATATTAAAAAAAAATGCAGAGAATACTGTGGGTCGGAAATGAGACGATGCATTGGAAATGCCCTGCATGGCGTCTGGCACATCACCGGAGCCCAACTAATGGTGTCTGCTGCTCACAGGAGCCTCACATCCATCAGCCACATGACCATGTCCTCGTCACACCATTCATCTTTGTCATCAGCTCCCCAATAAAGCACGCTCCCACACAGATGTCGCTTCTGCGCACCGAGATTCTTTTTGTCTTAACTTCTGAAACCCACAAGACTTCTGCTGCCCTGCAGAGGGATCTGGGTTCAACCGCTGCTCCTTACAACCGTGAAACAAAGGGAGAAAGGAAAAGCCAAGAGCTGGTGCAAAACCACACACACACACACACACACACACACACACACACACACACACACACACGCACACCGTAAGGGGTGGCTTCACCTATTCTAGTTGAAGGGGTCAATTTGAGAGAGACTTGGGGCGTGTCCTCGTGGCCACCTCACATACTGTCCTGCGGGGTATTTAAAATAGTCACTATGCGTGACTCCAGGGAAGTCAGGTGATGACCCAAAATCTTTACAATGGCTTAACTGCACCTCTCTACGGCTCACGTCATTTTGAGAGACTTAATGATCATTATATAAGGAAACAATTAAATTCCGCACAGACTCCGCCAAGGCTGACGACATTACCTAACCCATTTTACAAAAGGGCCCTCGACTTTAAACATGGATTTGGAAGAAGAAAAGAGAGAGAGAGGGAGAAGGAAGATGAGCAGTGTCACTTGCGGCAAGTTCTATTATTTTTTTTCTGGAACTATCTAATCCAGAAATACCAAACCACAGACCCATACCCAAAAGCTTTTTTTTTTTTTTTTTTGAATTGACAACCTAATTCCCCACTCAGCCCTGCACCTTTCAGAATATCTTCTTTCTCACACCTTCATTCTCTTTAAACAGCCCCTTAGAACATTCTCGGAAGATGCAGGCTCACCACCATTTTCATTTAAAGAAGCAGTAGGACTTAGGTTCCGGCTGTTGAGGTTCGACGCTCTGCCTTTGCAGATTACGAGCTCTGAGACTCTGGGCAAGTGATTGAATTTCTGGGGGCCTCTTTCTCTACTTCTGTAAAAGAGGGGACGTCGTGTCTCGTGCCGGCCTGAAGTTTCACGGCACACTGGAAGTGCTGCACCAGTGTCAGTGCAGGTGTCTGTGTTGCTGTCTGACCTCGAGCTCTCCAGCAGCACCACCGGAGACTACAGAATAAAGTCCTGGTCTGCGGGCTCCAGCGAGCCCGGTCCTTCTTCCCCTTTTGAGCAACGTGTATTCGTTTCCTATTGTTGCCCAGCAGATGACCTTGAACTTGCCACTTGGAACAGCATCACAGTCCTGAGGCTCAGTAGCTGAGGGAGGCTCAGCTCGGTTCCCTGAGGGCTGCTCTGGAGCTTCTGGGAAGAGCCCCCTCCCAGACTCACTTGGCTGTGGGCCGAGTCCAGTTCCTGAGGCTGTAGGACGGAGGTCCTTGTTGGCCGGGGTCTCTCAGCACCTGGGTCCCCTGCCTTCCTGTTGTGCAGCTCGTCCACCCTGAATCTGGAACTCGG
This sequence comes from Ictidomys tridecemlineatus, assembly GCF_052094955.1. Classification (NCBI taxonomy): domain Eukaryota; kingdom Metazoa; phylum Chordata; class Mammalia; order Rodentia; family Sciuridae; genus Ictidomys; species Ictidomys tridecemlineatus. Next base: position 143,206,146 of record NC_135486.1, read on the forward strand.
CAAACCTTCTCATGTGTCCCATCTCCCTCCGACCAGCTCTGGAAGATCCCCCACCCTCATAGGGTCTGGGTGGGATGCACCCTAACACCCTCCCTTTAGAGTGGTTCGGTGTCATCTGAAAACTCCCCTTGGCTCTGTGCACAACAGAGGCCCAGGAGTGGAGGCTCGTTACAATCACCATGTCACCTGCGTCCCCAGGGGGCGCTCAGAGAGGGCCAGGGTCCCCGGGCCATTCTGGAATTCCTTCTGTCACAATCTACTCCAAAGGCACGGGACTCTGCCCCAGGGGCCTTGAGCCCCGGCCTCAGGACGGTGACTGGGATGTTCCTGCTGCCTGGAAGGACTGTCCACCACAGGCTCAGATGGCCAGACCTTGCTCATCCCCCAGACCTCCGGGAGAGAAGTCCCGGGTGTCAATGCCCGTGATCCTCCTGCCCCAGCAGGTCTCCTCCAGATGCCCTGCATCTTCTCAGAACCCCTTCGCAGCACGCCCAGGCTGCCCTGGAGTTAGGGCCCCCCGTGCCCCGCGGAGCTCCCAGGCTCTCAAAGGCCAAGTGTCTCTGTGTTGCAACCCAGAGAATGACTTCACATAATCACTGCTCAGGGAACGGCCTTTGCTCAAGTAAAGGGAATCAGTCAGGGTCACAGACCCCAAATTCAGTTGTTTCTGTTTACGGGGGGAAGATCTAAGCAAAAAGACCATTTACTAACTTGGTATTTATTGGAGATGAACTAGGGGGCGGGCACCGAACCACAACTGCACAAGTGCTGTCTATGGCAGCACTTCACTTGGTCCAACCCACAACTCTCCACTTACCAGAGTTTGCTCAAGAGCAGCAACGTCAATTCCCTTCTTTCCTCTTCCCTCCTGTTTCTCACACGTCCGTCGTGGCCAAGCACCACATTCCAAAGGAAGAAGACTGAGAAGCAAGCGCCTCGGCCACAGTGTGGCCTGGCGTCTCCCTCGGTGCCCAGAGCACCAAGCACCCGGCACCCCGTGAGCTCACGGAACTGCAGATTTGGGTTCCCTAGGTCGGAGGCAGGGCCTGGCCCCCGGCAGCCGTGCCCAGGCAGCCCACGCAGCCACGCTTGTGAGACGAAGCCCCCAGGTGTGCCTGCCTTTGGGGCAGTGCCTGGGGAAAGTCTTTCCACTCATTTCCTAGCCGCTCTACAAACACAGAGGGGAAAGGTGGAGGGAGGACTGACGCACGCCCGACGGCCACAGTCGGAACGTGGGCTCCCTGGGGGCTGCGTCGTCCTGCGGTAGGTTTCGGGGTGCCTGAGGGGTGTGTTATCGGCACACTTCAGTGCGGGCCAGTCCCCAGGACTGTGTTGTCATTGCCACTAACTGACATCCTCTGATTAAATTTCTCCTCCAGGATTTCTCTCACCCAATCATCAATGAAATTGGCGGGGGCCCCAGGGGAGCCAAACCCCACGTTTGCCCAACTCCTTCAGTCCTCTGGCAGCTTGAACCTTTTCTTAGGCTGCCAACGTCACGTCCACACCCAGGCAAACGCGCGCTGAAAACCTGCTCGTTCCCATGAGCTCCGGGGCCAGTCCAGGTTAAAGGTGGTGGTGATGGTGGAAGAGGGCGCAGGAGGGAGTCAAAACACAGTGACGTTGAAGGGCTGAGGCCGTCTGTAATTACCAATCACATCACGCCACCAGAGGCTGGGGAGTAGAGAGACGGTGAACAGATACGGGGTGCATTTGCAGAGAAGAGTGATTTCTAACGGTCTCCAGCACAGTAGGGTGTCTAGGGTTGTGACAACCATTAATTGTGCATCTCAAAATGACTACTAGAGGGGATTTTGAATGTTCCCAACCAAAGGAAATTAAGTATGTTGTAGGCGATGGATATGTAATTATCCGATCATTGCACACTGCACACACGTATTGAAACATCACAGTGCCCCCCATGCCTATGTACAATTATCATGTACCAATTAAAAAATTTAGAATCATGACTCACTATGCATCACCATGCCTCACTGAATATGATAATGCCATGATGTGCCACAGTCAGAACTACAGGCTGAAGGGGGGATCTTGGCCTTCCTAAGATGTCCTTCACCTCGTCTCTACCAGGACCTTCTTCACCATACAAGGACACGAGAGACAGGCTGCACCCGTCCCTTCATGAGCCTAACTGGAACGTGCAATCCTGGAGAGCAGAGAGTACAGAGCCTGTAAACGGTGACAGATACTCGCACCCCAAGTTCCACGTAGCTGGGTGTGAGTGCGACCTACTGCACCCAGGGGAAACAGCGGATGGCTTTCTCAGGGTCGGAGGAGAGACCCCCTGACTTCCCCTCCAAATCCTCCCCCCGGCTCTGCGGTGTGACGCGGGGAGGAGGCGCACAGGCTTTGGGCCAGGCAGACCTGCCCTCACGTCTCGCTTCCGTCCCATCAGCTGGGGACTCTTGAGCAGGTCCCTGGCCTCTCGGAGGCAGAAAGCCCACTGTAGATGGGTTTAGAAACAACTGCTAAGTGAGATCCTGGATGGAAAGGTCTCCTGCCGTCCTTGGTACAGTCGAGTGAGGTCCCTCGCTGCAGACCGCGGAGAGGCGCCAGGGTGCGCGCCTGTGGCAGGGCCCAGGAAAGAGAAGAAACACTTGTCCCCAGGAGACCTCTACCCAAGCCAAGAGGAGCGCGCACTGGGGCCATGCCAAGGCACCTGCTGACAGCCTCAGCGTCGGGTGTCCCTCTGGCCTGTCTGACCTGACCGACTGGCACAGGCCCTAGACAGGAAAAGACCCACTGTCTGGGCTGCCCAGAGGTGGGGTCATGGAGAAGGCAGGTGTCCTTGGCAAAGAGAGGGGACAGGATCACCAGGAGTCCAACAGGAGACGACATGGATAGGAGTCTTGGGGGACCGGGAGGGCAGGAGCAAAGTGTCCCATGCCGGGCCCAGAGGGACAGGCCAACGTGGGGAGGTGGAGGGCGAGCTTGGCCTCGGAGCCGGTAAGGTCGAGCACCGGGGGGTGTCCTGGGCAGCTCTGGGGACCAGGAGCCAGGGCTCCGCTGGACGGAGGGCTCTGCCTTGGCCGCTGGACTAGGGGCTTCATGAGAATGCAGAGTCAGGCGGTGAAGAGGGAAGCCGGCCCCCCAGAGCGCACGAAGGGCGCAGGACATCCCCTCCAGGGAGATGGAGAGCGGTCACCTCTGTCCTCTGGAGCGCCATCGTCATCTTTAACTAGATCTTCTCTAGGGAATGCAACCCTTGTTTTTCTTTAATATTATATGTTTTTGTCCTATTTATATTTGAAGTCAAACTTCAAACCAGCTTTAAATGTCTTTCTTTAAATATCTCTCTCAATATATTTATCCCTTTCAGAGCCAGTCTGGGACACGCTAATCAGCTCAAGTCAGCCCTTCTACAATGTACGCATCTCCAAAACCTCCTGCTGTAGGCCATAAATATAGGCAATTTTCAATGTACTCTTTTTAAAAATTAATTTGAGCCACGAGTCTAGATGTGTACACAGGTGTGTATCTGCACACGTGCATATTTTCATTTAAAATGATCGCAACCGTACCCTAGTAGACAGACTGCTCTCAAGGCATCTGAGAGGGGTAGTTAAGAAAGCGAGCGGCTCAGCCTGCTGAATGCCAGTTCACCTAGAAGCCCCAACGCCATGTCCCCACCCTCATGAGGACCTGTCCCAATTGATCAGGTCAAATTCACCCCCCCCCCCACGTCCTGTGACGCAGAGACAGCCGGTCGGACACACGTGGCATTGTACCGGGGCTGGCTTGGTTCTGAGCTACCTGAGCAGATGGGGGCTTCGCCACAGCCCCACAGCCGCTGCAGCACCTGGGAGATGGTGGTCCTGGAGTCGGTACCACCGTGGGTTGTGGTCTTCCTGGCCTGACTGCTCCTCGGCTTGCATGCAGGGATGATTTTGAACCCTCTTTGGGAAGCCTTGGACCAGGGGAGCATAAATAAACAGAAGGAGAGGCCAAGGCGCAGAGTCCTGCTTTGCCAGAGAAAGCCTTTCAGCTCTGCGTTCTGCATCCGCAGCTCAGGGGACCGGGCACAGCTCGGCCTAATCCACAGCAGCCCACACAGAGGCCCTGCAAAAGCAAATGCCGCTCCGAGGGCCTGGCATGTTGACCCTCATTTCATGCTTCTGCTTCCAGTGGCGCCACAGGGTGACCTCAGCCATGAAAAGAGAGCGCCTCGGAGTGCCAGACAACAGCTCCCTCCTGGGCCGTCCCTCCCCTGCCAACCTGCTGTGCCAACCTGCAGTCCTGGGGGCAGCCTGAGGATGCCACGACCGTATTTATCTGCTCCCGGCTGCTTCTTCCTTAGCAATAGAGGCGCGGGGCGTCACCTCCGAAGCCCCCGATCCCCTGTGTGCCGGGAGCACAGGCCAGCGACAGGAGGGTTTGGAATGAGCTCAGGATCAAGCTCCCGTGGGCAGCAGCCCCTCGTGCATCTCTGGGAGATGGCTGGGTTCCAGCAGGAAGGACGGGGGCTCACAAACCCCCAGGGCATCTTTCTTGCATCCAAAATGGACTCTAGCCAGGACAGCTTCCCCTCGTCCAGCCTCTCACTGCACTGCAGGGGCCTTGCACACTGCTTGCTGACAGGGAGCAGCTCCCAGGTGTGAGCCGGGCCTGAGCCTGGTGGGCGGTCAGACCCCACCAGGGTGAAGACACCCCGACTCCTCCACACAGAGCAGGAGAGCCTGATCGTCTTCTATAACCTAAGGAAAAGCCAGCGAGGGGACGAGAACCCAACGAGGAAAGACGGGGACAGGGGACAGCACCCGAGACCCAGGAGACAGCGGGCTCCGGTTCCCGAGGGTCAAGGAGCCCGTGCACACGGTGGGCGGGCGGGGGTCCCAAGGAAGGGAAGAGGAACAGCCTCCACGTCAGCCCCAAACCCAGGCTCCTGGAGGCGAAGACCAGCCTCCGACAGTCTAGCCTCCAGAATGTCCTGGACAGGATGACAAGGATCCAGGGGGTCAGCGGTGGAGGAGGAGGAGGCCCAGGGGCAGGAGGGGTGCGTGTGGGACACACCCCAGGGAGCCTCGCCCCCACACACAGGTCTCAGGAGTCTTGGGGAGAAGCTGCTGGGGAAGCCTGACCGTCCGTATTCCACCTCCTCCTACTGACCACCAAGCAGAGCCCAAGAACAGAGCCTGCCCACAGCGGCCCCGGTGAACAGCTGTCGAGTGGACAGTGAGCTGCGTTTCAGTCAGGGTCTGGGCGATCCTCCCAGGGAGACCCATGCCTACTGGAATTACGACTGAGTTCATGTGCGGGATTAAATGTGCGCCCTCGGGGGAGCTGGTAGCTAGTTGTGCTGAGGATCCCAACTGGTAGCATTCAAAATTTAAAAAAAAAAAATAACTACATGCAACTAATGTGCCTGTGCCATCGCTGTGAGCACGTTGACCCGTGTGCAAGATGGGAAGTGTGGGCACCACTCTGGAAAATTCTGGGTCCCCGTCTTGACCATGGCTCTCCCCGTGGAAGATCTTCCCACATCTGACCCCAGAGGCGAGACTTGCCCCGACGTGAACTTTATGTAGCTGGAATCCTACACATGACCTCTGGCTCTGTCTGTCTCTGTTCAATGTAAGGGTTCTGAGGTTCACCCCCAGCACCATCCTACTAGTGACTCATCCCTTTTTGTGAATGAGTCGCAGTCCGTTTTATTAAAATGCCATTTGTTATTCATTTATCCATTTCCTTACAAACGGACGCTTGAGTCGCTTCTGGTGTTTTCCGGTTCAGAATAAGTTGCACTGAGCATTCTTGGACAAACGGAACACTGGGACATATGCTCCATTTCTTTGGTATTAATAACCAGGAATGGAATCACTGGATCACAGGTGTACGAATGTTTCACTTCACAAAAACACAGCCCGTTGCCAGTGGTTGTGACTCTATATTCCCACCAGCGAGGCCTGAGATTCAGTGGCTTCACACCCTCCCTTAAACTTGATACTGTGCATCTTTTTGATTTAGATCCACTCGGTGGATATGAAGTCACGTCCCACTGAGGTTTTCATTTGCATGTCCTCAATGACCAAGAGGTTCATCACGTCTTCACGAATTTATTAGCCATTTGAGCAGTGTCTTTGGGGAGGACACTAAGTCAATCTCTTTCTCTTTTGATTATTGATTTGTTGGAGTTCTTTACATATTCAGGTTATAAGTCTTTTGCAACTTATATGTATTGCCAATATTTTCTTCTAATTTGTAACTTGCCTTTCTCATTTTCTAAAACTGTCTTTACATGGACAGAGTTTTTTAATTTTGACAGAGTATAGTTTATGATTTTTATTACATGTCTAACGTTTTTTTGCATTCTGTTTAAGAAATGTGTGATCCTCTCAGATCACAAAAAAAAAATCTTCCCATCTTCTAGAAAATTTGTATTTTAGTTTTCACATTCAAGTCTGCAATTCATTTCAAGTAAATTTTTGTATATTTTTATAGTGTGAGTGGTGAGCTGAGGTTAATTTTCTCTTTCCATGTGGATATTCAATTGACCCAATACCACTTATTAAAAAGCCTTTCTTTTCCTTTTTTCTCATAACCATTCATCAAAGATCATCTGAATGTACATTTGTGAATCAATTTTCATTATTGCATCACCATTAAATAAGATATTCTCTATAGCATTTTCACAGATACCTATTATTAAATCAAGGAATCTTATTTATCATGAACACCTATTGGATCTTGTCAAATGCATTTTCCGTATCTAATGAGAAGACCACATAATTTTGTCAAGTGTGTTTTCTGCATCTATTGAGATAACCATATAATTTTCTCCTGTATTCAGTTAATATGGTAAATCACATTGATTATTTAATGCGACAGCAATACTGCATTCCTAAAATAACCTCACTTATCCATGATGAATTATCCTTTTTAAAATATATGGCTGAATTGTGATCAGTAACATGTTGAAAAGCTTTGTGTACTTTGGTGTTATTTCTTTTTTTAAGTGTTTGATCAAAGTCAAGTTAAGCCCACTGGGCCACAAGTTTTTCTTTTATCATATCCAAATGGTAAAGTTTTTAGATATAGATTCAATTTCTTTAGCAAACACAGAGCCATTCAGATGGTTTCTTATCATTTCAGTTTATAAAAATCATGTTTCTTCAAGGTATTTGCCCGACTTATTGACATTGTCAAATTTGCTGGCATAACGTTTTTATAACATTTGTGATTTTCTGTGGTGATATCCTCGTGTGTGAGTGTGTGTGTGTGCGTGAGTGTGTATATGTGTGCATATATGTGCGTGTGTGTATATGTGTGTGCATGTATGTGCGTGTGTGTGTGTGTGAGTGTGTGAGTGTGTGTGTGCATGAGTGTGTATATGTGTGCATGTATGTGCGTGTGTGGGTGAGTGTGAGTGTGTGAGTGTGTGTGCGAGCGTGAATGTGTATATGTGTGCATGTGTGTGTGTGAGTGTGCGAGTGTGTGTGTGCGTGAGTGTGTATATGTGTGCACATATGTGCGTGTGTGTGTATGTGTGTGTATGTGTGTGCATGTATGTGCGTGTGTGTGTGAGTGTGCGAGTGTGTGTGTGCGTGAGTGTGTATATGTGTGCATGTATGTGTGTGGGTGGGTGAGTGTGAGTGCGTGAGTGTGTGTGTGCGTGAATGTGTATATGTGTGCATATATGTGCGTGTGTGGGTAAGTGTGAGTGTGTGTGTGTGCGTGCGTGAATGTGTATATGTGTGCATGTATGTGCGTGTGTGGGTGGGTGTGAGTGTGTGAGTGTGTGTGCATGCGTGAGTGTGTATATGTGTGCATGTATGTGCGTGTGTGGGTGAGTGTGTGAGTGTGTGTGCGTGCGTGAGTGTGTATATGTGTGCATGTATGTGCGTGTGTGGGTGAGTGTGAGTGTGTGTGCGTGCGTGAATGTGTATATGTGTGCATATATGTGAGTGTGTGAGTGTGTGTGCGTGCGTGAGTGTGTATATGTGTGCATGTATGTGCGTGTGTGGGTGGGTGTGAGTGTGTGTGTGTGTGCGTGCGTGTGTATATGTGTGCATGTATGCGTGTGTGTGTGTGTGTGCGTGAGTGTGTATATGTGTGCATGTATGTGCGTGTGTGGGTGTGAGTGTGTGAGTGTGTGTGCGTGCGTGCATGTATGTGCGTGTGTGGGTGAGTGTGCGTGAGTGTGTATATGTGTGCATGTATGTGTGTGTGTGTGTGTGTGTGTATGTGTGAGTGTGAGTGTGGTTTGGGGCTGGTTTGCTTTTTCTGAACCAGGCACTGAGCGCATTGGCGCTGAACCGCTGAGCCACACGGCAGCCCTTGTGACAGAGTCCTGCTAAGCTGCTCAGGCTCGCTCTTGGGTCTTAAGCTAGTCCCCTGCACTCCTCTCTCTTGTGCAGCCCTAGTGCTAGGAATCATAAGGTAATCATTTTTCAAGACCTGGCCTTTTGCTGACTGCCTTCAGGATGGTGTTCTACTCTGTTGGTTTCCACTTATTATTCCCCTTCTCCTTCTTCTGGGCCTACTTTGCTCCTCTTTTTCCAGCTCTTTAGCACAGAAGCTTCAGTCGACGACTTTCCGTCCCCCTTTCTTACCGACACGTTGAAAGCCAAGGGTTTCCCTCAGCTGCTCTTCAGCTGCACTCTTCAGGTCTGAGGAGTGGGGTTTTGTGATCATTCTATTCAGAATACCTCCCAATGCCTTTCTCATTTCTTTCTGACCTACACATTCTTTAGAAACGGAGAGTGAGTCCTCACTTGGGGAAGCCTCTCTCTTTGTCACTGATTCCTGTTCTGGGGGGTGCACCCGCATCTTTCCGTGCCTCTGACCACACTCAGGTCTGTCCCACGCTCCGAGGCGGAGCCCACTTGGCTGAGCCTCCCCATGTTCTCGGGAGCCCGCGTGTTTCGTAGCTGGGGACACAGCTGGGGACTCCCCCCAGCTCCTTTCCTTCCCGAGACTCGAGGGTCTGTTCTGTCTCGGGCCGTGCTCCTGTCTGCACCCCCCCCACTCCCCATCAGTCCCCAGCACTGCCCCGTCCCCCTGGTCTCTCGAGCCTCCAGCGACTGGGAAGGGGCGCAGGGCTCAGGGGTCAGGAACTGCTGGTCAGGAAGGGGCAGACCACCCCCAGGCTTCCTTCCTGGTCCCTCTCACTCCATTCTCAACGGGGAACTGTGGGGACTCATTGGAGCTGACTGCCGGGGCTCACACAAGGTCATCTGTAGCCCCGGGACGTCTCTGCTCCATGGCTCAGGACATGGCCTGTGTAAGGTACGGCACCATTTGTTTTTCTTTGCACACTGATGTTTTTCACGGTTTTCAAAGTGAATACGTACGTACTTGAAAATGTGCTTTACGAGAATCCTAGAGTCCTTCTCTGCCTGTGATTTACCAAAGTGATAGATTCAAGTTTTGGAAAATTAGTTTACTTAAAGCAAAAGACCAAGTAAATGGAAATGCAGGGTGTTCAGCCATACGGTAAATGGAGCCCATTTAGAAGATGCAGGCAGACTGGTGCGATCACTGCTGTGCGCTCAACCCTGCTGCTGCACGGCGCAGACCAAAGCCGACTGTCTGAATCATCCCAGATCCTCCCAGGACTGCCTCTAGGGGAGCTGAGGTCCGAGCCCACAGAGCACTGCACACCAGGAAAGCATTCCGACGGCACCCTCCATCGTCCACCCTGGCTTTGGGGTGGAGGCTGGAGCAGCCCCAGGAGACGCCACGCGGCACAGGCACCCGCACCTTCTGCTCCCCGCGTCCAGCCCGCGGACTCGCTCACCTTCTCCCACTCTCGGTCTTTGTTCAGCACGATCACCACCAGCCTGGGGTGCACCTGATAGCCCTGCTCCGTGAAGGACAAGTCTTTGCCGTCCCACGTCACATTGACCATGAATCTAGATGGAGGAAGAGAGAAAGACAAAATTTAGAAAAAGATGAAACAGGTGTCAAACAGATGAGTGGACAGCACGCGCAGCACAGCACCCGGCCACCATGCATCCCCTGAGGGCTCCGTCCGTGGAAGGAGGGGACCCAGAGGCACTGCCCACCGACCAGGCACTGTGGTCACCAGAACCCCCACCCTGTGTAGGCATTGACGATTGACCGTTTAGCTCACGGAGCGGAATGCTCTTGACCGGCAGATCCACAGATCTGGGTCCAGTGACCTGGGGAGGATCTGTGTACGTATCTGTCACGCTTTAGGAAGCTCCTGAAGGAACCTGTCACTCCTGAACCACAGGTGGCCAACCTCAGAGCCGTGAGACCTCACCATTGGTCATTCACTCAGCACGTTCTCACTGAGCACCTGCCCCACGCCACGGTGATGGGGATAACTAAGGAAACAAACGTGATCCCCAACTTCATGACCTCTCTAGTCTCAGGGAAGGAGAGGTGTCACTTCATGAATCACAGACTTATGACAAGTGCTACCACAGAAAGATGGCCATGTCAGGGGAGTGGGATGGTCAGTAGGCTGGCCAGGTAGAGAAGGACCCAGGCAGGCAAAGGGACAGCACGTGCCAAGGGCCTGTGGTGAGGACCCGGAGAGCCCCCAGACGGAAGCAGAGAGAGCCAGGGAAATGCAGCATTAAGTGAGGTGGGAAGACGGGTGGGGGCTGGCAGGGTGAGCCGCATGGGCCACTTGGCGTTTTGTCTTTGTCTTAAACAAAGGGAAGCCATCGCCCGGTTCTAACTGAGGGGTTGACCTCATGATCTGTTCTGAGATCAGGAAGGCCGTGGAGGACAGGCTGGAGGAGGGCTGGAGGGGGGAGAGGTCGCTCTTGTCATCGAGGTGAAAGCCAGTGGTGGCCCTGTCACTGGTGGTGGCCAAAGAAGAGGAGAGAGGAGGAAGAGGAAGAACGGGAGCAGTGGGCACCAGGACCAAGCAGGGGGTCAGCCGCCAGGGTTCCGCACTGAGCGAGGCGGGGGGCGGGGCAGGGGATCGATGGCTCCTAGCCCTCCCCACGTCACGTCCATGCAGCAAGTTGCTCAGCACAGTGACGTCCGGGTGCCCTCTGACACTTGTCCCCTCCCGCTCCTCAGGTCAGGCTGCCTCTGATGGGCCACCAAGTTAGGGCTGGTCTCCCAGAACCTGGGGAAGCCGAGGTCCACGCTTCCTCCCTGCAGCCTGTGGAAATGTGAGGTTCAAACATCCAGGAAAACACGCGGTGGCCACGGGGCAGACCCCAGTGAGCACCAGTGGAGCACGCATCACTGCCCCGGGGGAAGCCCGGTCTCAGGGCCACGGCTTTCTCCTGCTTCACATCCTCTTCGCACCAAAAGCAGCTAAAGAAGTAAACAGACCAAGGAGCACAGCGAGCGCGGAGAGAGACTGGCCCGGGCCCTCGTTCCCCTGCGGTCTGCCCCGCGCACAGAGCCTGGCCGCATCGCTCGGGGGATCAGGCCTCCAAGGACAAGGTGAGTGGACGGGGAGACGGATGCACGGTGTGTCCACTCAGGGGACCCTCTGGGTCATTAAGAGCCACGTGTCAGCGACCAGCCAAGGACATGGGGAAACGCTCACTGAACACGGGATGGAGACGGCGCTCGTCCACGCACGGAGGGTATTTCCCACTTCCTTTCCCACTTCCCTTTGCGGGTCTTCTACTCTCCCAGTTGTGCACAACCAAGTCCTTTAACTCACGGAGAAGGAAGCGCTGCTCTCCTGGACGGAGCACAGCAGCCCAGTTCTGCTCACGCGCCGAGCTTCCTCTGATCCTTCCTTGACTAACAACTGTTTGCTGTCTGTCTGAGCGAGTCTGTGGATACAGACAACACGGAGCTCTGCCCTCTGACCGCACACGCGGACACTCAAGGACGGGGATGCACGAACGGTGGCCAGCGCTAACACGCCACTGGTGCCGTGGTGAGGGAGCAGGAGCCTGTCTCAACCTGGGGACCTCAAGGAGGAAAGGTGGGGGAAAGAGAGAGCCTCCGATGAGCAGAGCCAGCTAGGCCCAGAACCCTCCACGGCAGTGACACCTGCCAGGAGGACGACTGTCACACTGTGTGCACGGGGACGAGTCGGGGACAGCGGGTCTCATCCGGGTTTTGTTGGAAGGCCACGGGGCCTGAAAGAAGGCCTGGAGGAGTGGTGCACCAGGGTCAGCACCAGGAGGAGCAGAAGTGCGCAGCCGCCCGGCACCGGGAGAGACGGCCAGCGCTTCAGTGAGTGGCCCAACACAGCCGTCGTCAACGCGAGGGAAAAGGTTCTGTGTCTGCTTCCCTGATGCTTCCCGGCCGGCCGCTGGCCTGGGATGTGCTCAAGGACGTGGTGCGGAAGGGGCACCTCAGGAGCCGCACAGGCCCTTCTGTTTAACTGGTGCGTGATAATCAGACCTCAGGGGGGATCACCGCGCCCTGTCTGCACACGAGGGAAACCCAGGGGGCCCACCTCGTTCCCCAGGACCTGCCTTCCCCTCCCTGATCTGCTCTCTGTTGGTCCCCCTTCAGTTATCCCCATTACTTTAACCTGTGCAGGATTCGTCCTGGTATATTCACACGGACGCGGCGTGATCTGGTATATTGGGTTCCCCAGAACTTCCCCCCGGCCTCCCTTCTCCCTCCCTCTCAATCCCCCTCCTCCGCCCGTAGCCTCCCTTCTATTTCTGTGAGACCATGTTCCTTTCTTACCCCCCCCCCCCGTAGCTCCCCCATCATCTGACCCTCGACTCTCGGAGCCGGGCTCACGTCACTTAGGGAGGATTTGGGTTCCGCCACTGTGTTCCTGGACTGGGGCGCAGAGAAAAACTGAACTTTGGCCGAATTCCTCAGTGCCTGCCGCTTTCTCAGTAGCTAACTGAGGCCTGGATCAGACTGTTTTTCCTCTTCAGGTTGACACGTTAGCTCCATTCCTCTTGGTTATTTTTGGCCTTGTCACATTGTGTGGCATAGAACAGTGGCCCAGTTAATGCCGGTGGCTGAGGATCCTGACAGGTCGACACTGGAAGTCCCATCCCCTCATCCGTGCGTGTGTCCGTTGTCGACAGTCCACCCGTCCTCCTGTCCACCAGTGCACTCATCAACACGCTCCTCCATCCCCCCGTCCACGGGACGTGGGGGAGTGCCCACCATATGCCACACCCTGCGCCAAACCTTCGCTAAGAGAATGACACACAGTGGCCATGTGTTCCGGGGTAGGGAGGAGACGTAGATGACTGGGCACACACACGGAGAGCAGGTGTGAAAACGGGCGTTCACCAGGTGGGGAGGCACAGGGAAAGGTGGCCCAGGCTCCTGGGGTTCCAGGGCCGGGACTGGGAAGCAGGTGGATCAGAACGAGGTGAGTGAGAGCGAGGAGAGGATGGACAGGTGGAGGGAAAGACAAGAGCCAAAGGGGGAACCCGGGACCTCCTGGGGCACGAGTCCAGCCCGGTCAGAGCCCTCGGGAGGCGGAGAATGCGGGGCAGAAACCTGGGAGCTGACGCGGGAGACAGAAGCAGGAATCAGACCAGAAAGCCGTCAGTAGAGCTCCGGGGGCCGCTCCCTGCTGAGGTCAGCCGGGGGAGGCTCAGGAGCAAGTCTGGAGGAGACAGCGACCAACGGAGGACACTCGCAGTGACCCCGACAGGAAAGAGGGTCCGGGAGCAGCCCAGACAGGCGAGCGACCCGGGGTCACACCACGCCCGGTCACCCTCCACGGCTCTGCCCCTGATCCGCGGTCAGGCCGGTCGATGTGTGGAGGTGCCTCTTACTGAATCCAGCGGGCTCTCTCGCCAGGTGTCCGCTGTCCAACACTTCAGGGTGCATGGACTCAGGGTGGATCTTCCTAAAGCCCCGGATGTGGTAAAACTGACAAGGTTTAGTAAAGGATCAAGAAGCTTAGAGACATCCAGGTTGTTATCTGTTTGGAAAAGGTAGACGCCGTAGTTTGCATCTTGAATCTTCCCCAAAGGCTTGGTCTAGAGCGTGGAGCTACTGGAAGATGGCGGAACCTTCAAGACCCAGTGGTGAGTGGGAGGTCATTAGAGCACTGTGGGCCTCCTCGGAAGAGGGTAGGGGGAACCCCTGTCCTTTCCTCTCTCCTTTTTACTTTGTGGCTACAAAGCAAGTGCCATTTTTCTCCCATGCGCTCCTACCACACGTCTGAAAGCCATGGTCTTGCCCATCAGGGACTGGAACCTTCAAAACTGTGAGCTGAAATAAACCTTCGCTCTTGATAAGTTGATTATCTCAGGTTATTTGTGATAATGATGAAAACTGACCAATATAGGCAGACCAGAGAGCAAATGTTTTGAGTTTTGATAGACAGATGGCCCTGGGGACAGCCACTTGCAGGTTGTGTGCACGGACTGAATGTCGGTCCGTCACTGTTGAACTCAACAAGCCAGCATGTACCAGTGAGTGTCTTTCTTTGGATTTACCTGTTTAAATGACTTAAATCTCCATCTCTATTTCTCTACTCATTGCTTTTCTTCCATTTCCCAGTGAAAGCAGGTGGAATTATCAGGGTGATCATTTGGATTCAATCTGCCTTCTTCAGATCACATTAAAACAATTATATAGAGACCCTTATGCTACAGATTGTTTGGAGTTCCTCGAATATTCAATATTCTGGACCAATGGCTCTATATACTCAACATTAATATTGTCTCTTTTCATCTATTTGGAGTCTCCAGTCCCTTGGGAGGAAAAAAGAAAAACTCTAACAGAAATTTCTGCTGAACAGTAATTTCATTACGAAGTTGGCAGGAAGCAAGTACCTATTACCTTCAATTCCCCCTTCCAATTTCTAGGAGGGACAATCCATATTTCCTTGGCCTTTCTTCCCACTTAAACTTGCTCCAGAACAAAATTTTTTACCTAGAGAAATAGCATTCTATACCACGTTGCTGGGTCCCCACTAACACCTGCTGGGCAGTGGGGTTAAATAATAAAATCTCATCTCTCTTTTGCTTATGTCTCAAAAACTGACCATTAGCTTTGGCAATCAGATGAAATACCAGAAATTCTAGCTTCAGATTACATCTTCAATATTTCCAACAAATACATGAAACCCTACTGGCAGAATATAGATGGTGACTGATGCTTTTTGCAAAGATTCGCTCCTGGCCCTTGAGATCCATTGATGGTGAAGTGCCACACACAACACTAATCCAGAAAACACGTGAATGCACGTGATGTGCACACATGCAAGGTTCTTTCTCCATCTGCAGTCTTGGTGGTGGGGCTGATGTCTAGGGGAAATAAACGCTTCTCTACTGCATTTCATGCACCATATTTTGTGCCTCTTGGTTGATAGTGATCAGAAACAACAATGGAAGACAGGCAGGCCACATTCTCTGTATAGTGCCTGAAAAGGAACTGGACCGTCACCACTAAGTTCCCTCTCAACCTGCACTAATACGTAGCACCGATCACGTGGGGCTACTGAGTGCCTGACATGGGGTTAGTCTGAGTCGAGAAACAGAGTAAGCATAAAGTATGCACTGGGTTTTGAAGAATTTCTATTAAAAAAGATACGCAGAAGACCCCATGATCAGGTGTTTATGGATCGCCTATTGAAATAGTTCAGACATGTTGATTACCTAAAAGACATTAAAATCAACCTCATCTGCTCCTCTTTGACGTTTTCACGTGCTGCAGAACTTTTGAGTGGCGTGTGGCTCCTGCTGCATCTTCACGCTGTTCTTGAGTTGTCCTTTGGTCTGTAACTAGTAGACTGCAGGCCCGTGACATCAGAGGCCCCACGCGCCTTGCTGAGCAGGTGCTGTCCAGCGAGCGGAGCCGGGCCCAGCTGGTGCCGAGTAACCGCGTGTGGAGGGCAAAGCCTGCAGCGTGTTTCCTGTGCTTCTGAGCTGTCGGGAAGCAGAGGAAGAGAACGGCCCGGACCACCCTCCAGCCCGTCACCTGGGCACCACGCCACCTGGGCGTCCCCAGGTTAAACCCTGTGGACAGGCTCGACGTTTCCCTGTGACCTGACCTAACTCACGGTGCACAGGGCCTACGTCGACGCCTGGCACGCGGTGTCGTCTGTGAACACGGTGACTGCCTGCATGCGTTCCTGGGCCCCGTCACTGTCCCCAGCCTGTGGTGTCTCCCACACGGCCTCCCAGGCAACTGCCTCTCCCCGCTACTCCGCACGCCCTTTCCAGGTCCCCCGTCCTTCCGCCAGCCACTGGGGCTGCGGGAGCCCTGAGCTCGGCACAGCCCCTCCCCCAGATCTCTGTCTCATGGCTCTGCCCTGCAGTGGCCAGTCCCCCTCGACTTCCCGAATCTGATCATCTGGAACGTCCCCTGGACCTCTTTATCATCCACGCGTCCTTCTGGACTTTGACCCTCTCACTGTTTGGTAAATGCCACGTCACTCAGTGTGTCTCAGGCTTCAGCTGATTTTCCATCTGCCTGGCCATTCCCCGCGTTCCAGGGCCATTTCCTGAATCGCGCTGTCCCTGACACGCTCCTCCCTCCAGCGGTTTGAGTGCCACCATTTGTTCACTTGGCATTTATTCCCACACTTTTTAAACCCAGTCACGACTTCCTTCACCCTCTGCTCAGTTCACAGGGGTCTCCAGCCCCTTCCTGGGGCTCACGTGCCTCCCTCCTCCCTCCTGGGCCCTGGGACATCCCAGCACACTGTCCCCCCGGGAAGGCCCCTTCTTCCTCTTCCCAGTGACTTCACTCTACTTTCACCAGTCTTCAGTGTCCCTCCCCCGCGTCCCAGCGCCTTGAACCAGCTCTCCTGGACGCCACTCGCTGGGCTGCTCTCCTCCTCGCCCAGGGCTCCGTCTCCCCTGAGCCACGAGCAGGGCCCCAACAGCACGGCCCAGACACAGATGTCAGCACAGAGACCCAACCACAGGGGACACCCACCGCCCAGCCTCCCTCAGCGCCACCCCAACAGGCTCCGAAGCCATGGCACCAAGGAAAATACGTTAAAGAGAGAGAGAGGCAGATACTGTTTCCTCCTCAAACACAAGTTCTGTTTGGCCGATTTAATAAATAGCCACGCTTTTGCCGTGGCCGGGGAAGCCTGGGTATTGAAGAAGGAGCCGAGACGGGAACTCCAGGAAGGTGGAGACCACTGCAACGCGAGGGCAGCCAGGGAGCGCGTTTGCTGATGGATGCACAGATGGATCACCAACAGGCCGCAAGGGGTCCTCGCCACGCTCCCTTCCAGTGAGCCAGCGGCAAAGAGGAGACTGGGGGAGACCCTGGTTTGGTTGAGCGTCTTCCTGACTCTGGGCGGAACAGGAAGGCTCCGCTGCTCGTCTCCCTATGCAGGGGTTCTGGGAGGAATCTGGAGACTCCAGGTTGTGCTGGTGACATTATTAAATAGTGCCAAACGCATCACCGTGGCCTCTGGGGACGGTGCCTGAGTCCTGGAACCGGCTCACCCACGAGCTTCTAATGCAGGAGAGCAGGAAATGTGACAAGAGGGCCAAGGCTGGCGGCTCACCAGGCCATCTGTGCCTGTGGCCAAACCTCAGGGTCCCAAAGGGCGAGGTGCGCAGGGCTCTTGCCTTTTTCCCCCACAAAAAAGTGAACCCAACGGGATGACAGGGATCGAGGGACACTGAATTCAAGTTTGCTCTTATCCAAGAACTTCCTGGATCTCCCCACCCTGGGACGCAGGAGCCCCAAGTGGAATCTTCGTCCCTGTGGTCGGCAGCTCTACGTCCAGCACGGAACGCACACCAGTGTCTGGCCCAGGGCAAGTGACCAATGCACTTCGTGGGACAAACGTCTCCGTTCTCCGTGTTGTGGCTGCTCCCTCTGGTAAGCGGGTGACTACCTGTGCCCCGTGGATCACCAGCAACGGAAAGAGCTCACGCAAAGGCAGAGAGGCAGGACGGGTGGCAGGCGAATGGGCCTCCAGGACCCACCTCTTCCGAAGCTTCGCTGCACGGTGCCTCCTGATGCGGTGCTATCTGGAAAAATCCACTTCTCTTCATCAACTAAACAAAGGCGACAGGAAGTGACGAAGTCATTGGAATTAGAACCTGGTCCCTAGGTCAGGTGCCCCAGGGTCTTGCCATGTCCCTGGGGGTGGAAAGTGAGAGCCACTACCCAAAGACACGGACTTACAGCTCTTTGGCCTCTGCCACGCGATTCTTTCCATGTTCCCCGAATTCTCATTTGAAGAATTAAGTGTGGATCTCCTCATTTTACAGAGAGGACAGAGGCGCCTAAGGTCTCCTCATGTGTTAAAGGCCCCACAGAGGCCCACAGACTTCCGGATGCCCAGCATCTCCTCTCTCCTCCTCTGCCTTGGTGACAGAAAGCCCCCTTCCTATTGGGGCACAGAACATTCAGTGATCAAGCCCACAGTTGCCAGCCTCCCTGGGAGTGGGCGGGGCACGACCTTGTCCCTAATTTCTCATGAGTAGGAAGACAGAAGACATGAGATGTGTAACTTACAGAAAGCCACTTACAAAGCGGGGCAAGCCCACCTCTGTTCCTTCCTCCTTCCGGTTGCAATGCAGATGTGATGGCTAGAGCACGAGCAGCTGTTTTGGACCAGGAAAGCGGAAGCCACTGGCTGAGGTGGTCCTCACAGAAGACCCTGCACCTGCCCTGGACCCCAGCTGGAGAGAATCCAATGCCCATCTTATTTAAGCCCTGTACATACTTCAGACTTTCTGCCATTTTAAAGCAAAATGAATCCTCGCTGGTTTAAGTGGCAGAGTGACGACTTGAACCAAGATCCCTTGGATCTCCAGGCTTTGAGCAAAGCTGCCGCAGCTGCACTTGGCCCCACACGTCGACCTTCTCCAGGGAAGGCAGGGTGCGCCTCTGGTTCCTTGGTTTCCTTCCCTCCTCCCGCTGCAGCTCCAGAGGCTGTTCCCGTCCCCACCTCGGGCAGGCCCCCCTCGCGCTCATCTTAAGCCCAACGCTTTGGCATTTTGGCAAGGCTGCCTTCCTCCATTTCTGCCCCACGGTCAGGTACTCTTGGCTCCTCCCATTCCTTTGAGTCCACCCCTCCAGGGACAGTGCCTCCGACACTCAGGTTTCCTGTATGTTATGTTGGAATATCAATGTTTTTTTGCAGTGAAAATTAAAATAAATCAAATGGAATCACCCAGCCCCAGTCAGTGGGAGCCCGTTCTCCCTAAGAGAAGCACTCTCTCTGGGATCCTCAGTCCTGAGCGAGTCTGCCTCCCACGGGACACACGGGGCGCCACCTCCGCCCTCCTCCATGCACCCCCTTCCCACCTAGCCCACAGCTCTGCCTGGATGGAGGGAAACCCCAGGGGGGCCACGTGCCCCTCACACACAGCGTCGGGAGTCCATTTGCTGGATGAACGGGAACAGGTTCTCATCTGGCCAGAGCCGGCCTCCTCAGCAGCAGGGAGAAGGCCATCAGGAGAGTTACATGTGCCCTGGCCTCAGGAGCGAAGAGAGCTGCCCAGTCCTGCGGTGAGACTCACAGCCCTGTGTAAACCCCGCACTGGGAACGTTTTACGTCTGCCGCGGACTTCTGATGTGGAAATCGGCCCCCTACAGCCTGAGCTTTGCAATCCTGGCCACTGCCCGGTATTCACATTGCCACCCCTGATTACTAAGGCCACCCCCTCTTCTGGGGGAAGGAAGTGATACATTTACCACCTCATAAGCAGAAGAACAACTGTGGGGTCCGTGGGGGCGTTCTAACCCCCAGTGGTATTTCCTCCTTATCCATGGCTTACATTTCTGTGATTTCAGTTACCCACGGTCAACCGGTCGGAAAATATTAAGTGGGGAATTCCAAAGAGATTCTGTAAGTTTTAAGCTGCACTGAATGGTGGGATGAACTCTGTGCCATCCCACTGTGGACCACATCCGATGTGAACCATGCACATGTCCAACGTATCCAAACCGTATAAACTACCCTCCCGACATCATTACGACTCCTTATCTAGAACCACTGAAGGCAGAAGACCCTCCTCTGAGGGTCATTCATGCTCCCTGCACTTCACCTCAGCTCATCAATTAGCCCTGAATCAGCTCCGATCATCACAAAGGGAAGAGAAGTGAGTATGGATAATAAGATATTTTGAAACAGAGAGACCACGTTCACATAACTTACCACAGCATACCACTGTAATCATCCTATCTTAACATGAGTTATTGCCATTAATCTCTTATTGTGCCTAAGTTATAAATTAAATTCTATCGTAGGTGCCGGGTATGTGACCGTACAGACGGGACTCAGCACTAGCACCAGTTTCAGGCCTCCCCTGGAGGTACTGGAACACAGGTGAGGGAGACCAGAGTAAATGAATAAAGAGGATCTAGCTTTTCATCCACCACAGATTTCGGATTCAGCTTAGATCTTCTCCTGTTCTTCCTACTTATCTTCCTAATAGCTTGGAAGGGTTAAGTTTTTAACTCATTGTGAGGCAAGGAGCAGGAAAAGAGAAGAGACAAGGAACTGAAGACAGAGACGGGAGAGACCTTGAGGCCCCGGGAAAGTGGGGAGAAGGAGGGTGAAGAGGGCGGAGGGGAGGGACCGGCGCCTCCTGCACTGCACAGCGGAACAGGATGGAGCGTGAGCAGGGAGGAGGGCCTCCGTCAGAGGGCGCGGGCAGCATGGAGGCAGGCCAGAGCCGGCGAGCAGAAACAGGAAGGGGAGCGGAGGGGAGGCGCCACGCTGCTGGCTGGCACCAGGCCCTCCCTGGTGACATGGGAAAGTAGGTCAGCCTCGGAGCTGGCCCAGGGATGAATGGTCAGCCAGGACACGGGTGGGAAGTGAGGACACCGGGCCTGAGCACAGGAGGGGAGGGGGAGAGAACTGCAGAGCGAAACAGGAGGGACGGAAACCAGCTGCAGACACAGTTAGCCCAGCAGAACGTCCGCGGTGAGGGTGCTGTAGGACCTCCACGGTGTCCAGGACAGCAGCCGCCAGCCACCTGTGGTCAGTTGGAATTGAACTGTGGATGGCGTGAGGGCAGAAGTAAAATTTTAATCTGATTTAAATTTAATTAAGTTCAAATTAATTCGCCACATATGGCTGGTGGCCGCCATATTGGACAGCCAGAGTGTGCAGAGAGGGCTGCGGGGGTCCCACTGGAGAAGGACTGAGTGCCAAGAGGAGCCAGGAGGCTGCTTTCCCAACACCTCAGTCTACTACTTTGGGGGTACCCAGCTGCGTTGAGATGGCACCACGGGTGGGCTTTATTTTTTAACTTAAATCATTTTCATGTACATTGGAAAAACAGAAGTAGCATATAAAAATTAGCGTATCGGAGCTGGGGATGTGGCTCAAGCGGTAACGCGCTCGCCTGGCATGCGCGGGGCGCTGGGTTCGATCCTCAGCACCACATACAAATAAAATAAAGATGTCGTGTCCGGCGAAAAGAAATTTAAAAATCAAATCAATAAATATTAAAAATTTTTCTCTCTTTCTCTCTAAAAAAATTAGCATGTTTCATAGATATCATGGCTTAGGACAAAACTAGAGTAGAATTTTATGTCTCTAAAAGGTACTGTATATAAAAATGCCATGTGAAAAGTATCACAGAGGATTTACAAATACGACAATGAGTAATAAACACGCTTTGTATTAATGGAATCAGGAGATTCTGTGCCTGCCTCTCCCCCTGAGCACAGCATTTTCCGGGTTCAGCTGTGTTGGCCCAGGAGTCAGTATGCCACTCTTCATGTGTAAATGACAGTCCACCGTGGAGCAGCACCACACTATGGCTGCCCATTCATCTTGGGTGGATGTTTGGGTTTTTCACACATTTGCTTATTGTGCGTAATGGTTCCAGGAACATTCATGGACAAGTTTTGACCCAAATAACTGTTTTAAATTCTTTGGGTGCATAACTAAGAGTGGTATCATTTCAGGTAAGGAAAGTTCTGGAACTAGATGGTGGTGATGGTGGCACAACACTGTGAATGTCCTTAATGACACCGAATGACATCACATTAAGTGATTAAAATGGAAAATATTGTGTACATGGCTTCACAATAAAAATCATTTTAAAAAGCCGTGGAGGAAGTGAGTAGCTGGCTGAGTCGACACTGAGCTGATTCAACAGATGATGATAGAGAGTCTAAAGCTGGGCCGTGAGACTTGTCACGGGGCTGGGAGCTTTTCGGAGTCACCCTTGAACCCATGAATCACTTCTGCAGCCTTTCTGGAAGACACGGGAGCCTCTGTCTTGTCTGCTTCCCTGGCTGGGAGGCCTCAAGGTGCTGTGATTAAGAGCATGCTGGAGAGCCACGCTCTGTCTCAGTTTCTCCACTGCAAAATGAGGTTACTAACAGAGACCACCTCCTAGAGTTAGTGTGACAGTTAAGAGAGCTAGTATATGTAAAGTGCCCAGGACAGCATCTGGCACACAGTGATCGCACAATGTTTGTCATCCATGGTGATGGTGATGGTGGTGATGGTGATGGTGGTGATGGAGATGGTGGTGATGGTGATGGTGGTGATGGAGATGGTGGTGGTGATGATGGTGGCTGTGGTGATGGTGGTGATGGTGGTGATGGTGATGATGGTGATGGTGGTGATGGTGATGGAGATGGTGGTGATGGTGATGGTGGTGCTGGTGGTGACGATGGTGGTAGTGGTGATGTTTGTAGTAATGTGATGTGGTGATGGTGGTGATGGTGCGGTGATGGTGTGGTGCTGGTGGTGCTGGTGGTGACAACGGTGGTGATGATGGTGATGGTGATGGTGATGGTGGTATGGTGATGGTGATGGTGATGGTGGTGATGGAGATGGAGATGGTGGTGATGGTGATGGTGGTGATGGTGATGGAGATGGTGGTGATGGTGATGGTGGTGCTGGTGGTGACGATGGTGGTAGTGGTGATGGTGTAGTGATGGTACAGTGCTGGTGGTGCTGGTGGTGCCGACGGTGGTAGTGGTGATGTTTGTGGTAATGTGATGTGGTGATGGTGATGATGGCGATGGTTGTGATGGTGGTAGTTGTGGTGGTGTTGGTAATGATGGTGGAGATGGTGGTGGTGGTGGTAATAGTGGTTGGGGTGATGAGATGCTGCTGCTGGTGATGGGGTGATGGTGATGACTATATTTCTCAAAGTAATGGGGACAGTACCAAGGAGTGGTTGAGAACAGAAGCTGTGGATTTGGAGTCCTTGGCTGGTATGTCAGGTTGCTGTTTATTAGTCTGCATCTTTGAGCTAATCTATAACCTCTCTGAGTTTCATGATTTTGAGTCTGCATAATGGGGATAGGAGAACGATGCATCTTTTAGGGCCGCCCTGAGTATTTAAAGGACAGTGCATACAAAGCTCTTTCTGCAGAGCCTGGAGCAGTCACTGAAGAACAAACAGGAGTCACTGCTGGTATCCACGGGCACAATTAAACGTGGAGTGATCTGGGCCAAGGAACAGATGTACTGAGTTCCATGTTTAAAGGCGGTAATAGGGATGGCTGATCAGCAAAAGTGGGTGGAGGGTTCTCAAGCAGAGAGTGAAATGCGCCCAGACTGTCTCCACATGGAAGGGTTTTAAGGTGTGTGTCTACTGACAGCAGCGTCTCCCTCCACACTTACTGCACCACACACTGTGAAGCGCTTCCTGACAGACAGCTGCCCGTCTGCGGGGAGGTTCCCAGAGTCTCTGACATCTCCTTCCTCCTAGAAGGGTTCCTTCCACAGACGGCTCAGAGTGTTTATCCAGGGCTTCCTTACCCGGAGTCGGAATTATTTTCTTAGAATGTCAACCTGCTTGTTCTGGCTCTCCACTGTAAGAAAAGGAGATGGATTCTGCTATTTCCAAAAAGCAATTCTTTAAAGTGTGAAGACATTTCTTAGTCTGCCCCTAGGGCTCTTTGGTGGGATCCTCAACCATTCCTCATAAGGTGCATTTTAGACATGGGTGCTCCATTCCACTCTGTCTCTCTCCAGGCAGCATCTGGAATTTTCAGAATGGTTTCCGCATGAGATTCCATCCCAAAAAATTTTATGTAAAAATTTATACACTCTTACAATGAGTTGTGCAATCCTGTGTTTTATCTCAAAGAAGTAATTAAAACAAGTATCTTTACCTCTGCATAGGCACAATTAAAGATAACCTTAAACTGGGAGCTCCGTCTGTGCTCGGCATTGTGTTGGGTGTTTAACATAAGTTATTCCACTTTATACTTCCACAATTCTGCTGCTAAACGGCTAATACTTTCAACTGAGAGAGTGTTTGCATGTTTGGAGATTGGACCTTCTATCTTGGAAAGGAACTATAGTCTACGCTTCATTTTCATTTCACTCATCAAAACATTCTTCAGTAAGAGCTATTTGATGTACAAGGTCCTTTTTCTTTTTAAATATATCTAGCTTTTTCCTTTAACTAAGAGGTCACGTTTTGCATTCTCTGACTCAAACTTCAAAGGCTCTGAGCCTGCTTAAAATGGACAAGGCAGATAACATCAGGATGAGCTTGAAGTTTAGGAGGATTTTTTCTTTGGGAGCGAGTTTTCTTACTTTTTGGGTTTTTTTCCTTTGGGAGAGATACTGTATTTCATCCACAGAGGCTCTTTTTGTTTGGGGTTGATTTCAAAAGAAAAAAAAAACAGACAGAAAAGAACAAAAATCCATTACGTGAAGGCACTGGAATTGAGTGTGAGAAAACAGTTTAGAAGAGAAGATCCTGAGAATCCATGATTTTGAGAGAACTAGAACATCATTCTTGGTCAAGAAGACGATGCCTCCCTGGTCTGAGCATAAAATCAGAGACTGATTTCTTCCAGTTTAAGTCAAACTAAGGGTCAAAATGCCAAATCATCCTTCAAATCTTAGTATTTCTCTCCCGGGCAAAAACACCTAAGAAGACAATAAAATGTTGCCGTTCTGCCAGTTTCCAACATGCTGGCCGCCAAACCCAACAGATGCACCAACAAGAAAGGCAGATCTGAACCAGCCCAGCAGGGGCACCATTTGGCAAGTGGACGGCCACCGCCATACTGGTTTCTATTTCAGACAACAAAATTGTCCAACGCTGTCTAATAGAGTTAGCTCAACCAGCTGTGGGGCTGACAGGTCCGCACCTGCTTTCAGTATCAGATCTGGCTTCAGAACGGCTCAGTCTATTCCTGTTCTTCTCACCACGTTAAACCACAGTGAAAAAAAAAAAAAAAAAAGGAAGGAGAAATCCCAATGCACACGTTCCGGAACCAGTTCCTGGGCATCCACCTATGATCTGCTGTGGCACAGAAGTGAGGCTTGCTGAGGATGGGAAAATGCCCCAGAGCAAGAGGAACTGCAGCTCTGGGGCTCCCAGACTGGGCACTGAGGGAGAAGCCAGCGAACGGAACTTGCGGTTCACGCCACTTCAGCTTCGTCACCTGGATGTGACAGCCGTCGTCGCCAAGCCACCAGAGATGAGGAGGCTCAACTGGAAGCTGAAGCCTCACGCTGCAGAGGCAGCTCAGCAGCAGAGCGGCCAACAGACATCTCCCCCATGCGGGGAGGTGCATATGTTTCCATTTATTTGCATCCTATTGACTGTGCACAACCCTTAACAAGGCAAGTGGGAGAAGCCGCAGCTGACAGCAATGCACAACAAGGAGTCGGGAAAAACATGAATCAGTGGGTTGACAGGATCAGACCTGGGCTCGGCTGAGTCTCCTCATCGTCTTCTTAACAGCAGCTCCCCTTCCTTAGGAAGAAACGGCAGGGGCCAGCACCACGGTCCACACGAGCTGATTCACGCCAAAAACGCCTATGATGTGCTGTGCGATGGCAACTGCGGGCAGAGGCAGTCATCAAGGGACTGCTGCAGTCTACTGGATTCTATTTGTCCATGAATGATGGCATCGTATTCTTAAAGTTTATTTTTAAGTGATAATAAAAAGATGAGGTTCACAATCAAAAATACCCTCTGCCCGGTGCATTGGTGTGACTGACATAAATCCTGATCGACATCAAAAGTGTGCCGTCCCCAGCGAGGGCTTGGGTGCTGGTGAGGGTGCAGGCTCTGGGTTCAGCTGTCGGGGTTATAAACCACGTCTGCAATTTGCTCCTTAGGAGAAGAACTGGGGTGAGTTGGTATTTCACCTCTTGAGCCTCAGTTTCTCAACTGTTAAATGGAGACATTAACCCATTTTGTCCCATCATCCCAGACAGGGAACACTTACAAAAACTTAAGCCACCAACAAATATATCACTTATGGTAACTTTGAAATAATATCTGAATATCTATTCAGTTTGCAGCATTGAAAACTTGGGATTTGATGGGTTAGCAACATCAACTTCAGGGTTGTTGAGGAAATTAAATTGGTTGTTGAATAGAAAGAACTCAGCATGGTGTTCTAAGCATAACCCAAGCGCTTGGTGAGCACCAGTCCCAGCAGAAAGGGGAACCCCATTAGTTGCTGTTATCATTCCACATTTTTCTGCCCCCCCCCGACCCCCCGCCTGCACCATGATGGTCAAGAGGTGGGACAGGCTCACGTCTTACAATCTTCCACAGCATTCATCTTCTGGATTTGGAGGCACACGTGTCGGCCCACTGTCTATGAGTCAACTTGGTCATCTTCTGTCACCGCTATGAACCTTGTTGTCCTTATCTGTAAAATGGGAATAACCTCATATGGTTCATAGACTTGTTATGAGGAGTGAAGACTTCTCATTCAAACAGATAAGCTCTCCACACTGTTGTCAGAATGATTAAAATGATGATGAAGGAGAAGCACATGAAAATGGTCACCCTTTTACGCCCAGGCCTCTCAGTGGTCCAAAGCTTCGTGACATGAGTCCTCAGGAAAAGAAAAACGAGAAGGTTGCCTTACAGCAGCGCCCAACTTGTGAGGAGGTCCGGCAGCAGAGGGCGGAGCCTGCACACACCCTGAACTTGCCGACGTTTAATTCTGAGGTCTGCTCAGGCTTCCTCTGTTTTCAACAAGGGAAAGGAAAATCCTGAGATGAAAACCATTTGGAGGGAAAGCTATAACTTCAAGCGCCACTGGGAATGGCCCTTCCGCTATGCTGCTGGGGACGCACAGACGCCTCGTGCTCCACCAGGGGGCTGGGCGGTGGCAGCCTGATGGGGCCCGCTCACACCAGTGAGCCCGTCCACGCCAGCGGCTCTCCCACTGGCCTCCTTACCCACCTCTTGTAGGCAGGGCCCCTCCCCACCACATCCCACCCGGGAGCCCTGGAACCTCTCCTGCAGCCCCCACACGCACCTGCTGCTCAGGCAGCACCTCCAGGTCTCCTGGACCTGGGGATGCTAGGAAGGGGCAGGCCTCGCCCCCGGTCCCTCTCGGCCTTCGAACCCCACTGTCCCTTCTGCCTGGGCCGAGGTGCTCCGGGAGCACCCAGCCTTCCGAGTGAGAAGGACCTGGGGCTGAGTACTCTCCCAGGTCCTCCCCACTCTGCGGCTCTGCGCTCCTGTCCCCTCCTCCTGGCACTGTGTCTCTCTGGCTCTTTTCCTGTCTGGTTCTGCCGCTGTCAGCTTCCAACTGAAGGGTCACCTCTGAGAGAGGCATTGTGCGCTGGCCCCAGAGAAGCACCCCTCTCTTCCTGGATGTCTCCGTCTCCGCACCTCGTGCCTTTCCACCGGAGCAGCCCAATAAAGTGTAACGTCACTGATTTGATCCATTTTTTAACTCTTCTTTTGCCTAAATTCCCTGTTACTCTGCAGTGCCATAAAGACAGCAGGGGCCTACTGTTTCCACTGTGTAGAGCCTGGAGGTGAACACGAGGTGCCCTCACTGGGACCGCCATTATGACTGCCACCCACCAACGATGACCTTGGAAAGGTCACGTGACCTTCCTGAACCTGAATTTCATCATATATGAAAGGAGAGCAGTACCATCTGCCTTGAGCCTGCTGGAGCACTGCGTGAGGAAGGCACCACGGCTCTGTTGAATCAGTTCTAGAACGTTCCACACTTCAACTTTCCTGAAATAAAGACCATATTAAAATTGCTGGAGTCTTTGACTGCATAAAATATGACAATATCTCACCCGTATACAAGTTCCTCTTACATTAAAAAAAGTTTCCTTTGAAAGACACGGTTAGGTGGCTCCAGGTGTGGAATTACTGTTACAGATGCAGTGAAGATGGGTTCTCAGGCATTCTACTCCATTCTTCCTCTACTTCCTCCCTCCCACTTCCTGCCTGAAGACTGCCTGACCCTAGTCTCCTACTTGATCAGACTGTCTTCTTAAATTTAACAGAATAAAATGTCTATTTTTCCTTCAAAAGCCCTAAGGAGTTGGAATGATGAAATACACTTAATTAAGCTGTGCGGAACAACCCGGCCATCCAGGTGGCCTCTATGTCCCACTTTCCTTGGTTATTCTGAGGATTATGCTATTACATAAGAACAGACATTCATAGATGGCTTACTATGTCCCAGGCACTGAGCTAAATGCTTGGCATGCATTATTTAACTCTCACAAACTCCCCCACTATGAGTGGGGACGAGCATTATTTCCATTTTACTGATGACAAAAATAAGGTCCACATATATTTAGTTACTTGCTCAAGGTCCCATAGCTATAAGTGGCAGAAAAATCTGGAATATGACTCCAAGCCTATGAATATACAGGCTTGAATCCTCCAAAGACACAAATACATACTAAGCATAAATTATGTCCATCAAGGAATTTTCTGTCTGTGATTAAAGACCAACAGGTCTTGTGTGAAACAATCTCTCTAAAACTCTCACCCAGAACATACTGTTGTTGGTCAAATTCTACTTTGATTGATGCAGTTCCTAGAACTTATTAAGTATAATGCGTGGACTAATCATCATAATGCTGCAGACGAGCTGCCAAACGGGCACATCCATCAGTTCTTCGGTTGCAAGGATCACAAACCACCTGCAGCTGCACAAACCCCGAGGGGGGTCAGGAGGTCCAGCCTGGGAAGATCCGTGGCCGGGCTTCCGCTGCCGTCTGACCCTGGCTCTGCTCCTTCTCCACATCACACCTGATTCCGCTTCAGGAATGAGCCCCCCATCCTCAGGCAGAAAAAGGGCGGCAGGACTCCCAGGGGGACAATCAGACGGCGTCCAGGTAGACCTGCCCGGAGCCTCGGTTCCACCTACACGAGGGCGTGTCCCTCCCTGAGCCAATCACCGAAGGGAGATGGGGGGATCGTTCTGATTGGCTGCAGCCAAACCAGGCCGCCCACCCAGGCCTGCAGGGGGGAAGGGAGGTTCGCTTCCAGCAGGAGAGGAAATGTCCTGGGGATAAGAAAGCTACTCAGCAGGCCACCTCAGCCCTTCTCAGCCTCTCCAGGGCTTCCCACGATGCTGAGCCAAACCGGAGGCCCTGACCCCGGCCTCCAAGGTCCTACCCCGGCCTCCAGGGCCCTCACCCCGGCCTCCAGGGCCCTGACCCCGGCCTCCAAGGTCCTACCCCGGCCTCCAAGGCCCTGACCCCGGCCTCCAAGGCCCTGACCCCGGCCTCCAAGGTCCTACCCCGGCCTCCAAGGTCCTACCCCGGCCTCCAAGGTCCTACCCTGGCCTCCAAGGCCCTGACCCCGGCCTCCAAGGTCCTACCCCGGCCTCCAAGGCCCTGACCCCGGCCTCCAAGGTCCTACCCCGGCCTCCAAGGTCCTACCCCGGCCTCCAAGGTCCTACCCCGGCCTCCAAGGTCCTACCCCAGCCTCGAGGGCCCTCACCCTGGCCTCCAAGGCCCTGACCCCGGCCTCCAAGGTCCTACCCCGGCCTCCAAGGCCCTGACCCCGGCCTCCAAGGTCCTACCCCGGCCTCCAAGGTCCTACCCCGGCCTCCAAGGTCCTACCCCGGCCTCGAGGGCCCTCACCCCGGCCTCCAAGGCCCTCACCCCGGCCTCCAAGGCCCTACCCCGGCCTCCAAGGCCCTGACCCCGCCTCCAAGGTCCTACCCCGGCCTCCAAGGTCCTCACCTTGCCTCCAAGGTCCTACCCTGGCCTCCAAGGCCCTACCCCGGCCTCCAAGGTCCTCACCTTGCCTCCAAGGTCCTACCCCGGCCTCCAAGGCCCTGACCCCGGCCTCCAAGGTCCTACCCCGGCCTCCAAGGTCCTCACCTTGCCTCCAAGGTCCTACCCCGGCCTCCAAGGTCCTACCCCCGGCCTCCAAGGTCCTGACCCCGGCCTCCAAGGTCCTACCCCGGCCTCCAAGGTCCTACCCCAGCCTCGAGGGCCCTCACCCTGGCCTCCAAGGCCCTGACCTCGGCCTCCAAGGTCCTACCCCGGCCTCCAAGGCCCTGACCCCGGCCTCCAAGGTCCTACCCCGGCCTCCAAGGCCCTACCCCGGCCTCCAAGGCCCTGACCCCGGCCTCCAAGGTCCTACCCCGGCCTCCAAGGTCCTCACCTTGCCTCCAAGGTCCTATCCTGGCCTCCAAGGCCCTACCCCGGCCTCCAAGGTCCTGACCCCGGCCTCCAAGGTCCTACCCCGGCCTCCAAGGCCCTGACCCCGGCCTCCAAGGTCCTACCCCGGCCTCCAAGGTCCTACCCCCGGCCTCCAAGGTCCTGACCCCGGCCTCCAAGGTCCTACCCCGGCCTCCAAGGTCCTACCCCAGCCTCGAGGGCCCTCACCCTGGCCTCCAAGGCCCTGACCTCGGCCTCCAAGGTCCTACCCCGGCCTCCAAGTCCCTGACCCCGGCCTCCAAGTCCCTGACCCCGGCCTCCAAGGCCCTGACCCCGCCTCCAAGGTCCTACCCCGGCCTCCAAGGTCCTCACCTTGCCTCCAAGGTCCTACCCCGGCCTCCAAGGCCCTACCCCGGCCTCGAAGGTCCTGACCCCGGCCTCCAAGGTCCTACCCCGGCCTCCAAGGCCCTGACCCCGGCCTCCAAGGTCCTACCCCGGCCTCCAGGGCCCTCACCCTGCCTCCAAGGCCCTGACCCCGGCCTCCAAGGTCCTCACCTTGCCCCCAAGGTCCTACCCCGGCCTCCAAGGCCCTACCCTGGCCTCCAAGGTCCTCACCTTGTCTCCAAGGCCCTACCCTGGCCTCCAAGGTCCTCACCTTGCCTCCAAGGCCCTACCCCGGCCTCCAAGGCCCTGACCCCGACCTCCAAGGTCCTACCCCGGCCTCCGAGGCCCTCACCCTGGCCTCCGAGTCCCTCACCCCGGCCTCCGAGGCCTGTAGAACTGGCCCATTTCTCCAGACACGGTCCGCTCGCCCACTCAGCTGCTGCCCGCTGGCTGTCTTGCAGTTTTTCAAATCCTCCAAGCAACTTCCCAATTCCAGGCCTTTGCACTTCCCGGTTCCCTATCCAGAAGGCTCTTGTCCCAGACTGTCACATTACTCTCTTATTCACTTAATTCAGATATCTGTCACATTTTCACCCTTCCAGCCATTCCACCTAATGGCCTTTCTTCTGCTCCCTCTCTCACCCTGCTCCCTTCCCTCCCGCCCCGTATCGGTTCCACTGGACATTACACCTTTCCTCCGCTCCGTCTCTCACCCTGCTCCCTTTCCTCCGTATCAGTTCCACTGGACATTACACCTTTCTTCTGGCTCCCTCTCTCAGCCTGCTCCCTTTCCTCCCACCCCATATCAGTTCCACTGGACATTACACCTTTCTTCTGCTCCCTCTCTCAGCCTGCTCCCTTTCCTCCCACCCCATATCAGTTCCACTGGACATTGCATGTGGTCACTATTTTGCATGTCCTCCCTGGACCAGGGGCCGCGGGCACACCTCGTCTGCTGTGCACCACACTGTGGGTGGCATAATAGGCCCTTGTCCATAACTAGGAGCTCAGTTACCAGACTTTGAACGCACCTGCGTTCCTCAGCTTCGTGTGGCGGTGACAAAACTCCCGAGAAGAACAGGAAGAACAACTTGTGGGAGAGCACGTGCAGCAGAGGTGCCCACGCAGGGCAGCCAGGAAGCCGTGGAGACAGGGAAGGGCCAGGGACAGGAGACAGTCCCAGAGGAAACATCCCGAATGTCAGGGTTTGGAAGTGAGGTACCCCCAAGGCTCATGATGTAGACAGTGCCCAAGGCTTAGAGGAGAAATGGCTGGTCAAGGCAGCATGAACCCCATCGGGAACTGATCACCTGGTGGGGTTAACTGAGTGGTGACTGAGGGCAGGTAGGGTGTGGCTGATGGAGGTGGGATATTGGGGCCCTGGCTTTGGGGCCTATATTTGGGGTGTCTCTCTGCTTCCTGATCCTGTGAGCTGCTTCCCTCTTCTCTTCCACCGCCATGTTATGCCTCACCTCGACCCCAAGGAAAGGAGCCTGCTGTCTGTGGACTGAGACCTCCGAAGCTGTGGCCCCCACATAAACTCTTCCTCCTCCACAGTTGTTCTGTTTGGGTGCTCTCACCACAGTGACATAAAAAGCTGATGAAAACACCCAAGGACCCTCTACCTCCACTGGGTTCCACATCCCAGTTTCCACCACCTCCCGGGGGTCCATCCAGCTGTGAGTCCCTTAGTGGACTGACCCAGTCGTGAGGTCAGAGACTCGTCATATGGTCAGCCTAAAGAGCCCCCTCTGATCATGGCCACCTGGAATCAGCCTTCAACACATGAGCCTTTGGGACAAACTTCACATCCAAACGACAATAAAGGTAAGTGAACAAAACTAAATGAACGAACCAGTGAACCAGAGAGTCCCGGGCCGTCGTAGAGGAGCACGTGTAACAGATGCCAGGGGACTGGTTTCGTTCTCTCTTTCCTGCTTTATTCTCACCCACATGACCAAAAACACTCTCCCCCAGACCTGCAGAGAGCTGAGTCTATTTCAGAAATGCTCTGTCTGGAAAGGAAAAGATTTATTAAGCTCATGATGGAGTTTAAACTCAAATAAGTGGTTCAGAATCATGGTGGCCCTCCAACCACCTCCTCTACTGAATCAGTATTCCCAGGCCTCTTGCCTCCTGCGTATGCTGTATCTGAACTGAACACTTTACCTATCAAGGCAGACAGCCCCATTATGAACCTGCCTGTACCCAGAATCCAGCTCATATCTTGGCCTCCCTCTTCCCTTCTACTTTTGTTTCCCTCTGTGTGCTTAGTCAGAATGGCTGACAGTTCCTTGGTGATGTTTGCTCACTGCTGGGTAAAGAGTTACTGGCCCTCCTCAGGAGGCACAGGATCTCAAGGGACTCACTCTGGAACGAACGTGGAGGGAGTTGGTCACTTGGCAGCTGAGGGTTTGACTAATCCTATGAAAACTGTCCCAGCAAAGACCAGATCCTCTCTTTGGTCTCTGCTTGTTTTATTCTGTTTAATGCCAACACAGATCCTTATGGTAATACCAGTTATCAGTAGTAGTGTGGTTATCTACATTGATAGTGAGACTATTAACATTTTCAGAAAGGTTTTATAGCTTATGAAACAAATCCCGTCCATCACATTGGTGATACATTCACCCAGGTCAAGCCACCCACTCCTGCTCCCCATGGGAGGGTGTCTGTGTGGCCTTGGTGGCACTGGGAGTCTCATGGAAATGCACCTGGTGCTCCATCTTCCCCCGGGTGCCAGAGGATCAGAAGGCCTGAGGCCAACGTCTGAGAGCTCATCCTGGACTGATTCTGCCGCGACCTGGGAAAGCTGGTTCTTCCTCACGTGGAAGTGGAGACAGTAAAACTTATTTCAGGGTTATGAGAATAAAACAAGACGGTGCATGTACCATCCTTACAGAGCACCTCTGTCAGAACAGGTGCTGCAGCAGTGTCCGGCGTCACCACCAGCACATGTTGGAGTGCCAGGTTCAAAAATCACGTGAGGGCGGCCCCTGGAATTCACCGTCATCGTGAACCAGGAAGGAGGAAGGCTTGGGTGGTGGAAGCGAGGCGTCTAACCGTCATCACGCCTTTGCCATCCGCTGGACAGTGAGACTTAACCCCGACTCTTCAGGCTCCAACTTCCTCATCCACAGTACAGCTCAAAGAATTCCTTAACACCCTTGATCCGGGAAGCCAGTCGAAGACAATTTGTCACAACTAATAATGTATTTTAGGAACTTAAGCAAAATGTTATGAATTATTTATTTAAAAACATAAATCAGTGTGGCCCTTGTCACCGCTCATTGGCCTCTGAGGCTTTCTGGAAAGGAGAAGATGCTGGAGTTTGGGACGATATCACCAGAGCCTCCTGAAACCTCCTTAGGTATGAAGATGGAACGTGAGTAAAAATCATGGGCCTAAGTGATGTGCAGCACCCTTCACGTACCATGCGACCTAACTCCACATTCTTGTGTCCAAGACCATCGATGGACAGAGGAGAAAGCGGAGAGCCAGAAAAGTTACTCTTGAAAGATTACAGCCAGATACAAGGACAGAACTGGACTGAGACCCCGCGTGCTACGTCTTTGGGTACTATTTCCACCATCACATAAGAACTCCGAGGAGGGCAAGAAATGTGGCTCGCCTGGGAGTTACACCCACACCCATCTGGACCCAGTTTCCCATTATTTTTACCAGGAAGAATGTTCTTGCCCTCACACCCACACACCTCTGTGTGGACGCCACCATGACTCTCCTGAGCAATGACTCAGCCCAGAGCCAGCTGCCCCAGGACTTGGGGACTCAAGGTTGGGCCCCACACCTGATGAAGAAGAGCTTCTCAGAGAGGCTTGGATTTCCGCCAAAGAATGATTTGAATAAATATCTTTAGCTTTTTTCTTTGTTCCATAAGTTATTTAGAAATGTCAGGTAGTGTGTAAATATTCTGGAGACTTTCCAGAGGTCTTTATGTTACTGAATTCTAATTAATTCCAACATAGCCCTTGATGCTTTGAGTGAATCCTTTTAAATGTATTCAGACTTGCTTTAAGGTCTAGAATACGGTATATCCTTAAATGTTCTGTCTGCATTTAAAGACGATGTGTATTATGTTGTTTGTTGGGTATTCTAATAGGTCAAGTTTACACTAAGTCAACTGCATGGTGGTGTTAAGATCATCTGTGCCCTTGATAATTTCCCGCCTATTCCATCAATATTGAAATAAAAGTATTGAAGTCTCCAACATCAACTTTTTTGTTTCTTCTTGAAATTCTATCAGTTTTTTGCTTCATTATTTTTGAAACTCTATTAGATGCATAAATATTTGGGCTCATATGTCTTCTTGATGTATTGATTCACTTATCATTATGAAGTGACATTCTTTATCACTGAAATGCATAATGATCTGAAATTTACTGTGTTATCAATATAACCAGTCCAGTTTTTCATTAGTGCTAATGTGTACATCTTTATCCATATTTCAAACTTCAAGGTATTTATGCCTTTATATTTAAAGTGGGTTTCTTCAAGGTATTTATGCCTTTATATTTAAAGTGGGTAGCTTTTAGTTGGGTCCTGCTTTAAGATTCAATATGATAATCTCTGCTTTTTAACTGAAGGGTTTATGCCAGTTATATTTAATGTGATTAATGATGGAGTAGAATTTAAAAATATCATCTGGATGCTTTTCATATATGTTCCATTTTTTCTTTCTTTTTCCCCCTTTTCATCTCCCTTATTTTGAATATGTTAAATAATTCTTCATGATTTCTTTTTATTTCCTTTGTGGTATACTAGGTATAGTTCTTTCCAAATTTAATGGTTTCTTTTGGGTTTATTATTTTAAATCAGCTATTTGCAAGTGATGTTATATCACTTCGTTATAGTACAAAAAAATTCAAAGAATATATTTCCATTTCTCTATTTCCCACTTTTGTACTATCATTGCCATATATTTTACTTTTGCAAAGTTGTAAAGCCCTTGCAGCATTGTTAGAATTTTTGTTTTAAAAGTGATTTATCTTTTTTAAAAATATTTTTTAGTTGTCAATAGACCTTATTTTATGAATATGTGGTGCTGAGACTCATACCCAGTGCCTCACACATGCTAGGCAAGCGCTCTACCACTGGGCCACAGCCCCAGCCCCCAACAGTCATTCATCTTTTAAGGAGATTAAATTCCTTTAAAATTCTTAGATACTAACCAGGTAGTTTTCATTTCAGGTGTTCTTCATTCTGTTGCACTGATCCACATTCCCACATAATATCACTTTCCTTTTCCCCAGAGGTCTTTTCTTTATCTTATTGTCCAATGTTCTTTCTATATTAAAGCTTCATAGTTACAAAGAGTAGGTGGGTTCGTCCTGACAGATCCACACATGCATGGAATTTGACTTCTCTTCCTGATCCCCACTTTCCATCCAGCCCTCCCTCCTCCCCCCGATCCCCCTCCTCTGTTAGACTTCCCAAAGGGCTTTATTTAACGTTCCTTTTAGTGTGGCTCTGATGGTGATGGATTCTTTCAGTTATTCAGTGTGTAAAAAGACTACTTCACTTACACTTCAGAGAGTTATTTTCACTATATAAAGAATTCCACCTTGTGTTTCTTTCTTCATTACGTTAGTCTCCACTGTCTTCTGACTTCTACTGCTCCCAACGAGAAATCTGCTGGCTCCCTTCCTTTGTGTTTCTGTGCACACCAAGTCTCTTTTTTCCTCTAGCACCTTTCACTGATTTTAAGAAATTGGACCATGTTGTTGTGGGCCCTCGTGATTCTCATTCTCAAGATCCCTTGAGTTTCTTGCACTGTGGGTTTACAGTTTCCATCAAATTTGGAATATTTTCTGCCCATTGTCTTTTCAACTATCCTTCTTGCCCTCCTGCACTTTAGGGACTCACGGTACATGTGTAGCAAGACCCCCAGTCACCTTCTTTTCATTTCTTAACTTCTGTTTTCTCTGAGTTTCACTTTGGGTGGTTTCCATGGCTTTGTCTTCAAATTCACCAACCTTTCTTCTCTGATATCTAACCTGCCGTTGGTTCTATCCATTGGTTCTACACATTGTATCTTCCATAGATAGAATTTTGGTGTGAGTCTTTTAAAGTCATTTTCTATATCTCTATTTAAAATTTTGAAACAGTGGAATTGAGTATTACAGTAAATCTTTGTGGAAATATCCTCATCTGCTAATTCTATGACTTATTTCAGTCTGGATGAGTTCTGATAATGTTTATTCTTCTCATGATGAGTTGTATTTCCCTACGACTTTGTATGACTGATAACTTTCGCTTGGATACAAGGAATCATACATTTTAATTTATACATTTACTCTGTTAAATATTAAAACATGGGCACCTTACTTCTAAACGTCAGAGTTGGTTTTTGCTGGACCCGAGGTGGTTCCTCACTCTCATGTGCCAATCACTGCAGCTCAACACACGGGGGTCTCAGGCAGCCCTCCAGGGTGGTCTGAGCAGGTCTGTCCTGTGAATCAGGCTCTCTTTCCCTCCAGCCCAAGGAATCTCAGGCTTTTCCTGGGCCCCCAACCTTAAGTGGCAGCCTGGAAATGCTCCCAGGGCAGCAATCTGGACAATAAGCAGACTCACTAGCCCACTTCCTCACCCTTTGTCCACATCCAGTGTCTCAAAAATCATCAGTTCACGTTTTGTCCATTTTTGTCTCCTTCGGTCCGTAGGGTCTACACAGCCCATGGTACTGACTCTGCCTGGGGCAGAAGTTCAAGTCAATAGGACGAAATTTAATAAAAGTAAGAAAGACCATTACATCTGTCAAACACTACCCAAGCTGTTAAAATTTACAAGTGCAAAAGTAATTTTTGCAAATATTGAAAACCCCATAGCATGAAGAAGAAGAAGCAGAACTGTGCTTTTTTCAGGGTTCAATGTCACACTTGCCATTTTCAGCAACGACTCTTGAACAACTACCATGAGTCCCATCAGACTCCACCATTTGCCATCGTGTCACCACCATCTGCCATTCATGTCACCAACTTCACCAACTTCCTACTGGAACACACATTTTCTTCTACCTTGAAAATAATACCTAAAAATCATTCCAGATGACGAGTGGGCACTTCACCTGCTGGTCCCTTACGTTCTCACTGAGGGGTCAGCTGTGCTGGGCACAGATAATTCCAGTTCTCACCCAAGTGGAGTGAAAGTGTACAACCTACAGCTACATAGAAGGTCAGTCAGCCCCCATGACTACGTCCCCCAAACACCCCGCTAGGGTTTCCAAATACGGTTTTGTGGAAATGGGGGTTAAAGATCAGCAGTACCTCTCCAGTCCTGGGTGAATCTGATGGTAGAAGATCACAGACTGGAGGTTCCTTGTGAGTGACAGTGTTTGCCAGCCACGCTGCGGGGAAAGAGGGAACTGTGCTGTCCACCGTTGCAGCTGCACGAACCCAGGTACGAGGTTCTCCAGGCCAGATCTCAAAACTGCCTCATTCTAATTCTCATCCTAATCTTCCTGTCTTAAGGGGCACAAAGTGCAATGGCTGATAATAATATTAAATTACATGCATTTGTGATAAAATAAAATGCTTAAAGAAGCCACGGAGGTGGCTTGTCCATGAATTAAATGACCCAGTGGGGTCAATGAATGCTGCCCGGGGTGGGGGACAGCCACCTCTCCCTCGCAGGTGACCATCATCAGCAAGGACATGGAAGCATTCTCATTAACTTTTTATATTTTTCAAAATAAGTGAAAAGTATACTTTTTGTGAACTCTTAAATTTCTAACCATTGAGGCTTATGTGACTTACAACCCACACACCCGCACACCCTCCCACACTCAAGTCAGTGTACAGCTCTCAACAGTGCAGAGTGGTTTAGAACCAAACCCAGGCTCAAATGCAGAACCCACGCTGGGTCCGTCGCGGCCTTGGGCTGGGCTGTGTTCCTTCTCTTGTCCTCCGTTTCCTCGTCTATGACAGGTGGTGACCGGCCTCTGGCTGCCTGCGGAGCCCCCATCTCTCTCTTCCTCAGTCTTAACAGAGCTCGCACTTCCTGAGACTCTGCGCCCCTCAGGGATCAGTAGGTGCTGGGGAGTCTGCGCTGTTCCCAGCTGCAGGAAAGGCTCTGGCTTGGCTTTGCCTCCTGTGACTGGGTCAGGAGCCTAGAATTCAGGCAGTCACAGCATGTCACTTTCTTTTTCTATTATTTTTATTTCATTTTATTTGGTCCCAGAGATTGAACCCAAGGGTACTTTAATCCTGATCTATACGCCCAGTCCTTTTTTTAAATTTTTTTTAGTTAGAGTCTTGCTAAATTGTGGAGGCTGGCCTCAAACTTGAGATTCTCCTGCTTTGGCCTCCGACATCACTGGATTACAGGTGTGTGCCACCATGCCCAGCAGCACATGCCACTTTCAAATAACTCTAATTGGCCCAAGGAAAGGCACATCATCTTCTAATTTGGCCACAAACATAGAAGTCATCCCAGAGACTGATGATAGAAAATTTGAAGTAATGAGGAAGCCAGTGAGAGAAAAAAGATCACATTCCCCAAAAAGCAGATCCCAAAATATGATTGTACTGTCCTTAAAGTCATACCACCTCTGGATTTTCTGTCATGTGAAATGATTCAATCGTGTAACTCTGCATTAAGGCGATGGCTTCCTGAAATAAACACAGCCTAACTACACCTAAGTATTGAAGACCATAAGAGCTGGTCAGCATATGATCTGTCTTATCATTAGAGCAAGTTCACATTTCCATCTCATCATCTATTAAAATAAATGTGCTTTCATAATGTAACTCAGGAAATGAAGTTTCCCGTCTCCCCACAGACAATGGTGCATTAATTACATTAAAATTTTAAAACCCCTTTCACTAATGATGGGAATGAGCAGGACGTGAGCCCCTGTCTCCGGAGGACGCTCTCCAGGATCCCGTGGGAATCCGAGCCCTGTGCGCTCACCCTTGCCTTTGGCCAGGACTTCATCCTGGGGACACCGGCTGTGGCGACTTGGACAATACACCAGACTTGGGCAGATCTGCCAATTCATTCAACAAACTTTGGGGCCTGTATGTAAATATGGCTGTGCTCCCGGGCCCAGGCAGAATGCAGGCAGCACCGCCGGGCTGGACCACGACTCCTGCGTCCCCGGGATGCACGCCAGACTTGAGTCACCAGGAACCTGGGGGCTCAGCTCCCGCACACAGGCAGCATTCGGGTCAGAGCAGGAGGAGGAGGAGGCAGAGTGGCAGGAGCATGGACGGGACCGTGAAGAGGCCGCTTGGGCCCTAGCTCCCGCCTAGGAGGGAAGAGAGGCGGCTTGTGGCCTACCCTGAGGCCGCCACCCAGGGCCCCTGCAAACGAGCCTGCCCTGAGCACCTGCCATTCCACACGCCTCCCGGCTCCCCTCCCTGTCCTCGACAGGAAGGATTTTTGTCATTTTGTAGGACGCCAGATGCTTCTCCAGTTGTGTCCAGTGAAATGAAGGCAGAGGTGGTTCCCCTGCCCGGACTCTCCCGGCCTCATCTCTCCAGACCCAAAGCGTGACCTGCTGCCTGTGCCCAGCTCAGTGCGCTGCTGATTCCGATGACTCACGGGATTCACTGCTGGGGCGACCTGCCTGCTGGTCACCATGTAGAAGTCCCACTGTCACCACGTACTGAGTGTAACTGCTGGTGTGGCTACCTAGCTCTGCCAGGTTGCAGTAAACCTAGATCAGCCACAGCCACGGATTCTACGTGGTTGGCAGGTTTGTAGGACCTTCCATGAGGTCTAGCTCGGAACAGACGCTGTGCAGACTCCCACCAGGCTCCACCAACTCATCAGGACTGAAACCAAAGTCTCCACGTGGAGAAAGGCAGCCGGAGTCCACAGCCGGGCTCCTCCTGACGTCCTTCCCTGTGCTCAGCGATTCAGGAGGAAGCGCCTCATGGTTTGAAGCCGATGCTCCTGAGTCTGCACTGCCCCCTGGGCCCTCTTGCCACATCTTAGGACCTCAACTGCCACCAATAATCTCAAACCCTTTGTACTGTGTTCTCAGCCTGAGTTCCGACCCCCGTCTTCGGTCACCTACTGGAGGTCTCCACCTGGATCTCTCGGGAATGTCCAGCTGGATTGGACATATTTCTGACTCCCTGTCCCACGATGTTTCTCCCCCTGTTCTTGTTTGGTAAAAAGCGTCACCATCCCTTCTGCTATATAAATTGAAGAGACATTGATAACGTATCTTTTTATTATCTCAATTTACCCCTCAAGCCATGCTCATTTTGCACCCCAAACTGGGCGTTAATTGAGTCCACCGTATTTTGCTGGATGCATGGTCACTCTCAGCCAAGCCACCGTCTTGTCTGTCTCTCTTGGACCTAGATGGTGGTCTCCTAGCTGGTCCCTGTGCTGCACAGCCAACCTCGACCGCACTCTGGCCCCTGTCAGCAGGCCCCAGCTCGACGTGTATGGATGACCAAATCACCAGTTTCACCATGAAAACCTCTTGTATTCAACCCGGGAGGAAGCCGGTCCATAGATCAATACATTTTATTACTAGGCAATCTGGCTCAAAGGCCCAGAGACTCTCCTGTGGCCTCAGGCAAATCTGAACAACATTTGGGCTTTACGTGTGACCCTAAAACAACCCAAACTACCTTTCCCTCAAGGTAACGCCGCGGCCAACTTCTGGCCCTTTTCAAGTTGCCAGCGTCGAGTTTCACCATTTGTCGAGCTCTTCACTGGATGCCAATTGGAAATGATTGACGT
This sequence comes from Ictidomys tridecemlineatus, assembly GCF_052094955.1. Classification (NCBI taxonomy): domain Eukaryota; kingdom Metazoa; phylum Chordata; class Mammalia; order Rodentia; family Sciuridae; genus Ictidomys; species Ictidomys tridecemlineatus. The sequence goes on from NC_135486.1 coordinate 143,247,418, forward strand.
GCACTGCAGGGCTGGCATACGGCGCTTCTGACTTCCAGCCAGGAAAGGGAAGGCTGTGTTCCAGGAACCAGGGCACAAACAGAGATGGTGCTGGAGGGCGGCTGTCGGCTGAGCGCTCAGGCTGGGACCCAGGGGGCTCAACCCCACGTTTCCTGGGCCCTTCAGGGCACACAGGAGGTCAGGTCAAGCTGAGCACTTGGCCGGGGGAAGCAGGGGAATTAATATCTGTAGAGTGCCAGGTATATCCTAGGGCTCGGCTAAGTATCTCATGTGCATGTAATTATCCCCACAATCCTCTGCAGTTGGAATTTTCTGTTTACAATCCAGGAAACGGCAGCTTGAAGGAGGAGAGCAGCTTCCCAGGATGGTGAGGCTGAGAGGGTTTGGGCACAGCACTGTTTAAGTGCACGTTCTGCAGAGTCACGGGGCCCCGGAGCACGCTTTGTTCTCAGCAGCACCTGCCCCTGGACCCCGCTCTACTCGGCTCCTGCGATTCACTTGGAGGCTCAGCTTTTTCTCTCCTGAGCTCAGGGTCCCCATCAGATTTGCAGCCCGGACCCCAGGGCGACTGGGCTCTGGAGAGCCTGATACCACTGACAGCGTGCTGGTCGAGCACAGGGGGATCCCACAGACAAATATTTGCTAAGAGTTATCTCATCCACCCAGGGAGGCTTAACTGTGGTCAAGCTCAGAGAATTAACAGGGCAGGCGCTTTCTGTGGTGTTAAACAGAGACCAACAGTGATGATTCTGACGTCAAATAAGAACATGCCAGCTGGGCTTGGAGCAGTGTCTGTGCGGGCCACTCAGCCAGAAACTTTTCCTATGCTTATTTCCGAAACAGAGATTGAAAAAGGAAATCAATGTAAGTTGGGCACAAATTAAGCTCTAACTTGCGTATCCCGCTCCCGTTTCTCTTCCTCTCAGGATCATCACAGGCCATTGCTTCTTCAAGCAGAAACCTGACTTCACAAATCAAGGAGTTGGCATAAAACATACAATGAGCCCACCAAGCACTGCCAGCCAAGGCCAAGTAACTTCAGTACCAATTCCCGACTCCACCGGGAGAGGTTGTGATACAAATACACAGAGTCACGTCCACTTGATTTCTAGTGGAGTCACTTCCTCATGTTCATCTCTTAGGATTAAAATAGCAGCCACAGGACAGAGGTCATCATTCAGTTGTTACAGAATAAAAGTGAAACACGCTTCCATGACTCTCTTCCTGACCTTGTGTGCAGTCTGCGATGTAACCGGTGTGCACTCAAGTGACGATGAGGACCATCATGAGAAAATGATAATGACCTCAGGGTTATGCGTGCCACGCCTCCTACCTGCCAGGCACCAGGCTGTCTCACGTACATGCTGCCATTTAATTCTGCCTCAGTAAGAAGAGGTGGCATCGCACGCGCACACACACGCACGCGCACACATACACACACACACCCGGGGCTCAGAGTGGTCAGCAACTCATGCCTGGTAGGTACGTGGTGAATCACGGGCCAGCCGGTCACACCACACAGCTGGGACTGCTCTCTGCACCACGTTGCCCCTCGTGCCCCAGGGCCACAGGGCTCCCCAGGCAATCCTTGGGCAAGATGAGAAATATTGACTTTCTCCCTTCTCTGACCCCTGTCTCAGTAATGTAAAATGTGTCCCCTCCACTGTGGAAGAGGGGACCAGGTGCACACACCAACACGCACACATGCACACACATGCACACACATCCATGGTGCACATCCAGGGCTCTGCACCCCTAACTCCACAGCCCTGAAATGTGGTAGGAAACTCCTCCAGGCCCACGCGGAGGACCAGAGACAGCACAGGGACCAGCAGCTTGAGACGTAGCACAGGCAGAAAGAGTAAGACCGTCCCAAAGAAGCCTGGCAGACGCTCCCAGGGCACTACTTCTCGGGTCCTGCTCCTCTTCTCGGGGTGCTGTGCCCACCGTGACACTTCCCTGTCTCCTGTGCCTCTGCCACGGTGAGTAGGGCTCTCCCAGGGGATGTCCTGCTGCCCTGTACCTCGGAGAAGACAAGAGACAGATGCCACGCTGCTGGCCCCGGGCTCCTGCAGTGGCTCTCTGGGTCATCTGGTGCTAGTCCACTGGAGGCCACGGGTTTCTTCTTTTTTCACCATGAACGCATATCGTGGGCTCTGGTGAGCAGTCCTGCCCACAGGTTTCATCAATCCAGGTCGAGTGTCCCTGGTCTGAAATGCCTGGGGACAGACGGAGTCCAATATTGGCTGTCTGCACAGACCTACTGAGATACTTGCAGGCTGGGCCCTGAGTCTCGAGACAGAACTCATTTAAGCTTCACATACAACCTTATACTCATAGTCCGAAGGAAACCTTATACCATGTTTTTAGAGCACTGTGTTTGACTCCGACCCATCGCGTCAGGTCAGGAGTGGAATTTTCCACTTGTAGCACCACGTTGACACTCAAGAAGCTTCGGATTTTGGAGCATTTTAGAATTTTATATTTTCAGAGTGGGACTGCTCAGAGTGTACTAGTGACCATTTATGGACAGCCTTCCCACGGCCAGGCCCGGGTCTGAGGGGCTTTTCTCATGCCCATATTGCACTGGAGGGAACAGATGGACACACCCCAAGTCCCAGATCTAAAACTGGGCAGGTCAGAGACCCGAGCCCAGGTCACCTGGCCCCAGAGGCCACACTCTCACCTGCAATGCCACGCCACCTCCTGGGGAGCTTGTCCACTCACGAACAGGACAGAACGGGTCCCACACCAGCAAAACAGGTCACGGTTTACCTCCGTGGCCCCGGGAAGTGCTCTGTGCATGGCGAAGGGACAGATGTTTAATAACTTCGCAGTTGCAAGGAGGAGGTTACATAACTCGGCTGAGCTATTTTTGAACTTTGAAAAGAGCAGTCAGCATTTTCCAAAGTGTCCTCTGCAAAACGAGGAACATTAAACATAAAGGAAATCTCCCCTACTGTGCTCTTGTGAAGCTGTGGGACAGAAACAGGTGCGTGGTCACGTCACCCACACACCCTCCCTGGTAAGGAGCCCCCTCGTAGGAGCCCTTGTGCCTGGCCCAGCCCGACCTGGGTCATATTGCTGTAATATCCTGCCCACACAAGACCACGCACAAAATCATGGGCAATGCCCCTGAGGGCCACTGGCTCAGCCCGTCACAACGGACACCGGAGCGCCAGTCGGGCATCGTGAGATGGGCAGCAGCAAATTCATCCAACTCTCTGAGGCTCTCTGCCTCTTCCTCGTCACACAGGGGACATCTTGAGAGCTGTGTATGTGGCCATCACTCTGCCAAGTGAGACTTCTTCCTCCAGCTTTAAAGCTTGAAGTGAGAAGACTCTCCCTGGAGAGTCCTGAGGTCCCGCTACGCACGGGGGTGGATCCAACGTGGGCTGCACAGGTCGCATCTCTGCCTTCAGCTCCCAGAGTGAGGGTCCCCTCCCGTCACGACCTAGGTGTCCGTCACAGGGGAATGACCAGGTGAAAGATGAAGTGCTCACACAACAGGACGCAAGGCAGCCACCGAGAGGAACACACGACGATATGTCCCCATCACAGAGGGGACTTCCAATCGCCAGGTGGAGGCAACGGGAACTCTGACCTATCAGGAAGAGCGGTGGCCTGGAGTGCCGGGCACACGAGGCTTTGCCTGAACTACAAAAACGTGCGCGGACGTGGGTGCGTGTCAGACTCAGGGTAGTAGTTTCCCTCCCATGGAGAGGAGGAGAGAAAAGCACAGCCAGCGTGAGGTGTGATCAGAGTTTACATGATCATTTAATGTTTTATTCCTTTTAAAATGTGGGAAAACGGGACGCGTCAACCTTCATTCTCTGTGACGAGGACTGGGTATTCCATCAGACCCTGCACTGTTTTCTTTTTCAATATTTAAAAGAAATAAACAAGCATTCCTGTTACCTGAGTTTGTCTTTAGATAGATCTCTCCTGTCTTTACCTCCCGTCTTGTCAGTATGGTGTTTGGGACAGAAGTTACGCCTTGGTCATCTGTGCGCTCCCGGGCGAGCACCGGTCTGTTGGACGGAAGGACTGATGGATGCAGACAGACACAGTGTGTGTGATTTTTTTTAAAACTGCTTCCTGGCTTCCTCCAGCTGTCAGTCAATGGCAGACTGACAGGTGCCAGTCTTTCCTGAGGTGGTGTAAAGAACAGCGTGCGGTGGGGGAGGGGTGAGCGCCAGCCCTCGGGGACAGAGGTGCTTCATCACACCCCTGGCGGTGGAGGGCGACTTAGAGAGTCGCTGTGTGGCTTTTCTGGGCTGAAATGGCATTTACAAAATTGCTGCATTCAGAGGTACGACTCCTGGAAGGGGCGGAGCAGCTCCCAGCAGCGGGGTTTCTCTCCCTAAAGAATGCCCTCCGAGGTGGTCCCTGGAAAGACCTGGATGTCTGCCAATTATCCTCCCCGAGTTTCCTTTCCTATATAGATTACATTTCAATTGCCTTACAATGGAGTTGTGTTCTGTCAAAATGCCACATCCTGAATAGCCCGGCTGCAGGGCACGTCTCGTTAAGGAGAGCGCGGATTCATTAGCCCAGTCCCTGACCTGGGCTCGCAGCAGCCAGCCGAGCCTCCAGAACCAGCGCTCGGGTCTCATCCTGAATCCTATCTGGACAAGGACTTGGAATACCAAACACGACGTGGCAGAAGCAGGATGGTAAAGAGGGGAGAGGAGCGGGGAGGGAAACCTCAAAGGAGCAGCTTCCTTAACCCAGGTTCGTTTTTCAGGTGTATCACACCCACAGCACACATCACGTACGTGCACACACACACGCACACGCACACCCCTTACTTCCCAATTCACAGGTGACCTCTGAAATGTCACAGAGTCCTAGAATCTTCCCGAGACACGACAGATTGGCAGTACCCTGCTGGCAATCGACAAACAAGGTCTCCTGACTTTCATTTCGATGACCAAAACCTTCACTTGCGACTCTTAAGGTTGTAAAATGATCACCAGCTGCAGGCACGGTGCCAAGCAGCACTGCCCCAGCATCTCACTGAATCCTCATGACAACCCCCCGAACACGGTTCCCAAAGCCTGGTCTTCAGGCCAGCAATGTCCACACCACCTAGGAATGAGCCATCATTGGAAACCCCTGAGAATCGCCCCACACCTAGGAATATACTTGAAATTCTGAGCGTAAGGCCCAGCAACTGGCATTTTTACAAACCCCCCAAAGATCCTTGTGGGTGCTAACGTTTGAGCATGACCTCCTCAGATACAGGCGACATCATCGTCGCGTTTCAGTAAGCACCACAAAGGAGCGGTGATGGTCTCGTCCTACAGACAGTGGGCCAGGTGGAGCTGGAATCCGGACAAGTCCCTACACAGCGCCCCCTGCTGGCCACCTGAGAAATGAGCACAGATCAACCAGGGAACTTTAGGCAGAAACATGCGAATGACGTCCCAGTGAGACGCTAAATCTCAACAGCTGGGCCATAATGACAGGCCACAAGGTACAGCGACACTTCCCAGAAACAAAATGTAACGTCTACCCTGATGGGAATGGTTAAATAAATTATGATACATCCAGATGATGGAGTGCAATGCCGTCTTAGCACTGATGCTTGCCAAGATCTCCAATGACCTACGAAAATACTTAGACACAAAAGAGATCCAGCCCACCCGTGGAGGCAGCCTCCCCAAAGCATATCGGGCTGCTGCGGATGTGGGAAGTGGGCCCGTTTCACAAAATGCTGGTGTGAATGTAGAGGGTCCAGTTACTTGGTAAGCACAATTTGGCAATAGATACTCAAAAATGCACCTGCCTGATGACCCTCCAAACCCCACTCTTAGACTCAACCCTAGAAAAACAATTGCACATGTGATTCAAGAGACAAGTGTGATGATTATCCTTGGCATTCCACTTCTAACGGAAAAACAATCTGGGGGAAGAAAACTAAATTCCTATCATTATGCAGATTTGAAAAATAAACCATGGCATATCCATATTGAAGAATATGATATGCACATTGCAAAGAATTTAGATAGACTTGAGATATAATTACGATAAATGGTCGACAGATAGAGTTTTTGAATTTAAAAAAGTTGTAAAAAAATGAAAATAGGATGATATATATCTCAAAACAAGATGGGAAGAAAACAGGGCAGAATCAAACAAAACAAAACGTCTGCTCACACACAACAGTCTCTGTTTTCAGAGCACATTCATCAACGAGTATGTAAACAAGCAAAAAAAAAATCGGGGCAACTAAACCCTGCGCCCACTCTGGGAGCAAGCAAAGACCCTCTCTTACTGGTGCAGAGTGTGAGTCGGGGTCTCCGGCTTCTCCGTCTGCCCGTAGCAGTTGGCCTTGGCCTCGGGGATGTAGGAGAACTTGTCCAACATGGAGGACGCGGCGGTGGTCAGGATGCCCAGACCATCCCTCACCCTCGCCTCCAGGCTGTAGTCCCAGTCGTCGTAGGAGACGGAGATGAGTCCCGATGGAAACTCTTTGGGGATGAGCTCCGTGTTCCCAGAGACCAGGCTGGGGACGATCCAGAAGAAGTCATAGCCCGTGAGGCCCAGGGAGCGGGCCTCGCTCAGGATGAGGACGGCCTCGTCCTTGGAGCAGTAGAGCAGGATGACGGAGGAGTGGATCTTCTTCAGCTGGACTTGCGTCTTGGCGTCCTCGAAGGACGTGTCCAGCGTGATCACGTTCTGCATGTCCCAGCCCACGAAGCTGTTGTCCACCGTGGTCTTGATGAAGCTGATGAAGTCCCTGTAGCCAGGGAAGATGGTGGTCACCAGGGAGAAGACGTGCCAGTCGTAGTCCTGCATGATCTTGAGCATGACCGTGGCTTGCTGCTGGATGGACGCTCCAAACTGGAAGAAGGTGGACGTCGGGTCCTGCCAACAGGGAAAGGAAAGAAAGCCGAGGGTGAGCGAGGGGCATGGACAACCATCTGTCTGTCTGTCTAGGCTCAGAGAGGGCCCCTCCTACAGCCAGGGGAGGCCAAGCACGCATCTACCCATTTAAAACCATTCCTGAGCACCTACTGTGTGCCAGGCTCTGGAGCAGATCAGGGAGCTGCAGGGAAGGTGCTGCTCTTGAGCCACCCCCACCCGCTCTCCTTCCCTCCATTCCTCCTCTCCCACCTTCAAGTCCATCTGGGTCCCACAGAACAGCTCTCCCTGGCCCCAGGCTCCTACTGGGGAAAGGGAGCAGCATCAGGAAACAGATTCACAGGACACACCGGAGCCCTGGAGTGTGCCATGCCTGAGGCCATCAGCCCTGGACCTCTTGGCTACAGGGACCAACAAGTTCCCGTGCCACGTAGGCCCCTCTGAGTCGTGTTTCTGTAACACCAACTGAAGGCTCTCGTGTAATAGATGCGACGTGAACGTCAATGGGTTCACACCGACACTTACAGGTTGAGCTCCTCTGTGCGCCAACTTCGCGCTAGACCTTGGAGATCGTGATTAGGAGGCAGATCCCCACGGGGTCTCTGCTTTCATAGACCTGGTGGAAATGTGGGGACGAGCAAACCGGGACCAGTGACCGAGAGAGGCCGGCAGGAATGTGGAAGGAGGATTCAGGCGAGACACCCCTGGGGGGCATGACAGAGGCGTCCCGAGGTGCATTTTGAGGGTTCCAGGAACTGTAGACAAGGGCATTCTGGCCCCAGGAGTAGAAAGGGTAAATGATGTTAAACACTTTGGCAGGAACCCCACTGTGTAGGGCCTCGAGGGCTGCAGGCAGAGACCCGGAGCCTTCCAAGCACAAGAGGCGGCGACCACCAAGTGTCCACACCCTGCGTGTGACACGGGGATGTGCACTGGCTAAGGGTTCTTATCAGTCCTGACGTCTGCAAAAGTCTACGAACACGAGACCAAACTTTCACTCAGAAGAGCAGGCCACGGTACATCCGCAGCCTGCTCCGTGCTTCAAAGCCCCAGAAGGATCCCAGGAAGTTCTCATTTATGGGTGGGTGAGGCCGAAAACGGCCACACGCCCAGTCAGTGTCCGAACCCTGTCCTGAGACCCCAGGCCCAGTCCCCCGGCCCACACTCCCCCACGGCCTCTTGGGGTCCTTTAGGGTTGGCACAGGACTGATGCGTACACCGTGGGAGGGTGGAAAACTGCCACCAGGCAGAGGGTGGGCCCTGTGTCAGGATGCGGGAAACGCCCAGAGTCCCCAGGGTCCTGATGGCGTTGCAGCCGCGTGTCGTTCTGCACTGTGTGCGGGCCTGTCTAGCGCCACCTCCGCAGGAGAGCACACGGGACCCCACTGTGCACACGCACACGCGCTCGAGGGGCACGGGTCGCCTGTGTCTTTCGGGACGGTGCTGCAGCTGCGCACTGAGTCCTGGAACGGGTCCACCCTCTCCCGTGGACGGTCACAGAAGGTTGTCTAAATGGCCAGACCTCTGTGTGCTCTTTTCTGAAATGTGTGGTTTGGGGACGATCTGGGTGCTATGGGCCCAAAGGCAGAGAGAAGAAACAGGGACAAATAAATGCTTTCTGGGCTCCTTCCCGCATCACAGTTCTGTGAATTTCACCTCATTAAATCAATTAAAATGGGTAACAGATTTAAAGACTTTGAATAATTATCTTTTCCCTACAGTAGCTTTTGCAGAAATCCAATATTCTCGAATTGATTAATCATGTTAAATCACATCTCAACAAGACTGTGAGAGCCTCAAGGGCAGAGAGACTGAAGTCTGCGTCTCTTTGTCCCTGGAACCTCACGGAAGGCTTGGCCCGTGACACACGGAGAAGAGAAGGATGGGGGTCCACGGCAGTGACAAGCGTGTAGCCTCAGAGAACGTCCTGGCTTTAAACAGAAGGTGGCAGGGGAGGGCTCGGTCCCTGGCACGGCATTTTGAAGGGACCTTCAGCGTTGAGTCCCAACCAGACAAAACGTCCCACACCATCACCACCGTCTCCACCCACCCGGAAACCACTCCTCCTCCCAAAGCCCTGAACACATTTTAACGCACCTTTACTGATATGCAGGGGAATAGCGGAGGCCGGTGAGCCCACAGGTGTCCCTCAAGCCTCTTTAAGTACCAAACAGGGGAGCAACCCAGAGACCCTACCAGCAGAGCAGGGCACCAGGGTCAAGTCTAGGGGATCTGGAACAGGACCAAAATGCTCCAGGGTCTCCCTGGTAAGAGGGGTGGTCTGAGGAAGCCGACCGGCAGAGCTACTCCTGGACCATGACAGGCCGCAGGTGGGCATTGTCCCGGGTGGAGGACACAAGACATGGAGAAAGTCCTCAGGAGGACGCACACCAAGGGCACAGTTAGGACCCAATAACAGGGGGCTTTGAGACAAGCCACAGGCACACACCCCCTGGGACCACCATGTCGGAGGAGAGGTGGCGGTCACACGGGCCAGGTGCAGCGGGAGTGGGGATCTTCCAAGACCCTTGCTCCAGGCACGGTGGGCTGGATGTTACGAGCTGCTTAAGGCACCCTGCAGAGCCGCCAGTGAGTGCCGTCTTTCCTAGCTCTCCCCGCACAGAGGATGGCGTGGCGGGACTGGGGACTTTGTGAAGGAGAAAGACCATCACAGGGATGGCAGTTCATAGCCCGGAGCCAGCCAGGCACAGGCCATCTGTGAAAGAGAATGTAAAAACCCTGGCCTTGTGCCATCCTGTCCCGCCACACTTCAGAGCCAGCCAACGTCTCCCGTGACTGTCCCGTGGGGTCCCCATTAGCTGCCCCTCCCCCAAGACGGCTCAGAGCAAAACTTCTGGGGTCAGACTGCCCAGTTCCAGTCCTAGCCGAACAGCCTTGGGGAAGACCATTCAACCTTTCCAAGCTTGGCAGAGCAGGCGTGACTGTCACACCGAGTGTCACAGCTAGCATGCAGAAGCACTTCCTCTACAAGAGTCACGTTGCTCACTAATGTCTAGGGACTGCTGCGTCCAGTGCCACCCCAACCACTGTACCAAGCTGGCACCAGCGTCCCACCCCATTTTCAAACAAAGACACAGACCAGAGGAGAAGGGACCACTGGTGGGGAACCAGGTGTGTCAGCCGTTGGCGTCCCAAGCTCTTCATTCCTGCACCATCTCGTCGCCACGATGATCCTTTCCCATCAAGACCTAAGAATTCAATGTCCCCTACATGGGACCGTGCAGAACAGTACTCACTGCAAATCAAGTGCTCACAGACGGAAGCCAGGGCCTTCTCCCCACAGGCCAGGAACCCTTTGGAATAGGGGATCACGCTACACCACCCGGAGTGCACGGATGTGGATCATCCTGACGGCTGATGTATGCTGCCTCATTGAATTCCTATGAGGCAGCATACATCATGTATGCTAACCAAGCCCTAACCAAGCCCCCCCTCTGCTCTACAGCCACCAATGGCTCCCATGGCCCACCACATAGGGCCAGACGCCCCAGCCTGCTCCTTTATGGGCACCAGCCTAGCTTTATAGTTGATCCCAGTTCAAGTCCTGGCTCTGCACTAACTAATCCTGGGACTTGGGTACATTAAGCACCCAACCTTTCTGGGTCTGAGCTTCCTCACCTGTAGAAGGGACATTTTGACCATGGCACCTGGAGAAGGGACATTTCGACCATGGCACCTGTACAATGGACATGATGACCATGGCACCTGTACAATGGACATTTCGACCATGGCACCTGGAGAAGGGACATTTCGACTATGGCACCTGTACAATGGACATGATGACCATGGCACCTGTACAATGGACATGATGACCATGGCACCTGGAGAAGGGACATTTCGACCATGGCACCTGTACAATGGACATTTCGACCATGGCACCTGTACAATGGACATGATGACCATGGCACCTGTACAATGGACATGATGACCATGGCACCTGTACAATGGACATGATGACCATGGCACCTGTACAATGGACAGGATGACCATGGCACCGTGGGATGAACCGACAGGAGTGGGAAGCCGGCCCCGCCCTGTCCGACTCCCGCTGCCCGGGACTCCTCTCTGCATCCTCACCCCCCAGGCTGCCGGGACGCTCCAGAACTAAGGGGTCCTCATGCCACTGCAGAAACCCACCCCTCTGGCCCACTGCATGCTAATCCCTGTTGCCCCTGCAAACCGGCTCGTGCGCTCTGAGCCCAGGGAGCCCGGGAGGAGGGTAAGGAACTCTTTCCTGGCCATGATGAATCCACTTTTTGGAAAGAAACCATCACTGACGCCCTTCATGTGCCTCAGATGATTATGCTGCACCACTTTCATTTCCACGGGCATCTGGAACTTCAGCTTCAAACAAAAAGCACGGTGCATCAAAGGCTCTGTGTACTCCCAGAGGGATGGTGTGAGGAGGCACTTGCAAAACTTAATTGCAGGAGCAGGCACTGAAGACGCTCGCATTGGGGCTTTGCTAAGGTGATTTTAGGGACTGGTGGGGGCTGGGGAGTCTGGCCACGGTCCAAAGGCCAGAGCTGCAGAACGGCCCTTCCGCCTCCGCTCGCCCTTCCCACTTCCCGCCCTGATGGTAGAGGCAGAGTCTCCTGCTACTGCCTGGACTCGGGACACCAACAGACCGTCTCTGACCCCCTCTGGCATGTGGCTTCCTGGGGATGCGCAGCCAGGGGAGAGGAACAGATTTCCAACACCCACTTTGGTTCTGAAGCAGGAGCAGTTGTGTCCCCAGGCTCAGGCTCTGCAGAACAGACTGTTTCAAACAGAGCGAGGGAGGCCGGGGGTGTGGGGCTCTGGGTGTCTGTCTGCTCCAGACTCCGCGTTTCAGGCCTACCATCCATGCGGTCTCAGGAGAACAGGTCTAGAGCATTGAACCCTTTCCTAGAATGTTCCAGAGCTGGCCGAGTCCCTGGAATGACATCCAACTCCATGGTCATTCCCGGGAGTCGCTTCAGATCCTAGTACAATGATGGACATGCAGGAAGTGCGGCCCTGTCCCCAGGCTGGGATCAGAGGCTTGTGACGATTTTCATTTCACTGACCCCCTAAGTGATCCCAAATGCCCGAGAAAGAGAGGGCCAGCCGCATAACGCCCAAGCCTGGCGTGGCTCATGGCAACCCAGGAGGAGAGCCCCAGGTGGCCCCGGGGTGACAGCACGTGGAGAGTCACTGTAAGACGCACCAGCGCCGGTGCCCTGTGTCAGTCCAGTGCAGATGGAGGTGCTGAGACCGGAACTCCAAGGCTCATTTGTTTGTTTCCCTCATCTCCACAGCAGGTCCTTCCCGGGAGGGAGCACCTTCAGATCCTAGTGCAGGGATGGACGCACAGGAAGAGTGGCCCCTCCCCAGCCAGCACGGACGCACTGACCGCTCTGGGCGACGCTGCACCCGCGTCCACAGCTCTGCTCCCACGGCCCACAGGGTGGGCACCCAGTAGAGGACATGTCCACCAGCCCAGCAAAGATGGCGAGAGAACTTGGGAACTTTCTTTCCGCCCCCGAGGACTACCCGGGTGCTCCTGATGAACTTCCTGCCACCGTCACACGATATCCACTGAACTTCTGTGTGTCTCTCCAGAGGCGGGAGGAAAAGTAAAGGCATTGAACTGGATAAGCCCAAGGACTCCAGGGAGCAGCCTGGTCACTGCGCACACCCTGAGCAGTCCCCCTCCCCCCAGAGCAACGGCTCTGCTTCCTGTCACCCTCCCCCTCGCCGTTGTCACCTGGGCCCTCATCACAGCTGGCATTCATCGGTCCGCCCGACGCTCAGCACGAGTCACATGGAGTGGAGGCACTGTCAGAGTTTAAACCTGGGGTTCAGTAAGGATGAGCTGCCCAGAGCGTGCCTAGCACTCGGCTGAGCTGGAATTCACAGAGGCCACTGGAGTCCAGAGTCTGTGGCTGAACATGGCTTCCAGGGGTGCTGCACAGAAAGGGGTGTGTGTGTGAGAGAGGGGGGCGAAGATGACCCATAGCAAAGAAGACCCCCAGAAGTGGAGACCAGTGTCCACCATCTCCTAGCCACTGGCCACCAGCTCCCGAGACGGACACCACCTTCAGAAGCACATCAGCTCCGTTGCCTTCGAACACCAAGTCCACCCCCCGCAGCTCCCTCTGGTCAGACGTGTCAAGACCCAGGTTGTGTCCCCGTTCTATTCCTGGGGAAAGAGAGGTCCCGTCACCGGAGCTGGGGGCAGCCTGACTTCCTCATCACCCCGCGATCCCCTCTGTCCCCGTCCCTGTTGCACGGGCCTCTGTTGCGATGCTGGACGTTTCTCTCTCCACCTCAACAGGGTGACTCCTGTCTGCAGCCCCCGCCCGGCCTCCCCGCCTCCCACCCACCAGTGCCTGGCTACTGCAGCTGTCCGTCTCCCTGGCCTTCGACAGGGACCACAGGGCCCCCAACACATTTTTCCAGTGTCTCCCATGACCTTCAGAACAAAACAGAAACCCGTGCCAGCCCATCCCCCGGACTCCAGCACCGGGGCTCAGTATCCACCATAGCACCCGGGGGCTCGGGTGCCCCGTGAGCATGCGACCGGCTGGTGACCGGGTGAGCTGACCGGCAGGAAAACCAAAGGCCAGCGCTGAACTTGCCGTCCATCATCTCCCAAGAGCACATCCCCCCACCGCCCAGGAGAACAACCAGCTCCGCTTATGGGACGTCTGTAGGGCTCACATCCTAGACCTCCACTGCCACCTCACAGCACAGCTCCCGGCGTTCCTTAAAGACTCCATCTTCCTCTGCTCCGTCCTCCTCTTCAAAAAGAAGCTGAATTTTTCCCTTTGTTTTTCCGCTTTGTGGGGGCATCATTAACAAATAAGAGTGGTGTGCCCCAAGGCGCAGATATCCGTGTACACTGTGAGACGATCACTAGATCACACTGGTCAGCACTTCCACCACCTCCCATGTTACCTTCTGTGTGGGGGACAGAAAATATGTAAGATCCGCTCTTTCAGCGAATTTCCAGTACATGATACAGTAGGGTTGGCCACAGTCACTGGAGTGTACTGTAGGTCCCCAGAACTTACTCATCCTCTAGCTGCAAGCTGTACCTCCTACTTCACCTCCTCCCAGCCCTTGGCAACCACTCTTCACACTCTGTTTCTCTGAGCTCAACATTTTCATGTCCCACATGTAAGTGAAATCAGGCAGTGATTGTCTGGCTTGGTACATGGTCTTCCAGGCTTATCAATGTGGTCACAAATGGCAGGATTTGCTTCTTTTGTAAGGCAGAGTGATCTTCCAATAAATATGTACATGTGTATCCACGAGTTCTGCATCCACAGATCCAATCAAGCATGGATGAAAAGTCAGTTTTTTAAATTCCGTCTGAAACCACCACATGACCCAGTTATAGCCCTCCTTGGCATGAATCCTAGGGAATTAAAGTCCTCATACTAAAGTCGTCATCATTTACCACGCCGGGACACATGCATACCCATGTTTGTAGCAGCATGACTCACAAACTGAGGGACAAACGGAGTGTCCATCACCAGATGAATGGATAAAGAAAATGTGTTGTACACACTACGGGGTTTTATTCAGCCCTAATGAAAATGGAAATCATGTCTTCTGCAGGAAAATGGACGGAACTTCAGAACTTCAATCTAAGCAAAATAAGCCAAACTGAGAAAGTCAAGGGTCGTAGGCTTCTCTCATATATGGAGGTTAGAGGGGAAAGGGAAGAGGAAGGTGGAGGATCTCGTGAAAATCTAAAGGAGATCAGTGGAGTAGAGGAAAGGGACCAGAGGCCGGGAGAGGAGGAGAGAGGGGAACAATCTAATGACCACACTCGATTGTTGTACTGTGTGTGTACACGAACATACAACAATGCACGCCACCAGTATGCACAGCTGCAATGCACCTATAAAATACGGAAAAGATAGGAAAAATTCCATCTCCACTGAACATACAGATTTTCCTTGTCATTGTCCTTAAACAACACAGTGTCACATCTGTTTACATAGCATTTGCATCGCATCGGGCATTATAAGTCATCTAGAGATTAAAGTGCTCAGGAAGAGGCTGTAGACTATGTGCAAACACCCACCATCTAATAAGGACTTGAGCAAACACCGGTTCTAATGCTGCAGACCGGTCCTGGAATCAGTCCCCTGTGAATCCGAGGGACGCCTGTTCACCACATTTTCAAGACACTTTCTTTTCTTTCCCTTGGACACACGCCCCGCAGTGAGTCGCGGGGTCACCTGGAGACCTTTAACCTGCAGCTGCAGGTGGCTGTGCAGGGGGCTGGAGTGCTCCAATCCAGAGACAGGGGAACGTAAGGTGTGACCAAGAGCCTCCGCCCTGGTCCCCGACTCAGAGGAAAGGGTGGGTGTTAGGTCAGGTCACCTGGCAAAAGCCCCACAAATGTGAGGGAGCAGGAAATGCAGCCTCCTAAGAGTGACCGCACCCTCGGCCTCATGCTATCCTGGGCACTACCTACTAGTTGCAGGGGACTATTTAAATTCAAACCTAAAGGATTAAATGAAATTAAATATTGGGTTTCTTGGTTTCTCTAACCACATTTCAGGAGCTCAACAATCCTTGAATTTTAAAACCCACTCTTGCTGGTCTCACCCCAAAAGATGCCTGTTCAGTTGGTCTGGGATGGAGCCCAGAAGTCGAGTCCCCTGGGCGAGCCTGATGGGGAGGCAGGGTGGAAAACTCATCTAAGACTTCAGTGTCCCACCGCGCCTCAGCTCACGGGGGGGGGGGGGCCTGTGTGTCCCTCCAGGAGTCCCGGGTCCACATCACCCCCAGGATCAGAGGCTCCACCAAGGAGCCCAACAGCACGCAGCGTCCCCAGAGCATCGTCCCCATGGCAAAACAGGTGCCACTCAGCCCAACTGCCCCATTTTCTGGGTGAGGAAACTCAGGCTGCAGAACCTTGGGTGGCCGGTGCCGAATTTCACGTAACTCCGTGGACAGAGCAAAGGCGGACTCTCTGCCTCGGAATCGGGTGCCATCTTTGGGTGCAGTAACCACCTGCAAGGGGCGCTGGGCACACAGACGGGGTGCCCAGGAGAGATTGGCATTCCTGGTGGTGAAGGTGGCCACCTTGACCTTTGGGTCCCACACCCTCAGGGACCTCTGGGGCCGCCACCTCCATTTAGTCCCCCTTCTGAGTTCCCAGCACCTCTGCCTTGTCCCCACCCCTCAGGCCTGCACACCATTGCCCTGTCCAGAGGACTCTTGAGGGCCAGGCACCAGGCCCCGCCACCCAGGACCGCGTGGAGGGAGGAGCCACCAGAGGGAAGGTGACCTTCCTATGGGAGGGGACCAGTACAGAGGAGGGGATGGTGCAGGGGTGGGGGCAGGGAGGGCACTGCAGGGGATGAGAGAGGTGGAGGAGGGGTGGCCCGCTTAGGCGAGGAGGGAGGTGGGGGGCACAGAGCAAACTCAGGCCCAAGGCTCAAGGGCCACCAGGGGCAGAGCGGCTGGAGGGGGAGGGGGAGGGGGAGCGGGACGGAACAGAAGCCTGGTCCATGGGGAAATTTTCCCCACACGCCTCTGTTGACCGTCCTGCTGGGGTCTCAGCAGGGCGACCTGGGGGCAGCTGGGGCCTGCAGCCCGTCCTTGCCCCCAGAGGCGTCCACGTGCTCCCCTGATCCTCGGGGGCTGGCACTGTCTCCCTCTCGTCTCAGGGCCACCTCCCCCCACTCTAGAGCAGGGTCCACAGGTGCAGGGCAGGCGCAGCCCGCATCCTGCTGCAGCTCCTCTGGGGCCACCTCTGCGTGGACCAGGACCCACAGTGGGGCTGTCCTGGGGCCCAGCTGGTTCTCCAGCTCAGGAGCAGGGTGTCCAGGAAGACATGTCACTAAGATGGGCTCACCGCAAGGCCCACGCTGGGCTTCACCCGGTGCTCCGTCAGGCTGCGGGCGAGCTGGTGACCCACGGGGACATTAACAATGATGGGCAGTCTCAGGCGAGGACTAATCCCTCGACACAGGCGGCCTGGCTCCCACCAACGCCAGAGAGTCCACCAGACCAGAGGCCACTGGGCAGGTCTCCGAGCACAGGAGGAACCTTTATTTTGCCCGTTCAATGGCAACTGGGCCTCGGGCCTTCTGCGTACACCTGCAGCCACGCTTGCAGGTGCTCTTACAGATGAGAGGCCATGATGGACGTGGGTCACTCTGACCTCAGAGCATGGGTTCTTCCTTTATCCCTAACGGTGAACCCCATGGGAGCCCACGGTCCCTTTCTCACCCAGTGCCCACAGTGCCCGTGACGAAGTCAGCGGTAGAGACTGTCCTCATCTGGTTCAGTCAGAGTGACCCGAGGACTTGTAGAGACAGGGACCAGGAAAAGGCAGCTGCTTTCCCTGTCACCCCTGGACCTAGAAGGATGCTGCGCCAGAATTTCTGGTAGCCATCTGGCTGTCATACACTGTCCCAAGAAGAAGCCCATCCGAGCCCAGGCAACACTGGAAGATGGAGAAATATCCTTGCCAAGCACCCTGTTCAAGCCACACCTGACGCCAGTGCTCTTATCATCAGCTGCAGGACCTGATTAATGACATCACTTTGCTAAGCCAGTTTGAATTAATTTTTCTGTCACTTACAACCAAAGATTCCTGATGCCACTTTGGCTAGAAAGACAAAAAGAAAGGAGAATAATAATGTGGCTCTTTCTTTGCTCATCTTTCTAAACTTGGATCGGAAGAATCCAAACTGCAGAGGGGTACGTTCCGCTTCCCCACCCCTCCCCCTCTTCACGCTTCCCCCAAGGCACCTGCCTCTCTCCACACCGCCCCCCTCCCTTTTCCCCCTTCCTTCCTTCCTTCCTTCCTTCCTCGGTACCCTGCCGCTGAGCTTGGTTCTTCTCCCCGTCTGACAGTCACAGCTGCCGTGACACAGACATGACAAGTGGCCCCAATGACAACGGTTGTCTGAGGCTGCGGCGGAGGAGGAGAGGCCAACAGGCCGCTCACTGAGCTTTCTTCTCTGGGTGTCATGGGGGAGAACAGGAGGCAGCTCTGTTTTGGCAAAGGGCGCATCTTGGCTCCCCAACCTCTTGCTGGGGCAGCCCATTACAGAGGGCGTGACCTCTTCAGGACTGTACCCCTCTCTGGACGTGCCTCGCCCAGAGCTCCAGGGAATTGCTTCTCCCCGGGAGTCCTCCAGGCACGGCCTTGGCAGGAAGCCGAGGGTCGCCGAGGCTCGGTTTTCTCCTGTGGATCACGGAGGGAGGCCGAGGCCCTACTGGGGGCAGTTGATGACGACGGCAGGTGCCCTGCTCTCAGCGCACACCAAGAGCTCCACCACCGAGGGCCGAGACTGTGGCTGGAGTCGTGAAAATACCAACCAGACGACAAGGTCCCCGACTGCCACCCGGCACGGCACTCCCTCCCGTGCTTCCTGACCCGGCTCTGAGGGCCAGCAGCACTCCACGGGGCTCTGGCCACATGCCAGGTGCCCAGTGAAAGCAGGTTGCCGACCCGTCCTGGGCTAGAGCTCCCGTACCCAGGAGCCCCAGAGCCCCCCGCGCAGGGCGCACTGGCCGGCCCCACGGAGCTGGGAGGGCGCTGACCGCGGCGCTGGCCTCCCGAGGGCCTTTCTATCCCCGTTTCACAGACGAGGAGTCAAGCTTAGGGAAGGGGCTTTTAGGGCCACAGGAATCACAGGAGGGGCTGCTCAAGCGCAGATTCCCAGGTGGGGGCTGGGCCGTTACCTGGGAGCCCCCGAGGGACACGGTGCCGCCGGTGCCTGGACCAAGCTCCGGGTCTCAGAGTTTAGAGGCGAAGTCACATGTCCCTGGCCTCCAGCCAGCGTCCGTCTGCACGGAGGTTCAGTCCTAGAGGCTGCCTGGGAAGCAGCCTTTGCGGGGTGCAAGGTGGCCTGTCATTTCCAGGAAGGCACAGGGTGCACCTGAGGCCTGACGTCCTGTCCACCCCTGTCCACCCCCGTCCACCCCCGTCCACCACGGTGTGTCTCCATCAGGACCCCCCCACAGAGACAGCCCCATGTCACCAACTGTCAGGCCCATGATCTCATCCAAGGAAGCTCCTCTGGGGACGGGCAGTGAGTCAGTCCCTACTGCAGGGGAGGGAGGACGAGGGCCACTCAGGGTGAACTGCCCCCTCCTGAGGGAGAACTGGAGTCGCCCAGGAGCCAGAAGAGCATGGAGAGGTGGCCACCGGTCAGCCAGGTCATGGGCATCTGCCACATGTGAAACAAGTCCCCAGGGAACACAGCTGCCCTTCTCCTGCCGCTGATGAACTCCAGCAAGTCCTTGGTCTCCATTTTTTCATCTATAAAATGGACCTAATGGTTTCCAGATCCCTGGAGGAGTGCCGGGCCTCTGTGGCACGGTGGACATCCTTGGCGGGTCCTCTGTGCAAGGTGCTCGGTAAGTAACAAGAGCTGCTGCCTCCTCCCCCACCCCACGGGGCTCCTGGGACACACTGTCCAGCTCGGCCAGTGACCTCATCACCAGGCGTCTTAGCATCTCTCTAAATATCTGTCTCTACGCAACCAGATTAATGTCGACCCGTCTCCTCAGCAACAGCACTCAGCCTGGCTCCTGCGCATGGTCAAGCTTGGACACATCTGTTGAAGGTGTGAGGAAGTGGACGAGTGGGTGGATGGTGGACAGACAGATGGACCAACGAATGCAGGGATGGATGGATGGATGATAGATGGAGGGACAGTCAAATGGATGAATGGACAGATGCAGGATGGATGGATGTACACATGAATGGATGGACGGATGGATGATAGATGGGTGGCCAGACAAATGGATGAATGAATAGGTGCAGGGGTGGATGGATGGACAGACATATGGATGGATGGATGCAGAAATAGATGGATGGATGAATGGACGCATGAATGGATGGATGGACAAATGGATGAGTGCAGGGATGGAGGGATGCATAGAGTGATGGAGAGATGCACAGACAGATGGATGGATGGATGAAGGTGTGGGAGGAGACAGTGGAGGAAGGCGTGGAGGCTTAATGACCGAGAGTCACAGGTGCATCAGGGATTTGGGGCTGGGGTGTAAATGAGAGCTGTAGGAAAGGGGGGTGAGAGACGAGGGAGGTCGGAGCAGGCCTGGGCGTCTGAGGTGCGGGAAGTGAGTGCACAGCCTGGGGCGGGGGGACGGGGCGGGGGGCACCAGGCGCTCTGCTCTTGTCCGTCTGAGGCTGTGTCTTGTTTCTCACTGATGATTTCAGACCTTTTATTGTCCCAGTCGGCTCTCCCCTCCTCCCAGCCACCGTCACAGTCCCAGAGGGAAGGACGCCGCTCTGGAGCTCAGGAGAGCAGGTCTGAAGGGTGCTGCTGCAGCTCCCCCGAGACCCCCACCTGACCCCCAGGCACCCAGAGCCCCTGTGGCAATGGCCTCCTCTAGGCGGGCTTCAGACGCTTTGCAAGAGCGAAGCCCCAGCGCAGTCCAGGCCACGTCCTTGTGCGCCAAAGGCAGCAGGTTCTGGACGAGCCCTGGAGCTGCGGTTCTCAGTCCTGCCTGAGACGTGCGACTCTGTTTCCTCGGCTACAAAACAGGAAACGCTACCGCCACCGACTCTACCCGCCTCTCATGCCCTGGGAGGCCAGCAGACCAACCAAATGCCACCTCTGCCCCTGACCCGTGCAACACTGATCCCGCGTGCATGTTGCTGTGTGTGCGCGTGCTCCTGTGCGAGTCGGAGAGCTGAGCTGTCGGCTCCCTCCAAGGCGGGCTGGTCTGGGCAGCCTGTCGGGGACCCACTTGAAGCTCAAGAGAGGGGGTGAACCCACTGAGAGCACATGGACGGGTCCAGTGGTTTCTGAGCAGAGACATAAAAAGGGGAAATGGGACGTCAGCTCTAACAAGGCTCCAAACTGCTGGTGAAAGGAGACACACACATCAGTGGAGGGCCGTTGGTGCTGTGCCCGGCCCCGGCCTCCTGGTCACCTCCACGCTCAGAGCTGGCACCAGGCCAGAGCCCTGGTCAGCCATCTCTTGTGGGTGACAGCGTCTCAGGTGGGTTTGCCTCCTCCAGGGGGACAAAGCCAGGAGGGACTCCTTCCTCAGGGCCCTGGAGGCCAGCCGGTCCTAAGGCCACCCACCGGCCTCCTGGCCCCCCAAGAGCCTGCACCCTGGGGTGTTTCGTGTCGCTGTGGGCCTGGTCACAGTGCTGGGCGTCAGCAGAAAATCCTTTCTCCCCACTTTCTACGTGAGCAGGTAGAGGCCGGGCTCCCCGGGGAGGGAAGGGGGAGTCAGCGCACCCTGGAGAGTCCAGTCACGCAGAGCAAAGCTCGGGTGCCCAGGGGACCCAAGGGAGGGGACCCACCCACCCAGCCAGGGGGGCGCAGGGTTCGGAGCAGAGACCCCGAGCTGCCTCGGGGGGAAGGCCGCCAGGCGAGGCTGAGAGTCCCGAGAGCAGCCCCCATGGAAGCCCGGACACGAGGACCAGGGGGCAGAACGGGGAGCAGCTAGGCGAGAAGCTGAGGGGTGGGGGGCCTGAGGCTGGGCCAGGCCAGGTCTGCAGGGCCGTCCAGGACCGTCCGGCCGGGGTCTCAGATCCTTGAAACCCACCCGGGTGTTGAGGCCGCTGCGGCCGTTGAATCCCCGCAGCTTGTTCACCAGCTCTCCCTGCCTGTCGGCTGCCAGGCGTCCTGTCTGACACCCGCTCTAGAGGCCTCCTGTGGCCGCTCCCTGACGGGTCACCAGCACGCGGGACAGAGCTGCCCTGCGCAGAGCTCAATTCACGTATCTGTGGAATTTAATGGAGGACGTTCAAGTCAGTGCCAAAGTCAGCCACGAGGAAGTGGGGAGGAGGGAGAAAGGTGGACGAGGAGGGACGGAGGGAC
This sequence comes from Ictidomys tridecemlineatus, assembly GCF_052094955.1. Classification (NCBI taxonomy): domain Eukaryota; kingdom Metazoa; phylum Chordata; class Mammalia; order Rodentia; family Sciuridae; genus Ictidomys; species Ictidomys tridecemlineatus. The sequence continues at coordinate 143,269,116 of NC_135486.1, forward strand.
AGAGGGACGGGGGACAGAGGGACGGAGGGAGGAAGACAGAGCGATGGCAGGAAAGCCAGAGAAGGAGGAGCTGGAGGCCCACGTGGCCCGATCCTCGTCTTCCCGGAGGGTGGCTCCTGCTGAGCCAGATGAGGGTCCAGGGAGGAGACGTAGAGCCGGAGGAAGGGCCCAGGAGAGACCTGGGCAGGACCATGGCCCTGGGACGCGGAAGAGAGGACACACTCAGGGACGTGCAGGGCCGAGATCAAGCTGTCTCGGAGCTGGTCAGCTGGAGCGGAGGAGGACAGGGTGTGAGGGAGCCGAGGGGAAGGGCCAGGCGGGTGCTGGTGTCCCTTATGGAGGTGGACAACAGCCCAGAGACCCTGCCTTCTTCCTGCAGACCCCTCCCGCACCCAGCCCGGGGCATGGCCTACTGCAGAGGCTCTGGGAGCAGTGGAGGGAGCGAGCCAACGGCAGGACAGAGCCAGCAGCACTGGATACGAGAGGTCAGGCCGAGAGTTAGGAGCTGTCCACCCGGAGAGGGCCTGGGCAGCCGAGGACAGCAGCTCCAAACACGCAGGAGGAGGACACCGGAGAGCTCTGAGGGAAGGTCGGAAGGTGGGACCAGGAGGACAGAAGCCCAGCAAGGGGACAGGAGTGCCCAAGGGCACGGGGAGAGGCCGGAGGGCTGGGCCCAGAGGCCAGGGGCACGAGGGCCTGACACAGAGGAGGGCTGCAGCGGGTCAGATGGCCCTCCTCCTGCCCCCTTTATGCCCCGTGCGCCTCGCCCTCTCCCTCCTCATCGCGGGCTGGACAAGGACAGGCCCGACGTGCTGAGCCAGTGGCGGGACGGTGGCAGCTCCTGGTTTACTCCAACGCGCAGGTCTTGGCGCCTTCGATGCTACGGACTCGGGGCTCAGACACAAAATCCCATCCTGTCTGCTTCCCAGAGGACCAAGCGCTGGACGGACCCACAGACCCACGTCAGCAGACCGCGTCGGCCCAGGACGGTCTCCGGAGCTGGGGGTGGCACTGCCAGCCCACACACAGGCCTCCTCTTCCCACCGACGTCAGCTGGAGCGAGCACTTGTCCCCAAACCCCCCGACTTGAGTGGACAGAGCACAGGGCTTCCTGAAGACCTCACGCCGTCCACAGGGGCCGGGGCACAGGAGTGGCCTGCGGGGAGCCCCCTCTCACCCCTGCCGAGCAGAACTCCCAGGAACAAGTCGGAAGTTCAGAGACCACAGCGCAGAATGGAGCCACGACTGTAGCGAGCCTTCTACCCAGCACCGCGCGGCCTCCGCGTGGTCGGGAAGACTCCCGTCAGCCGTGGGATCTAGCCCCACTCGATCCCTGTGGCCAGTGTTTCCTGACACGCAAAGGCCCTGTGGTAGGGAGCAAGTGCAGTCCAGGTGAGCCTGAGCGGACCTCCTCTCTGGTGCTGGCCACAGCCCCGCGGTGCCAGGTGGCTCCCGGGACAAGCACCACCAACCAGCAGGAGGCTGCAGATGCCCGCAGGGCCTGGGCCCGCTACTGTGGGGTTGTCTGGAGCCCCAGCCCTTCTTTCTCCTCTCCAGGAGCAGTACCCCTGTCCCCTGGGCCCCCAGGGACTTAGCTCACACTGCTCTGCCCGCCTGGCGATGGCCTCTCTGCTGAGCTCCTCATCTCATTGCTGGATCATGCCCTCCTCCAGGAGGTGAGCTCCTCCTGGTCCTTCCCTGCACCCGACGTGGTTGCTAATGACCACCATTCATGGGCTTCTCCACAAATGTGTCCCCCTGGAACAAAGCCCCCAGAGGCCACCGTGTTTTATCATTCACTGTGTCTGGGGCCGGGTGGATGCTGGGCTTTCTCTGGTTTCCTGGCTCCTCTTGCGCGAGGTCAGGAATCTTGCTGGGTGTGGCAGGGTGGACGGCCTCCCCAAGGGACACGGCACCAGGGAGACACCCACTGGCTCCCTCCCCACCCCCAGCCTCCGCCAGCCAGGTGACCTGTGGGTAGAAATGCTCCGAGGCTGGCCGCGGCCAGTGGGCTCTCTGCAGGGCGTCGGGGCCTGGTTCCTGCGGTCACTTCCACTCCACCCCCTTGAATTCGCTCACGTCCTCTGCGGAAGATCGGTGGCTCCAACTCCTGACCAAGATGCGGACTGTCCCCAGCTCAGATCTGCCTGGGCTGCCACCAGGTGAGTGACGGGACTGGAGCCAGCGACTAAGTGCGACAGGTGGGTCGTCCTCAGTGGTGGGCTCTGAAGCGAGGGCTCTGGAAGAAGCCCGCTGTCCTGCGGCCTTGCTGCGGCTCAGTTTGGTTTTCTGGTTTTATGTTTTCATCGCAAACATTTTGATACTTCTCCCAGGTGGCAGAGGAGAACAGAAATTCAAGTCCTTGAGGGCTTCTGAATAGGGCCCAATGCCACCCATGTGAGCCAGGTGTCTTAGAAAGTCCCTCATCTCACAATCCCGGCTTCCAGAGGCCGCTCAAAGGGCCAGGTGTCAGGTGGTCCCTTACCTGTCTCTCCCTCCCTCCCTCTCTCCCCACCCTTCCTTCCTTCCTTCCTTCCTTCCTTCTATTTATCTCTGTGCCAAGTACTTCAAAGAAGGCTGGAATCCAGGGTGGAAATAAACAGTCCTAGACCTCCACTCCCAGCGCTACGAGTCCAGATGGGAGATAAGCCCAAACACACAGATACACAAGTGGAAAATCGCTATTGATACTTGTATTTTACAAGAAAAGCTTATGGTGCTTTAAGAACCCAAAATGGGAAAAATCAAACTACCCAGAGGATCAGAGATTTCCCCCAAAGAAGGACATACTGGCCCAGGAGTTACCTAGGCAAACAGGAGAGAAAAGAGTGACTCTGGTAAAGAGAGTTCCTCATATGCAAAGGCCCTGAGGTAGGGAGCAAGTGTAGGGTTCTGAAAGGAGCCCTGGGGACAAGGATGGGGAGCCAGGTTCTCTGCTTATAAAACTTGGTTTTGTTCCTTTTTATACCAGAGAAAAGGCTATTGCCTTCCTCTCACCTCTCAGTTGCCTGGAATCTTTTCACAGTTTCTATCTAATCCCTTTCAATAATTCTCTGGCTGCTAATCAGAGAAAAGGTGCTAATTACCTTATTAGCATGCCTGCTTCTCTGTGATCACAAAATGCTCCTAACTCCCTCCCCCTTGGGGATACTCTTGCCTGTCGCTCTGGCCTCCGCCTGTTCTCAGCAAGGGGCGCGGGGCGCTGGGCCCTACCTGGTGGTCAGGGGAGATGTGCTGAGGTGGGTACGAATGGCACTCGGACCCCGGGGCGCTTCCACTGCAGGAGCCCCTGCCCGGCCCCCAGGGGCCCACCAGGAGGAGCAGGTCTTCATTTCTGATCGCATCCTCAGTACGGGGGTCCAGGGATGGCCGCAGCCTTTCCAGAACCTTCCAAGTCTCCCCTTGTGAAACTTCAACTTAGTTTGAAAGACATTATCAGCAAAGTCACAGTCCACAGTGTCGCTCTGCACACACTGGGCAGCCAGAGTGGCCGACAGGAGGCCCACACAAACCCTGAGTGGCCCTTTCCTAGGGAGAGGGAGATGACCGAGCAATGGCACCAGACCTTGCTTCAGATGGGGACAGCACCCCTCCTTGGGAAAGACTCAGTGCTGACGACCCCCACGTGGCAGGCCGCCTGTTCATGTGTCTTTCTAGTCTCCTCTTACCATCCCAGAAAACTGCTCAGCTCTCTCCAAGCTGGGTGACTCTGGGTGAGATGCCTAACCTCTCTGTGCTGGGTTTCTTCCTCCAGGAGTGGAGACAAAAACTGGAAGTCCTGCCTGAGGATGTGCCTGAGGATGGAGGACGGCAACCACGTAAGAGCTCCCACACATCCGGTTCTCACCGGAGACAAATGTCGACCAGTGCCCCTGGACTCGGCACCCGAGGGGCCCTCACCGACAGCCCTTGCCATGGACCTCTAAAGCCATCTGGGTTGGAAAAGCAGACTGAGCTGCCTGACTTCCACCGACTAGTCTTCGCGCTTACACACACACACGCGCACACACACACACACACACACACACACACGCACAGTTCATCCCACTTCCACCTCTTTACCCACAGACCGGACGTGGCCTCGGAGCTGAGGTGTGGTCCAGGAATCTATTTCTGAAGCAGATTCTGAAGCAGCTGGCTCTCGGCTGACCACCTGGGGAACAGGAACGGGCACCTGGCCAAACAGACCACAGGGATCCCGGCGGGGGGAGGGGCTCGGCCGTGCGGACCTGGCGGAGACCTCAGCTTTCAGTCCGGTGCAGGCTCCTGGGCAGGGCAGAGACGGGACTGGGAACACCTCGTACTCCACCTTTCCAGGCCACGGAAAGTGAGCCCTAATCAATACCTCAGCACCCACGGCCTCAGTGCACGGGGTCCACAGCCTGGGCTGCTCACAGTGGCACCCCTGGGTGCTCAGTAAGTACCTGTTGGTGGAGGGGTGAACACAGAGGCACGAAGTGAGCACAGCGGGTGTCAATCACGGCGATGCAGACAAGTGTCGGCTTCTGCCCACAGCACAGATTGGCTTTATGATCCTCTTTCCCCCGAGCCACTGAAGAGCTGCCCAGAGCCCTGCGCAGGTGTGGTCTGTCTCGACACCACCCCCGGGACCCATTTCCATTCAAACGTTTGGTTTTGAAGGTCACAAGAATCAGTTTCCATGCGACCGAGAAATAGACTGCATCTGCCACTCAGCCTGAAAGGAGACCCAGGTGATTCGAGCCCTTTGACAACATCTCCCACCCAGACCCGGGGGCGAGCGCCGTCTACCCACCCCACCTGCCCACCAGCGCCGGCCGGGTGAGGTCTGACATCGTCTCCTCCTCCTCCTCCGTGCGCAGAGCAGGCTCATCAGTATGTAACGTGCAGGCCAGGCTGGCGGCCAGCTCGGCCCTGACCTCCGCACCCGGGATGAGGCGTTCCAGAGTCGGTCTGCTACACAGATTCCCGCCACGCTGCAGAAGGAGCCGCAGGAGCAGCAGCAAACTGCTGAGGGTGTCCTTGTGGTTTTCCTCTTTTACTAATTAAAAAGGTAGCAAACAGCAGCCCAGGGAGCCTTTAAAGTCCCGTGATCCAGCGGCATCAAGGCTGAATGGGGGGGGGGGGGGCTTCCTGGTTGGGACCCAGCCCAGGCAGCCCAGGCAGCACACAGGAGAACTTGGTAGGAAAGAATATGAGCTTTGCACGGTGCTCTGCACACAGTAGGAGCTTGATAAGTTTAAACATCAGTTAAAGACATGTCCATGTTTATAGCAACCCAGAAAACAGCTACATGAGAAAAAGTAGGACATGATTTTGCAGGTGATTTTGTACAATGATTTTACATGTGATTTTATCATTTTGAAATAATAAGCCCGCTTCTAGTTATATAACAATCATACATTAAAGTATGTAATATATAATATTATTTCAAAATAGTTACGTATTACAATAAACTATTTTAAAATAATAATACATATTACATTTTAAAATATAATATATTCTGAAATAATAAACTACACACAAAAAAAATAACAAAAAAAGCTAATAAACCTGAAAACATGAATAGTGGTTGTCCCTGGATGGCAGGCAGCACACGATGTCATCGTCTTATGCTTTTCTGTTATTCTCATATTTTCTATAATTAATGTTTCCTTTATAGAGGAGAAAAATCAATTAACTTTAAACATAGCGCATGGCCAGCCCAGCAGGTGGGAAGAGCACCTGCTTTGAAGCCAGCCAGACCGACCTATGTCAACGCATCACCACGCCCACAGGTCACGGCCTCCAGCTTCCTGATGTCAACTGCCCCCGGAGCTGATGACACTCGCCGTCCTAGTGGATCGTCCCTGCTGCGTCCTCACTTGGGAGAGGACGCAGGTAAACCCCCGGCCCTGCAGTGCCTGTGTGCAGAAAGGTACATGGGGACATCCGACAGGGTGTGACATTAGGGCCCAACAGGCTGTTTAACAGCCCTCCTCTGTGCACGCGTTATTCCACACCCTTCCTTAGGCTGGGACAGCTGCCCAGAGCCACCGTCTCACAGAAGACGGTCCGTTCCCGATCAGGAGCACCACTCAGATGTAAAAGGCACCCACAATCCAGCGGGGGTCCCGTCCTCCAGGTGGGGGCTCATCTCGTGACATGGGTCCTGGTGTGTGTGGGAAAGCTTCCTACACCCGACGTTCTGCTCCAACTTCAAAAGCAGCGAGCCACCGCACAGGACGCCTGGGGCGGCTCAGCAGCCGTGCCACCCAGACAGAACAGCCGGGACACTGCAGGAAGCCCAGAACAGGCCCATGATCTCTGCCCACCACGTCGGGCAGCGGTGGGAAGCGGGCGAAGGGATCTCTCCCTAAACCTTACTCCTGGTGGCCACACGGTTGTGCACCGAGGTTTAGACCTTCTACAGCCGGTGGGTCCAGCCCCAGGCGCGACTGTTGAAACCCGAACAGGTTTCCACCCTCAGTCCTGGGAGGGATCAGAGCGAGCATGTCCTCGTCCCTGCACCCTCCAGGAGGTGTTACTGGACACCTTCTATGGCCAGGCTCTGCTAGAGGCACGAGAACACAGCAACAAGGTCCAAACCCCGCCCCAAGGGCTGGCTTTCTGTAAGCCGTGTGCAGACCTGGGGCTAGGCCCCAGGGAAAGACAGGGCCTGGGCCTGCCATGCAGGGAGGGGGGGACTCCAGGTCACGCAGGACGGTGGCCACAGAGACCACGCTGTGGAGCACGCTGCCTCCATTATATCAGGCAAACGCAAACATCTGTGACAGCGGCTCATTCAGATGGCGAACGTGGTGAGCTCCGGTTTATAAATCAGGAAAATGAGATTGAGAGTCACCTGTTGAGCCGGGGATTCAATTAATCAGGGATGAAGCGGCGGCTCCAAAGCACATGGTGGGTGCCAAGAGGGGGCATGTGGATGTCCTCGACACCCAGGGGAAGAGGCAGGTGGCGTGACGGCAAAGTTGAGGGGACCCCAGGGGAGACGGCCCACGGAGAGCTGCTGGAGGGAGGCGCAGAGCTGGCCAGGTCACGGGTGTGCGGAGCACAGCTGGCCCGCGTGTGGGGTGCTGGGGTGCCTGGACTTCCTGTGTGAAGTCACGGCTGGCCCTGAAGCAGGGCCCCACTCCTGGGCTCCCACCTGGTGACCAGCCTGCCTGCCCCAGCGCTCAGATTTCTCTTCCTGACATGTGACCATGGCCGGTGCTCACTGTAGGGTCCTCGTGGGGGTTCACTTGTGGCCTGCTTGGTGGTGGCTTGGCCCAGCCCTCACTTCACACCTGGGTGGTCGAGAAACGTGGAGTGGGCCTCACTGGTCTCAAGTCAAGGCAGAGCACAGCTGCGCTCCCCCTGGAGGCTCCGGGGGTGATCCGTCTCCTGCTCTTCCCAGCTTTGAGAGGCCACCTAGGATCCTTGGCTGGTGGCCCCTTCCCCTGTCTTCAAAGCCAGCCCCCTGCGTCTCTGACCACTCTCCTGCCTTCACACTCTCCCTGACCACAGCCCGGTCCTGCTCTGCAGTGTCTGTGGGACTAGACTGAGCGCCTGGCTGGACCAGACGATGGCTCCATCTTAACGTCCTGAGCCTAATCGTAACTGCAGAGACCTTTCGCCAGGTAAGTAAGGGGCACATCTGGAGATCTGGACATTGCACCTTGTGGGGGGCCTCAGTCTTCCTACCACCCGTGATCTTGCTGGGTGCCATACCTGGCTGGTCATGGTGCCTAGGAGCTGTCCATCACCACGGGATTCTTGTTCCATTACATCCTATTCCAGAGCACGAGAAGGAAATGCCAACACCTCAGGTGCCAGGAGCCAGGAAAATGTGAACCGGTTTAGCGGTAAACCCGGGGCTGCCCAGGCCTCGGGGACAACTCCCAAAGATGCGCGACCCTGGAGTCCTGCTGGAACCAGTGTCTGACAACTCTGCTGTCTCGTGGACACGATCGGCACAGACTCGTCTGCTGGTGCTCCGCATCTCCATGCCAACCGCTAGAGCAGTCCCTCTGCCAGCCCCTGAGCCACGCCGGCCACCCGGTTCCCTGTGACTCACAAATGGCTGATGCTCAGGTTCTAAAGCGGGTGGACCCCCATGGCCCGTGGGCCACGTCCACCTGACACAGCCCCAGGCTCAGCCCCACGCGCTCCGGAAGGCATGTTCTGGGGCTGCTTTTGTGTGTAACAAGTGTGCCCGTGGCCTTGGTCTGCTTCCTACCTGGGCTTTACCTAAAGCATTTCCAACCTGCTTTATGATTTATTCTGGTAGCTCATCAAAATGATCTTGGGGCTTTTAAACCTGCAGCTTCCTAGGCTCAGGATCTGAATTTTAACTAGTTTCTCAACATTCGAGAATCCTTGCACCGCAGGAAAAGTGATCCAGCTTCACACAGCAGGGCGCAAAACTTCCACACTGAACTGGAATCTCCAGAGAGGTTTGTTAAAACACAGATTGACAAGTCCCGTCGCCAGAGGGACTTATCGACCCAGTAGGACTCATATGGGCCTGATAATGTGTATTTTGGGTCATGTCGATGAAGTGGCACCCCCTTTCTCCACTGAAAAGTCTTAACTGGGCCTCCCCAGAAACCTTCGCCATGGCTGGTCTTAGGACTGTCAGAAAAGAGTCTCTGCAAAGGAGTCCAGCGTAGATAAACTTCCTATTTCCATGTCGCCCTGTTTACTTGGCCACTGGCTGGGAAGATACGAGCACTCCAGGTGCTGCACACCCCTTACTAGTTTTCACGAACATATGCAGTAGAGTACTTTGAAGAAATGCGCAAACCAGGCCTCTGGCCTTGAGCTGGGCTTCAGAGGTGTCTATATTTCTAAGATAAGAGAAGTGACCAACTGGGCTCCATGGTGACAGCTGGTGGGGGAGGGAAGAGAGGGGAGAAGCAGCTCTCCCCTTCTCAGGTGCTGTCCTTGAAGGGTTAACTTGCCCAGAACAGTGAGAGAAAAAGCTGCTTTTGTGTAAACTTCTGCAGACTGTGAACTTCTGAGCCCTCCCCTGACATGATGGGTGTAAAACTCTGAAACTCCCTGAGCGCGGGGTTCAGGGGATTGACTGATTACAGCAAAAGCTGTGCCCTCTGGACCTGGCTGCAGCCAAATAAACTGTTTCCTGCTGTCTTCGGTGCCTGGCCTCGTCTGTCCCCGCAACATTGGAAGGGATGCTGTTGCTGCTGGCCCGGGGACCACACTTTGGGAACCACAGCACAAGAGTCACTGGATACCCACCACTGTTTCAAAGTCACTCATGTCCCACATGGTGGCCGCAGATTCTGGGCTGAACAGGTCCCACATTTTAAAATGTGGGGCGCATTCTTCGTGCAACTCTGTGTCGATGAACAATATGAATCGTCAGTGTGTTAGGAGGCTAAGGTGCCAACGTATTAGAAAAGGAAGCACGTTGTAAATGGCTGAAATTCTTCTACACAGTTTTCCTCACTCCAGGGTCTCTCCTGGTGGACGGCTCAACTCCAGGCCAGCCTGTGGGGAGCTATTATCCCGCAACACCCTCCACACTGCCATCTTGGGGGACAGGAGACGGAGTCTGGAAGAAGCTGGAGATGGATACAAGTTCACCTCCTCTCCCGCTCAACAACCATCACGGGGGCCCCGTCTACTTCCTTCTTCCTCTGTCTACTTCTCCTCTACTGACTTCACACTTAGTCTCACCCATACCCAAGTCCCCTGCCCCAGTGAGGGGCCCTGAAGCACAGCGTCTCCTACCCCACGATGCTGCGGTCACCCTCCCTGTTCTGCTACAGGCAGGCAGTGCGTGTCCCTCCAGCTCCACAGCACCCCTTCCACTGCCCGTCTCACTCCTCCCGCTCCTGCAACGCCCCCCAAACTCCGCCTATGCCAGTGCCGTCTAGTCCAATACAGCGCAAGCCATGGGGACCACATGGCATTTTCTAGAAACTGTGTCTGGAAAAGTGAAGGGAACAAGTTGAGATGCGTCTTAATGAGGTAGCTTCAGCCCACTGTTCCCACACGGTCCCACGTGATGGGTGATCGATACAGAACTTACGCTCTGCCCCACACCAGGCCTGAGATGGGGGAGTTTTACGTTGGTCCTGTGTTAGCTCAGAGCAGCCTCGGCCCGGGCTCAGTCCCCAGCGCCAGCCTACTGCACGGTGACGGCTCCGCGACCAACACAACCTCCAAGTCAGGTCCGCAGGGCCTTGAGGGCCTGCAGCCACCGGATCTCTCTTCACGGTCACCTCTGCTTTCTTCCTGACACCCTCCTCCGCTGTTTTCTGAAACGCTTCTCCTGCTCCTCGTCTGTGTCCCCGGCCACTCCTTAAAGGCACCTCCCTCTTCACACACCTCTTAAAGGGCTGCGGTCCCCGCATTCTGTCTTCCGCCGACGGTGCCTCCCGGGGTCGTGGGTTTACCTGGAGATCTCACCCCTTTCTGTGGTTTCACCTGTGTCATGTTGATGTCTTCAAAGTCCGCATCTCTGGACCCCATCTTTCCGGGGGCCTCACTGGGTGTTCATGGTGCCCACGAGCCAGTGGAACGCAGTGAACTAACTGACCTGACCTTCCACCACCCAGACCTGCTCAGTCAATGGCACCAGACCAGAACCCGGAGCAGGGGCTCTCGGCGCGCAGTGACCGCACCCCCTGGGAGACAGGGGCAGTGCCAGGAATGTACTTTGTTGCCCCAGCTGGGGGGTGGGATGAGGTGGGTAAAGTCCGTGGATGTCGCTGAGCATTCTGCAGCGCACAAGGCCCCTCCCACAAGAGAACAGCCTAGTTAAAAGGCCCAGAGTCCCACTGTCCAGAAACTGCCCCGAAGCCTTAGCTGTTGAGGGCCACAGCCGAGTCGGGATGACGCCTGGCATTTTGCCAGAAGGGAGTGGTTGAGAGGTGAGATGACGATGGTTAAGTTGAGCTGTGTATTCAGTCGTATGTAGACCCCTGCTGTCCGCCTCGGGTGCCCGCTACTTTGGAGTTCTCGCTGGGATTCCTGGGGAGTTCCGCTGGTTGGTGAAGTTCCGGTGGGGGGAGTTCCGGTTGGTGGGTGGCGTCCGTCCAGGGGAGTTGGGAAATAAAGTTTGTTCCTGCTTGAGTGGCTCTGATCTGTGCCCAGCCAGACGGCGGCACTTAGCTGCATTAGTGCCCAGGGCTACTCTTGGGCCCCACCCAGGTGCACTGAGCTAGAGCTCTCCGGAGCGGGCCCAGGATCAGTGCACCTCCACACACTCTCTGGGAGATCCGTACACAAACTGAAGTTTAGAAGTCGCCACCCCAGAGGCAGCCCTGGCACCAAAGAGCCCCCCTGCTGGGTTCTGTTTGTGCCAGATGTCGGGACAGCAGAGACGGGGGAGAGAGGAGGTTCAAAGTCCCGTGAAGAGCACTTGCCCTGGTGGCCCCCAGGTGAGCCACTCCACTCCCAGAGGACCAGGACCCGCAAAGGTCACCACCAAAGCACAAGTTCTGAATGAGCGACGTGCGCCTCAGGTCTTCAAGTTCCACTCTCGGACGCAGCAGTGTTTGGTGCACCGGCCCCGGAGGGACGCAGGAGAGGCCAGCGCAGGCAGAATCCTGCAGCCCTTTCATCTTATTAAGCCCAGTTGATGTTTAAACCACAGGAAGAAAGTGCTCTTGAGATTCGGGGATAAAGACGTCAGCTGATCCACGAAGGAAACAGGCCCTGAGGACTGTTTAGATTCACTCAGCGGCTGGGGCGCCCAGAAAAGAATCACCTTAGAGGGAAACAAACTGGAATCCAGTTTGGGTTCTGCCTTAACAGACTGCGGATTTATTTTAAATCACTCCAGTGAAGGAAGCATTTATTAAGCCTCTCGGCGTGAAGCCGGCATAAAGCCAGCCACTGGGGGTACAAGAAACCAAGCAGGTGAACCCGACCCAGGGAAGTCGCAGACGGATGAGCTCTCCCCCAGGTGGGGCCAGGCCTGGTGGTGGGACCTGAGGAGTGAGAGCCTACACAGCAGACCCTGGGACGTCGAGGGGGACGCTCCTTCCCTCTGGGGGCACAGACCTTCTGGAGAAGGCCAGACACTGGAGGGAGGTGCGTCTGGAGGGAAGGGGACCCATCAGAGAGAGAATGACAGTGTGACAAAGGCCCGAGGTGCTGGGAGAGACGGGAGCAGTGTCAAGAGGGGTGAGCAGGCCTGTGACCGTGTCACCCACAGAAGAGCCAGACCATCCAGAGAAATGGCGGCTTCCACCTCCTCCCTCACGAAACACGAGCCCTGGAGCACTCCAACTCAGAGTCCAACGTCCAGCTTTGGGAAGCCCAGGACACGGAGAGGCCACAGAAGGCAGCGGCTGACCTCCCCGGGGCGCCGTCCTGAGCATGCCAGCCCTGCTGTCCCTTCAGGGCGATTACAGCCCCCTGACCTCACCTGGAACAGAGAACACCCAGCAGGGCCCAGCCGACCCACAGACGAAGAGCAAAGCGACTGACATTTCAAACCCCTAAATTCTGCAGTCGCAACGCGTCAGGTGGACACGGAAGGAGGGAGGGACCGCGGTGACACTGGGTGAAGGGGGACACTTCAGTCTGAGGCGATGATAAAGATGATCACAGCGTGTGGAGGGGTGGATGGCGGCAGCTGGGAGCCAGGAGCTCAGCTCGGGAGCTGTGCCCGGGAGAAGGAGGAAGCAGGCAGTTAGGGGCTCGGCCTTGCCCAGCGGCTCTGCGTTCCGACCCGGCTGCCTGAGAGGGGTCCTGCCCCAACGGGCTTTGTGCAGCTCAGCCTCTCGGAAGAGCCGACACCTTTCTTCCCTGCAGGTCTGGAAGCTGGAGACCTGGGAAGCCAGGTCAGAGGAGTAGGAGGTAAAACCTCAGGAAGAGCCATCACAGGACAGAATCCCTGTCGGGGGCTTGTGCATCCCGCCCAGGTCTCTGGCCAGTCTTTGGATGACAGTTGGCATCTAGGCCCCAAAGGACTGAGATTTGAGTTGCCTCCCAAGAGACGGAGCTGGAAACCTGGGCCCAGCCAGGCTGACCACCTGCTGACACACAGTGTGGCCGCTCTCTGAAGGAGCTCAGGGTGACCCTGATCTGCCCCAGCACGACATCTGCAAGCCCTAGTGCACTTCAGCATCACTCACCTAAAACGCGGGAGCAGGTGACCCACTCTCCAGTAGAAAGACCATCAACAGAGCCAGTCCCTCTAGTAACCCGGGTGACAAAGCAGCTCTTCCAACAGTGCACCGAATGAGGGGAAGGAAACGACAGGAGGCTCATCAGAGGATAAAAATACAAAAGCAATGGAAACGTAGAAGTAAAAAATAAAGTAACTGAGATCATTTGCTGGAGGGACTTCATCAGAGAATGGAGGTGACAGAGGCCGGGCAGCGGGAGCAGAGACCACCAGTGACGGGCGACCCAGGGAGGCCAAGGCCAGCAGGCACCTCAGGAAAGGCCCTGCAGGAGGGAGGACGGGCGAGGCACGTGAAGAAGGGCCCCGAAACCTCCCGGAAGGTGGGGAGAGACGGGGCCGGTGCATTCTAGAAACTCAACAGGTGGACAGGAAGAAACCACGCTGGCCACTCACAGTCACCCTGACGAGAGCCAGGAGAAAAGGAAATCTCAAAAACAGCAAGACAGAAACGACAGGCTACGTGGGACAGCGACCTGAGATCCTCCCAGGCAACATCCGAAACTCTAGGGTTCAGAACACGGCGGAATCACATCCTCGAAGGGCCGAAGGGAAACCTGATATCTGAGCCGGGCACAGGGCACACACCTCTGATCCCAGCCCCTCTGGAGACGGAGGTAAGAGGATGCACGTTCAAAGCCAGTCTGGGCAACTCAGCAAGGCCCTAGGCAATGAGCAGGTCCCGTTCTCCAAATGAAGAATAAAAAGGGCTGAGGATGTGGCTCAGTGGGTCAGTGCCCCTGGGTTCAATCCTAACCCAACACTAACCCAACCCTAACCCAACCTTAACCCTAACCATGAACAACCTAATGCCTGATGTTCTGTTTAGCAAAAGTGATATCTATAAGAATGAAAGAAAAATACAGATCTTTCAGATAAAAGAAAACTAAGAGAAGTTATTGCTAACACACCAGAATTTTAAGAACTACTGAAGGATGCACGTCAAGCTTTATGAATCGGAGGGTAACTCAGATCCATTCAGGAATTAATGAAAAGCATTAGAAACATAAATACTGCGGTAAGCATAAGAGACTATTTTTCCCCTTAATATTTTTATCGTAGTTGGACACAATGCATTTATTTTATTTTTTTATTTTTATAAGGTGCTGAGGATCAAACCCAGGGCCTCGCACATGCTGGGCAAGCACTCTACTGCTGAGCCACAACCCCAGCCACACCCTTAATTTTTTAAAATATTTTTTTAGCTGTAGTCGGACACAATATCTTTATTTTATTTATTTATTTATGAGGTGCTGAGGATTGAACCCAGGTCCTCGCACATGCCAGGTGAGCCCTCTACCACTGAGCCCCAGCCCCAGTCCTCCCCTTAATTTTTAAAAAGACACATGCGGATGGCTGTTTAGGGTACACCTCCTTCCACTGCCTTGTGTAAGTTTAATGTTAGCAGGTGCCATGCATAGAGCACTGAAGCGCAAAGAATGATGAGGGTCGTAAACTGGATCCCCCAAAAGGTTCCATATTACACGTGAAACAGGAGCATATTGTCCTGAGTGGCCTATGCAAAGCCAGAGACAGCTAAAGTGACTCCTAGAGCAATCGCCTTGACAATGCAAAGACAGATCATTGTACTTCTTCCCTTCCAGTTTGGGTGCTTTTTATTTCTTTTTCTTGTCTAATTGCTCTAGCTAGGACTTCTAGTACTGTGCTGAATGGATGTGGCAAGACTGGGCCATTTCTTGTTGCTGATCTTAGAGGCCAAACTTGCAATTTTCACCACTGAGTATGATTTCAGCCTGTCACCTATCACTTTATCATGGGGAGAAATATTCCTCCTATACCTGGTTCACTGGGCGACTTTTATCATGAATGGCTGTTAAACTTAGTTAAATATGTTTTCCTTCCTACATCTACTAAGATGATCAGGGGAAGGAGAACAGCTAAAAAGACAATGAACAAGTTGAAGTGAAATTCTAAACTATTCTGAAACTCTGAAAGGCAGAGGGGCTGGGTAGAGTGCCTTCCAAAGACGTCACCACCTCTGTGCCTGGAACCTGTGAATGTGTTATGTTACACAAAAGGGGGACTTTGCAGCTGCCATTAAAGTCATGGACCTCGGACAGGGAGCTTATCCTGCATGGTTCCGCTGAACCTACTCCCGTGTGCCCTGAAAGGCAGAGAAGCGTCTCCAAGTGCCATCAGAGAGATACGGCAGAGACTCAAAGCACAAGAGGAACCTGACCAACTGTCACTGGAGGGGCCACATGGAAACTGGTGGGACCATCCTCCAGCCACAGACAGCTAGTCAATGAGAACCTCAGTCCTCCGACCTTGAGTGTGCTGCGATTTGTTACAGCAGCAAAGGAAAACGGATACAGCAGGAAGGGGAGGGGGGAGGAGGGAAAACAGGGAAATAAAGAAAAGAACAATGAAATGGAGTGCGTAATCCAAACACATCAATAGTCCAACAGCGGTGGACGCACAGGCCGAGGTTAGTGGAAAGGATTCAGGAAAAGCAGCTACCCTCTACTACAAGAGATGCACTTTAAATGTCTAAGACACAGACAAATCGGAAGTAAGTCGATGGGAAAGATACAGCACCCAGTGTGTGACCACCGGCAGGTTGGAATATCTGTCTTCCCACTGGACACGACAGGGAGGGCCACCAGAGGGGCATTTCATAATAGAAAAGGGCCCTTCATCAGAAGGTCCCAGGCAGCATGCGTGTCATGAGCTCAGCCACAGAACATGCTTGGTTTGGCTGAAATGTCCCCCAGAGACTCACTTGGTCCCCAGGACAGTAGTGTCAGAGGTGGGGTGGGACACTTTGAAAGTGATGGGGCCATGGAGATACCAACCTCCTCTGTGGATTCCTGCACTGAGGGACTCGCAGTTGAGTGGACCTTCGGGACCGTGGGACGCGGGAGATGGAACCTATTGGAGGAGTGGACCTTAGGGGCTATATGTTCTCCCGGGTCCCTTCCCCTCTCTGTGGTTCCTGGCCACCCTGAGCTGAGCACCTCTGCTCCACCACGCCCTTCCACCGTGATGCCTGCCTGGCCACAGGCCCAGAGCCATGGAGCCAGCTGACCACCCACTGTAACCTCTGAAACCAGAGCCCAAGTGAGTTTCTCCTCCTTTAACTCGACTATGTTAGGTATTTTGGTCAGAGTGATGAAACATTAACTCACAAAAGAAGCTAACAAATACACTCCTTTTTACATTTAGTTGTAGATGCACACAACAGATTCATTTTATTCATGTGTTTTTATGTGGTGCCGAGGATTGAACCCAGGGCCTCACACACGCTAGGCAAGCGCTCCACCACTGAGCCACCACCCAGCGCACTAACTAATACAGAACCCCAACTATGTGGAATTAAAGGGAAAAAGAGACCCATCTATAATCACAGTTCCTCTTCAGACTCAATCGCAGGTGTCTGCCATTATTTATTAGTCTACCAATCAGCTCACTTTTTAAAATGCAATTAAGCTATTTTAAAGAAATTTTTATGGCTTATATAAATGAGAAACCCTGTGTCTCTGACATAAATAATCATCATAAAAATGAAACAAGCCATGTCATTACATCCTGCTAGACACCACGGGAGGCCTACCACGTGGGCTGTGCTCCCTGAGCCTGGAGCTGTGGGCCACCAACACCACCTTACATTCCCACGTGGTGTGTGTCCCGTGTCCCAGGGAACACGGACAGAGCTCAGTTCTCTCATGTGAGCAAAGGAGGACACTGACAGGTCTCATGTCACAAAGCCAGATGCTGCCTGCCCCCGGTACTCGGCTCCTCTGCTGGGTGTCGCTCCCTCTGTGTGGCTGGGCCTCCTGGCAGCCAGAGGGGCCCAAGCCTCCTCTCAATGGGTATTTACAACCCGATAGAAAACTAAGTTCCAGGATCCTAAAACAACTCAAAAAGTCAGCGTGCTGGGAGCACTTGGCATCAAGTCCATGAGGGCCAAGTCTGCTGTGTTTCTAATGTGGCTGTGTCATCTGGAGTTTCCAGGAATGGCCCCGTGGGCGGGCAGCACCACCCCCACCCCGCAGGACGCTCACAAATGATGCATGTCCTCCGAAGCCATTTGGCTGGCAGGACTTGAAGATTTATCCCTCGGAGGCAAGGCGCTATCCATCAAGTGGCCAGCCTGACACCACCCGGGGTGACGAATGAGGTGTGGGAGCCCAGGTCTCTCAGGCAAAGGAATGCAAAGCCGTCCCTCTGCTGTGTTCGGCTCGCTGCTGTGAACGGACTCCACCCAAGACTTAAACCCCACGGCTAAGAGGAGCTTGAACTCTCCACCCTGACTTAGGGATCACCGTGGTTAGCCTCCAGCCCACCAGCTGGTAAGGCCCCCCACCCCGTGTGGAACCCACATGCAAGACACCGGTGTGACTCCTGGCACTGTCATCTGCTAACCACGTGATGTTCAGAAAGTTATTTAAGACTCTCAATCTCCTAAACCATAAAACTGAGCAAACCATATTTATGCCCCAAATGAGATAATTATATTAAAACTGAATTTCATCTCAAGCTGTCTCCAGAGACTCTGGGAGGCCTTCACAGGTACTGGGGCACAGACGAGAAAGAAAGGGAGTGTCCCAGGCACGTGCCGAGCGTTCACTCCAAGGCCGAGGGCTGAAGACGTGACTCACGCTGTCACTGACCACAGCACGTGTTTAGGAACTGTCATGTATACGAATGTGCCCCACTCTGCTCCTAAACCCTATGCACACATGTGTGTGTGCATGCACACGTACACACACAGACACACACACACACACACTCTCAAGATTCACTTCAGCTGGTGGTTTTCCTGGGGAAGCACACCTGGGTGGATATAAACCTCTCTCAGACTTGACCTTAACTCAGAGTGAAAATCCTTTCTTATCCACAAAAGAAGGACATTCTCAGTGGATCCTCTTGGAGCCCAACCACGAGGGACGGGTGAAGATCTGCAGCAGGAAAAGATGGCAGTGGTCTGAGGAGGCGGCAGGGGCTGGAGTCAGACTCTGGCCCTGCTGCTCTGGCTCGTGGGCCTGGACACATCCTTCCCTTTCTTACATGCAAAATGAGGCGATTAAACATCACACTCCTAAACGCCACGTGTTACAGCACAGGCAAAGGCCAAACTGATGACAAGTAAAGCAGTGGCGTGTCCCTGTCCAATACAGACCAGGACTGAGTGCAGTCGGGGCTGGAAGCAGGGTGGAGCACTGTGACAGTGTCCACGGCACAGCCCGGCTCCAGGACCGTGGCTCGGAGGCCTGCTCCGAGTCCTCCTGTCTCTGTGAACTTGGCCCAGCCCCTGGCCCGGCTCAGCCTCAGCTGCTCCGGGGAAGGGTGTTGGCCCTTGTAGTCCTGCCGGATTCTTGTGTGGAAGGTGTCGGCACGTTGCCGGGTCCATTCCTGCCCCGTCCCCCGCCCCCATACACACACGCACACACATACACATACACACACGGCTCTTCCCTAGGATGAGGTCACTCCTCCCCCACCCTGTGACCTGGGCCAAGCTGACCACAGAGACCTGTCGGCCAGGAGGGAAGTCCCCCCAGAAGGTCTCACTCCGTTTCCCTTTGAGGAGTAGCCATCGGGGAGTCACCGTTGGCGCCCAGCCCAAGATGAGAGCCACTTGTTGTGCCTTCTGAGCGGATGCTCCACCGGAACCGGAGCCATGTCTTAATGGACCCTGTTCTGGTGGCATAACTCGGCTCTGCTTCTTCATCCCAAATGGCAGGGCACTCGGTGGGACGAGGAGAGCAGCAGATGGACGTGCAGGAACCCTGCTCGTCCCCACAGACACTTGTAAGACATGCGGAGTCGTGCCCACATTCCTCCTCCCACAGCGGAAGCAGGGGAGAGATGCGGGGTGGACCGGAGGGGCAGGGGCCTCTTGCCTCTTTTCAAGGTGAGAACCGCACTCTGGTCACACGGAACTCAGCCTCACCTGACCTCTCTGGTTGGCGGGGAGACTGAGACGGTAGCCACTTTACTTTTCTGCATGGAGGAAGCTCCAGATCTGGAAGCTGGTGAAGGAATCCATCTTCTGCTGCAAACTTACCACAATGACACAGGGGGTTGCCTAAATTGCCCCCTCTGTAAAATGGGAGGGACAGGGAGAACAGAACCAGGTGGTGACCTCGGCTGCAGTCCGCCTGGCTCATTATATCCTGACCACAGAAGACCTGGACAGCTGGCCAACTGTAGGCAGATTTTTTTCTGCCTCAAACCCTTTGCAGTGGCTGTTCCTTAGTTCCTGGGATGCTTTTCCCTTACTTCTTCTCAACATGACAGGATCCTTCTCATTCGTATGATTCTGCTTGAATGCCACCTGCCCTGACAGACAAGTCCTCTATTTCTAGGGCAGGACCTTGCTCCATGGGTCTGAACCACAGCTCTGTTGATTTTTCTCTCCCCTAACACTTTTCAAACTCGGAATTAGTTTTCACCTGTGCAGCGACGACTCCCTGGGATGCCAGTTAGTATCTGCTCATTTCGTACAAAATCCTTATCATCTAGCTGCAGAGCCAGCTGCTTGAGCAGTTGATAAATGTTCTTTCAGTGAATGAATATATTAGAAAATTTGGGGTCTGGAAGGTTTTACAAGGGACTGTGAGACTATATAGAGTCCCTTGATATACCAAAGCGATGAAAGGCTGTCACACATACCTGAGATACACGAACAGGCACACGTCACAATAAACACATACCTAAGACTTATGACGCGCGCGCGTGCACGCGTGTGTGTGTGTGTGTGTGTGTGTGTGTGTGTGTGTGTGAGAGAGAGAGAGAGAGAGAGAGACAGAGACAGAGAGAGACAGAGAGAGCAACCTCAGGCTTATTGTTGTGATACTGGAAATTTCTCTTTAAAAGCTGGACATGTGTCACCCAGTGGCCCTTGAACCCCATGAATAACGTAAAGGAGGCTGCAGCTGCCAGTCACTATGGCTGTCGGTCATTGTGCAAGTCACTGCAAGACGACAGAAAATGCACAAATTGCCATTAGAATAAAACCTGGACAACTGCCCACGCTGTTCGTGGTTGACTCTGGACGTGGGTTCTCCTCTGTCATCTCAGGAGGCACCACAGTACTATCCCGGAGCCTCCGAAAATGCTCCGGAGTGACTCAGGCGGGTAGATGTCTACCTGTCTGCAAGGCTCACTCATGGCCCACTCAGGTCACTTTGGAAACACCCACAGAGTCAGGCCACTCTGGGTTCTTTTTAGACCTTTCCTATGGGAAACCTCGAACGGGGAAGAGGGAGAACATTATAGCGAGTCCTCATGAGCCGTCACATCACAGTCGTGGATCCCGACCCGTCTTGTTCTCTACGTGCTCCTCCGGGGTCTCCTGTCCCAGGTGGTTCTGAGGTGAACCTAGACACGGTGTCATTTCACCTGTACACATTTCAGTGTGTATCACCGAAGTCAAAGACTCCCCGCTCAGATATCACCACGGTGCCATCACCACACTGAATTCAAAGTCCAGGAGGAAGCCTTACGGTTACCAAGGGTTCCCATTTCCCTGATGGCTCTGGACACTTTTTAGAAGCTTTTGTTTGTTGGGATTAAGAGGCACACGAGGTCCAGCTGGTTCACACGACTCCGGAGACTCTCAGTGTTCAAGTCCCCCTTCCACCTGCTTATTCTGTTGGGAGCGTGGGGGGCTGGGGGGACACGGCTGGGTCTTTGGTGCTGGTCTCCGGGGTGGGGACGGTGCTGGCATTCCTGGGGTGTCATGTAGTGGCCGGTCCCCTGCCGTGGTTGTTGAAAGTCACTGTCCCATGCAGCGTCAGAGGCAGACGTGGACATTTCCGAGGTCACTGCACAGGGGATGGGGACCGGCTGTCCCTTTCTGTAACGGGGCAGGTACTGATGACCGCTGCCTGCATTCATTAATGCCCTCGAATCTGCAAAACAGAGTGGTTCCAGCTCCTCCTCCTCCTCCTTCGTTTACTACCTGGAACAATGCCCGAGGAGGGACTTTCCCTCCTGGACTCTGGGTGGCCTGGGAGTCGGTGTTAAACAGACGGCACCGGCTCCTTCTTTCCCCTCAGCTAGATTTCAGAACCAGGAGCAGCTCCCTAGCATCCTGTGAAGGCCACCAATGGCTTCTCCTTATTCCATTATAAACTCACGAATGGGACTGTGAACTTGAGGCTTCTTGTGTTCCAGTTCCTTGCAGGTGGACCTTCGTTGGTGCCCGAAGGTTCCATCCTGGGCCAGCTGGTGAGCGGAGGCTGGCCCTGAGACCCTCCCACCTGTGCCCTGTGGCAAGCATCTTCTCTTTGCTACCACCGGACACAGTCACCTGCAACTTTCTTCTTCATGGGAAATAGAATTTAAAACCCCAAAATTTGAATACGAGGGGCGCATACTGTGTCCTAGAATACATGTGTTTTAAGTTAAAATACCGCCCAAGGTGACTGTGATTGTCACATAATAATTAATTTATTCATGGTGTGCCTGTGCTGCTTCAATACATATACACATGGTTCAAGGATCGAGGGCAACCAGACCTCCTCCAGCAAGCTCTCCTCAAACACTTAGGATTTCTGTGTGTGAGTGAGAAGATTCAAATTCCTCCTTCCTGGATATTCATACTGACTCTCTTAGATTTTAAATTCTAATTGACCTATTATGTGCACTTATCTGTGGGGTACAGCGCGATACATGCTGCACAATTTGTAATGATCAAATCGGGGCAATTAGTATTTCTATATCCTCAAATATCACCCTTCCTACGTGTTGGGAACCTTCAGACTCTTCTCCTCTGGTTACTTTGAAATCTATAATAAACTGTTGTCAATTATCGTTACCCTGCTGTGCTATGGAAACTGATTCCAGTTCAGAATTGCAGCAGATCGCCTTCCTCGTGATAAAAGGCTCCCTTTGATGTTATCAGCATGGTTGCTGGTTTTCTTTATCCCATACTCTACACATACAAGTGTCAGAGGAATGACATTATGACTGTCCTCTATAGTTCTGAACATGGCTGGGGATTTGCTTACTGTTCTTTTGGTCCCTAAAGTTTCCCCATTAGGTAGGTATGAAGCTCTGGTCTAAAATCACTTGAAATAGTGCTTTTCTGTATGATTATCACAAAAAAGTAGATTTATATGTTTAATTTTGTTCCTAGGACTTGTGAATTAATTTTTTAATTTTTCATAATTGGGTAAAATATTGATGTAGTCCTAAAGTCAAATCTATACAATAGTATGTATTCAAAGAAGTTTAGCTTCTATTCCCTCTACCCCCCCTTCATAAGCCACCAGTACATTTTATGTGCATGCATGTGTGCACTTGTAAGTATGTGTGCGTGTGTGTACCTGTGTGCACGTGTGTGTGTGTACCTGTGTGCACGTGTGTGTGTGTCTTGGAGACAGA
Source organism: Ictidomys tridecemlineatus (assembly GCF_052094955.1). Taxonomy (NCBI): domain Eukaryota; kingdom Metazoa; phylum Chordata; class Mammalia; order Rodentia; family Sciuridae; genus Ictidomys; species Ictidomys tridecemlineatus. The sequence continues at coordinate 143,291,596 of NC_135486.1, forward strand.
CAGCAGACTCACTATGGAATGCGGTTCTTGGACCCGTGCCTCACTTTCATAGATGTATCCTTATGTTCTCATGGTCACTTTTAGTAAACTTGTGCCTCCTCCCAATTCATGTGCTGAAGTCCTACCCTCAGTGCCCCAGGATGGGACTTTGAGAGAGGTCCTTCACAGAGGTAATGAGGTTAACTGAGGCCTTCAGGGTTGGCCTTCACCCAGTATGACCCGTGTCCTTATAAAATGGGGACTTTGAGACAGACGTGCTGGTGAGGGCTGGGACCAGGCAGCCGAGACGCTTCTACGTGACAACCCCAGGGATGCAGAGAGACACCAGAGGCTGGAAGAGGGCCAGGCCCCCCACCAGCCCCAGAGGAGGCCAACCCGGCTGACCCCTTGTGCTCAAGGCCCCTGAACCACGAGACCATGAGTCTCCCTTACGAAGCTACGTAGCTAAGGCCCTTGGAAAAGGCATGAGAAGCCACCTGGTATCTGGCTATCGCACTGTGCTGGCCGTTTTCTACGGTCCCTCCTGTCGGCAATATTGAAATTGGTGACTCTTCTTCCCTGGCCCCTTCCTCTCCTTAGCTGGGCAGACACAGTGGTGCCCACCTGTGATCCCAGCCATGCGGGAGGCTGAGGCAGGAGGGTCACAAGTTCAAGAGCAGCCGGGCAACTTAGCGAGACCCTGTCTCAACACAAAATAAAGAGGGCTGAGGACGCGGCCAGGAGGTAGAGACACGCCGTGTGTCTTTTCAATGAGCAGTTCCCAGGTCTTCAAAACCTTATTGCAGGGGCCGGGGCTGTGGCTCAGGGGCAGAGCACTTGCCTAGTGTGTGTGAGGCCCTGGGCTCCACCCTCAGCACCACGAATAAATAAATGAATAAAACAAAGGTCCATCAACTAAAAAATAAAAAACGAACCCTATTGTAGTTCTTCACACTCTTTCTGTTCTAATGTTTGGGGAGTGTTTTAGTCAGTTTCTTCATTTCTATTGAAAATTTCTTCATTTCTATTGAAAATTTCTGTTTTCAATACTCAATGATGGAGATCAAAGCCTCTTCGCTGGGGAGGCTTCCTCTCCGGCTCCTCCTCCGTCCGTGTCCCAACCACGGCTCTGCCCTGCTCTCCCCAGTCCCTGCGTGCAGCTCTGACTCCGTGGTGGCAGGCTAGTCCTGGGACAGTTCAGGGTTTTCAGGTTCTGCGAGTCCGTGGGGCCACACTGACCCCTCCGGCCCTGGGCCTGGCTGAGGCTCTCCTGCTCCTCTGCCTGAGCTGGCCACTGCAAGGCTCCAGTCCTGCTGAGGTCCTCCCCACGGTCTGCCGCGCTCTCCAGCAGCTCAGGGGGACTCTGGCTTCACGAATTCCCCTCGTGATCACAGGTCACCGCCTCTCCTCCGCTCTCCCACGCAGTTCCAGCTGCCACGTGGGCCCTGGGGCTGCTGTGATTTCCGCCACCTGCTCACTCTGGGCTCCCGGGGACAGGAGGAGCCTGAGCTTGTTTTCTTACTTGGTTGTTCTGCTTTCAGGGAGTGGGGTTCAAGGGCATCCGCAGCCGGGGCTGCTGCCGTCTCTGGGCCCACGTCTCTCCCCCAGGTACACCCACACGGAGCACACCACACAGACACGCCCACACACGGGAACCTGACTCTCCAGTCTGCTCCGCTCCCTGGGTCGCTCTTCACTTAAGGGGGCCCAGTTCTAGGGACACAAGCTCCTTTGCCACCCTTGAGAGTCAACCCAGGGCGTGTCACAGCATCCGGGCCCAGGGCCCCAAGGTCACAGTCTCCATGTGACCCTCCCTACGCGACCCTTCCTCCCTTCCCCACCAGGGAGTGCTGTCTGTTAGTCAGGGTGGTGACATGCACACAGCTACCTGAGGCCACCAGGTCACCTGAGTTTCAACAGGTTTAAAGGAAAAAGAAGCATGTGTCCTCCTTTGGGGACAGAAACCATCAACAGCCATCCTTTCTGGCTGAGTACCAAGATAGATGAGAAGGAAAATTCACCCGATAGAATATTCCACACGCAAGAAAAAGAAGTGCTTTGCGACCAAAAAGAAGTATTAGTGGAAAGTTCTAATGCCGAGGGGAATGCTTACCCTATGCTGCTCACACACAGAAGCAAGGCACAAGATGTGCACAGAAATCTTAAAAGACACCTGTTGTCTATACTTACGGAGAGCGGAGTCCCAGTATATGCATACGATGCAGAGGGATTAATTAAAACTAGTGGACACATCTCAGAGACTTATGTCTTGTGGTGACAACATTGGAAATCTACTGTCTTGATGATTTTGAAATTAAAACACGAAGAGAGATGAAAATGACCTTGAGAAACTATGCAAAAATATGTGTATACTGGTGTCTTTAAAAATGACTTTTTTTTCCTATTTTATTTGATAGTATTTTAAAAAAATTAATATTGTTTTTTTAAGACAGAGAATTTTTTAATACTTATTTTTTAGTTTTCGGTGGACACAATATCTTTGTGGTTTTTTTAATGTGGTGCTGAGGATCAAACCCAGCGCCCCGCGCATGCCAGGCGAGCACGCTACTGCTTGAGCCACATCCCCAGCCCCTGAATATTGATTTTTTTGGTTCCAGGTGGACACGATGTCTTTATTTTACTTTACGTGGTGCTGAGGATCAAACCCAGGGCCTCACACATGCTAGGCAAGTGCTCCACCTCTGAGCTGCAACCCCAGCCCAGTATTTTTTTTTATTTTTAACAATGCAAACACGTTACTCTAGCAACCAAAGGGCTTTCTGAAAGAAGGAAAGAGGGGCTTTCCTGTGGCTGTGTTGCTCATGCCCCGAGGCCTAGGCACGCTGTCCCCTCCTGCACACTCCAGCACCCAGATGACCACCCAACACCCTCACAGATGGCCAGAGGCAATAATCTGGGGAGCACAGAATCACCCCAAGGAGGTTTCGAAGGCGTATTCCCAGACTACACTGCAGCCCCGAGTCAGGCCTGGCTGTGACGCTCAGCCCTCCGCATTCTGAGCCGCTGACCTGGCGCTCCGGCAGGAGGTGGCCGCGGACCCCCTGGGAACGCAGTGTTGGAGACGCGGTTTTCACGGGGCACACAATTTGAGACCTGCCTGTATCACTGTCACTGAAGAGCATGTCCGGTGCCTGTAACAGGATTACTAGTGATGAACACACAGCCTCAACTTGTCCCGGCTCTCTAAGTGATTCTGGGCAACAGGCCAACGAAAATGACCCAAAGGCTTAATATTTCCTCCTTTTTTAAAACATCATAACATAGGCGCACCTCAAAGCTTATTCTCTTCCACCTATCACTCAGAAACTAAGGGAGGAAAAAAATCAGTTTAAATAATGTGGTTTTCTCTGTGTGCCATTAGGCACGTGCTTGGAATTCCGTCTATTCACTAAAAATAGACACTACCTGGTATCAGCCGGGCTTCCCCTGTTCCAGAGCAGCAAAAATAAATGAAGGCAGAAGAAAGCAAACAAATATGCCAACACATACTTCCAAGGTGGCATCTAAAAATATCCAGTCGTTCCTCCCTCAAGCTAGGAAAATAAAATCATGACCCCAATAAAAGAAAATTATTAAGACATTTGAGTTCTGTCTATTTGGCTTAAGTAAAAGCAAAGACAGAGAGGCCTCCCTCGCATGAGATCCGTTTACTCTGCTATCCCAGGTCAGAAGAAACGGGCCTCGGGTCCTAGCAGCTCTAGGTGGACGCGCCCACTCTAGAAGGCGAGGTCCCCAGGCGTAGGTCCCTCTAGGAAACCCCAGGAGGCTGCTCCGCACCAGCCAGCGTCTCCAGACGCCCACGGAAAGTCCTCAGAGAGATGGGTCCAGACCGCGCACAGCTAAAGCAGGACCAGGCCTGGCACTGCGCTGCCCGAGCTTGAAGCAACCAGGCTGCAGACAGGCCCCAGGTGCCAACCTGCCGCCAAGGTCCCTACGGCGCCCGCATCTCCAGCCCCCTCCCATCAGAGCAGCACAAGAAGAGCAGGTGCAAAGACACGGGTAGGGTGGGGGCCACAGGGAAGGAAAGAGACCCCGAGGTGCCTGGGACTGCACCTCCCCCAGGCACTGCAACAAGGAGGCCCACGTCACAAACACGTGTGTGTGTGTGTGTGTGTGTGCACGTGTGTGTGTGTGTGCTCAAAGAAATTTTAGTAGAATTTCAATACAGGAAGAATAGTGAAAGAATCATTGAGGTAGACCAACACTCAGATGATTATTTTTTTAAAATTCGAAACCAGGAAACCAATTTCCAAATCAAGATACAGAACATTACAAGAAACTTCTCTCCAGCCCCTCCAAATGCACCCTCTTCCTGATCAGTGGTTATCTGACCCCTTCCCTCTCTCTCTCTCTCCACACACACACACACACACACACACTCACACCCAGGACAAAGACTCTTTGAAGAACACTACACAATGTACACATGTATCAAAATGTCACATGGTTCCCCACAAACGTTTGTAATTCTTTGTGTATCAGTTAAAAAGAAAAACCTCTATATACCAGGCACTGTGATATGTGCATCACCTAAAGTTCATTCCATATTCACAAACAAACCCCCCAAAGGAAACACGTGTCTTCTCCATAATGAAGAAGGGACAAGTAAGGATCAGAGATGACAAGTAACATTCCCAGATCAGCACAGCAGACATAGGCCAAGCCTGACTTGATCTGTCGCAGACCAGCTCCCAGCCCAAGCTCCTTCCACAGCAGCCAGATCCCACCAGGCTCCGCTGTGAAGCCAGGAAGCCTGTGATCCCTGCAGCCCCGTGACTGAGCCTGAATGACGGGCAGGCCCTCTACCTGACTGTTTTCCCTTCCAGCCAGTGTTGAAGGCCTGTCTCCCTCCATAGTCTTCCAGGGGAAGAAACACGCCGACTCCACCCTGGCTGGGCTTCGTCCTCCCTGACTATCCATCGTCTCTGCTCTGGGGTCAAAAACGTGGGGCTGAAGGAGAACAGACGCTGGCCCCAGAGGCCGCCCGGGCAGAGGCTGTTCCTGTTCCTAATGCTGACGGAGGCCTGCCTCCCCTTTTCAGGAGCGCAGGAGAGACACTGGGCAACAGAATCTGTACGAGAGGGTTTGGAAAATGCAGTTTTCTTGTTTTAACAAATAACCTGAGATTTCTAAGATGCCAATGTCCTCATTGAAAATAAAATGGGAAAAGGCAGACGCCAGGCGTATCTTAAGGATGCACCTCACAGAGCACATTATGGAGGTTAGCAGGCCACGCTCCCAAGGCCTCACGCCAGGTACTGTCACCAACTGCACCTGCAAATGAGGAATCGGGGTCCCAGGAGAAAGACGGATGTCCCTGGGGAGGAGAAAGGTTGGTCATCTGGCCCGGAGTTCAACTCCAAATTATTAAATGGCGCAACTGGTGAATGAATGTGATTTCAGGTTGCAATCCTGGTTCTTAGCAGGAAGCGTCTCAGAGGGTAAAACCGCGCGTAGCAGAAGCCGTAGGGGTGGAGAGGGATCTGTGTGGCTGGGCTCTTGTGCTGATGTCCCCTGTGGAGACGGAGCACAGAAGAGAGACTCTATTTGCTCAGCAGAAGAAGGGCAAGCTTCACGTCCAGCAGCTCGCTGCAGACTGCTGGGTCCCACTGCTTTGGGGCATTGATGGCAAGGAACAGGTCAACGTACCTCTGAGTTCCTCGAGTTATGAAGGGGGGTCTGCAGGGGAAATAACCTGTCCTGCCTTAGTGCCTTCAACCAGAGGCAAGGAACCCACCAACGCATCTTCTTGTGACTAATGTTCTGTGTATTTGCTGATGGGCGGATAATAAACTGTCCTTGACACCACCCAGAGGTCACCTTTGCCTCAACCAAGACTAATGAATCAGGCCAAAGAGGACACAAGGTAGCCGTGCCAAGTGCCACTCCGGGAAACATTGACACTGGACAAATATGAGAGAGAAGGCGAGGGAGGGAGGGAGGGAGGGAGAGAGAGAGAGAGAGAGAGAGAGAGAGAGAGAGAGAGAGAGAATATTCAATAAGTAATTCAGTGCCCGGCAGCTGTGAGCCTCGTCCAGCTCCAGGGCCATCCTCTGCAAGCTGGCTTCCAAGGCGACGTTCTCCTGCAACACAGAATGGTGGCAGACACTCACATTTTGGGGCTGTATATTTGATCTTGTTTTCCCATTTCAAATCTTGCTGGTGCACAGGTATGTCTCTCCTGTTGCTGGCGGGGAACCGGGATGCAGAGTAAATGGCGACTTCCCCAAAGCCACACAAAACTCTTCTCAAAGGGAGGGGTGAATGTGTCCCCTCTCCAACTGCTGCTGGTTGTGACCCGGGCTCCCTCAGTTCCGCAGAGGCGTGAGTTTTCAGGGTGCAGCATGCATCGCCTGGATGGCTCGGGGAGGAGGAGGACTGGCCACTGTCTCCAATCTCAGAAGCATCTCTACTCTACAGGCGTTACAAACGCGCATCTTACCCTTGAACATTGAGGAGCAAAAAAAGAAAGCCTGCCTGCCTGCCCCATCTCACACCTTTGGCGCAAGTGACCAGGGTAAGGGTGACGCTGTGAATCACCTCCCTTCCTACCCAAATGCAGAAGGAGATCTTCACCTTCCAGCTTCACCTCCCCAATCTCCAAGGCGCAGGGCTGAAGCGGGTCTTGCACTGGTCAGACCACAAAGCCCATTTGTCAGCGCCGGGACGGTTTCTTTGAGCTATTTGAAGAGGTGGCTTGGGTCACTTGCCTCATATTGCCTGTGCCCGTGCCTGTTTCTCGTCTCTCCAAGGCAATAAAGTTAAATGTCACATCTCAGGGGGCTGTGGAGCGCCGCACACTCCCAACAGGAGGTGAACAAGGGCTCTCAGCAATGAGAGCCGATAAATTAGGAGGAGAACATCCTCTTAACTACCTTCTGCCCTGAGATCACCTTCCCCGGGACGTTGACCTCCGGGTGTCTCTGGAGCAGGGAGCCTGCAGAGAGGGTCGCTGTTATAAACGCAGGGGCAGGATGCGGGGCACCGTTGATTTCTATCAGAACAGACAAGGAGTAAATAGAAAAGACGGCCCTGGGAAGGGGGCACTGCAACACAAATGGAAGCCACCAGGCAAAGACAGTGAGTCCCGCAGTTTCAGGCCGCCGGCACCGGCAACCACCAAGACACGGAAAAATGATAAACAGAAATTCTAGGCCCAACATCTCCATGTCATTGATTTGTCTCATCCTGAAAGTGCTTCTATTGCCGGCAGTTGCCATGGTGATGGGGACATTCTTGGCTGGGCTCTTGATGATGGTAAACAAGCAAACAAATTAACAAACCTAATTTCAGCAAGTTACAAGGGTTAAGTGGCAAACAAATGCAAACTAATGTGATGGGATGTGACAGGGGGGGTGCCCTTGGAGACAGGCCTGGTGGTGCAGATACCCAGAAAAGCACAGGGAGCTGAGGAATCCCCCCAAATTAGAGGAAATGAGAATCGCTGTGTGTGTGTGTGTGTGTGTGTGTGTGTGTGTGTGTGAGAGAGAGAGAGAGAGAGCATTTCCTTCAAATGCGTCATGGTGTCTGTCCCCAACCAAGCTCAAAAATGACCTCAAGAGAGGACGGCTGGAGAAGGCACCTGAGGAGGTGGCACTTGAGCTGAGACCAGAAGAACAAGAAGAGACAGGCCAGGCGGGGCCTGGGGAGGATGTGGGAAGGGATGGGAAAGCGAGGCTCGGCCAAGAGGGAGAACCAGGAGGAGCGGGGAAGGTGGCGTGAGCTGGGGGCAGCCGAGAAAAGTTGGGGAACAAAAAAGAGAGGTTTTTAGGACGACAATGGAGGGGTGGACCAAGACATGGGGTCTTTTAAAGGCTTCTTAAGTGCTGATCCCTGCAAGAGGCTGCTGGGGGGGGGACACTTGCGGAGCTCCCCGTCAGGCTTTGGGGAAGGCTTGTATCCTGAAACACATGGAGGAGCGCTGAGCCTGGCCATCCCCTGCCAGAAGGAGACCTGCTCAAGTGTACCTCCCACCTGTCTCCAGCGCTGACGACACCTGCACTGTCCCCAGAGGCCCTGGGCCACGTCCCTTTGGTGGCTCCCCTGGCCCTGTATATCCTGATGATGCGTTTTTGATGCGAGGGGTACGGGGTCCTTGTAACCCTCACTGTCACCTGAGGAGAGGATAGAGAAGCCAAGTTTGTAAGATGCACCTGGAGCCTTCAGTAGGTCTAAGATGATGGGGATGGGGCTTCCAGGGGGTAAAGAAAGATTTTAAAAGGACGGTGATAATGAAAACAGCTAGATAGGCCTTGAACAGGAGCAAGCCAAGAAGTAGAACAGCAGACCAGAGGGGAAGGAAGAGAACTGAACAGAGTTGGGAAGAGTCAGGAGAAGAGTCTGGACTAGCCCACCCTGCCACCCTGCCACCCTGCCCTCCGTGGGACAGCACTCTGTCCCTGCGTGATGCACGCTCCGGCTCCCACGGCCATCCCTCCAGGCCGCGCGTCCGCAGACTGAGCTGGATTAGTAGAACCTGAACCCCACAAGGCCCCCCACTCCACAGTCACCGGACAGCATTAACGGCCACGCCAAGGTGAGGACTCCGGCTCCACGTCCCCTCCCAGTGCGTCCCAGGGCGGGCTGCAGTGGGTGCACCCTGAACGGCGGCCCACCTCCTCGCGTCTACGCTGGGCTCATCACACGGGCGTAATTGTGAGGTTGCCGCTGACGTGCGTGTCTCTGTCCCTCCCGAAACGCTGCGAGTTCCGTCCACGGGAACAGGCGAGGACTATTTTTTAGCTCCACGGCATTCAACGCAGACAGACCCCTCATTAGATACTTCTGAGGATGAGTAAATGAACAGGGTGGGGCCTCAAGCCAGAACCCACAGTCCTCCACAGGAAAGCAGAATAAAATAAAGCTGCTCACTTTTCTGGTCTGATTCCCCTACAACCAAATCTTTTTTAAAAATATCATGAGACAATTTCTCGCACGTTGAGCGGTTAATTGCCAAGAAGTCTCACGGCTCCTTCAGGCGAGCTCTTCCTCTCCTGTAAGCGAGCCGCCACTTCCTACCAGCACCGTCCAAGAAAACAAAACCGTGGCTCTGTCGACACGGAAAGACCAACTGGACTGAGCATCGGAAACTCTCTCCAAAACCCAGACACCACGTCTCAAAACTCGGCTTCACTGAAGCTGGCCCCGTGGCCTCCTGACCCTGGGACAGACTGGTCGTCAGCTCCCCAGAGAGCAGACACTGGTGTGAGCGCAGTGCCACCAGCTCCAGCCCAGGGTCCTCCATGTGGCCCCTGTGCTCGGCTTGGCACCACGGGTCCCCTTCCCTCTGTCCTTTACCCTCTTCTTGTTTTCTTTCAATCACTCCATCTTCAGGGACACGTTCACCATGAAACGTCCCCCGTGGTGAACGCAGCAGGAGGAGACCCAGTGAAGCCCTGCGGACCCCCCTCCCCAAGCCCAGGTCGCCCCTGTGCTGTATCTGTGTGTCCACCTGGGCCTCGGCTGGCCCTCGGCTGGGCCTCTGCTCGTGTACGACCGTGCTGCCCCGTCATGGAGCTACGGCAGGAGCAGGGCCTGCTATCTATTCTATGACTTCCTGGGTTCTCTTCCAAAAGCAAACCTTGGAGACCTGTCCCCGTCAGCGTGAGGCTCTGCCTCCTTGTACCAGAGGAGCTCCCCCGGGGTCAGCCGTGGGCGGTGACTGACATCTGACCCACAGCTGGCTGTGTCATGAATGGAACCCAAGCAAAGGCGCCAAGGCGCCAGATGCGATGCTGAGCCACGGTTCCGTGTATGTGAGACACCCAGGCTGGTCAGATCCGCGGGGACAGAACGCAGACTGGTGGCCCCCAGAGACAGGGGAGGGAGGCGGAGAGTGGACAGAGTTTCCACAGGGAGTCAGGAGGACGTTCTGGAACCAGAGGGTAGCGGTCCCTGAACCGCGCTGTGACCCTACTCAATGCCACTGAATCGTCCTCTTTAAACGGTAAACTTCACGCTGTGGGTATTTTACCACAATAAAAAAAAAAAAAAAAACGTGGAACTGCGTATCGCGGAGCCTGAGCCTTAATGTCAGCAGGGGCTGGCGAACTGCCCCACAAGGTCCACTCCCGGCCTCTGCTCCGTGTTATGGTGCCCTCCACTTATGCCAGCCTCCGTCTCCCCCTTTCCTCTCCTCCTGCTTCCCTCCCGGCCCCTCCCACTCTGCTCCCTTCTCAGGAGCTGAAGTCCCTCCAGCACCAGCGCTGCCCGTCGCCCTCCCTCCGAGGGTCTTCAGCAGCCCCAGCTGCCCACGGGCCCTCCCTCCCTCCGCATCTCAGGCTGGAACAGGAACCTGCCCGGGTGGGGCGGCGGGGGCCTCCGCTGCCTGGAGCCCTTTCCCTGTGGTCGGATCAGAGGCAGCAGGGGCACTGCCTCAGCAGAACCAGCCAACGTACATCAGCTTCCCACCCCGGGCCCTCCTGCCTCAGGACAGCCCGGGACTGTGCCTGTGAAACAGCTTCCTGGTCAACTGCAGGCCCAGCACGCGTCCCCGAGTCCCTGGCTACACTAGGGAGGTGGGAGAGGGCACGCTCTGGGGTCACATTGCCTGGGCTCACGTCCTGACTCGACTACTCCATTAAGGAACACCCTTAGGTGCTTCTGAACAGCACTTTATCGTCCTTAAAGTGAAGGATCAATAAGAATCCAGCAAGGTATGTATGCAAGACCCCGCACACAGGTCCCGACGCAGGCCGAACCGGCATCTAGTGCTGCAGTCACCAGTCACCACAGGCACAGTGACTAGCACAACACGTCACCGCACGATTCTAGAAAGTTCTAACTGGGCTGCCCGGGGCCATGATCGGGGTGTCGGCAGGACTGTCCTGGAGGCTCCAGAGGAGAAGCCCCTGGCCGCCATTTTCCAGCTTCTGGAGATGTCCCTCAGGGCTGGGCCAGCAGTCCAGCACCTACTGCCACCTGCTCCTGGGCTCCAGCCAGCATGGCTCTTGTGGCTCTGACCCGCCTCCCCCTGTGCACTGAGAAGAGCCTTCGGATCACACTGCTGCCCCCAGATCGGCACAGCAGCTGAGCCCTGCTGGCCAAGTCAGGCCCCAAAGCACAGGGCCAAGGATGAGGAGGTGGACCTCTGGGGGACCATTCTCCCGCCCCCCACACACCAAGAGCTCTCCTCCCTGGCTGCGCCTGCTGCCCAGGAGACCCAGCCCCTTCCCTCCCCAGACCCCTCTCAGGTCCCTCATGCAGCGCTCTCCTTTTTGGCCAAGGGACCCTTGGTTTGTTGGAAAGAACAATCCTGAGTCCTAAGCCCTCCCTGTAGGAGCCCTGGATTCCCTGACGGACTCTGGTGTGGGACACTGAAGGGACCTCCTGTGTTGGGACGGACGGTCTCCTCCTCCGTCCAGAACCCCTCGGGCAGCATCCTGAGCACCTTCTTCCTCGGTTCCCCTCCCCCTTCCCTGCCGCTGTCCTCGCTCGCCACCTGCTCCCTCTCGAGCACCTGATGCCATGCTGGGATCTCTGCCTTCCGGGCCCCTTGCTTTGCTCCTGGACGCGGTTCCCATTGAAAGGGCAGACTTCACACAGGAACTCCCGACACCGCTGCCCAGGAAGGATGACCTGGAGGCAGGCCTCTGCCCCCTGAAGTTCTGAACCCTGTCTAACACCCAGCAAGGACAGAAAGGACCCGGGCAGGAGGTGGGGAAGCAGCCGGAGCCCGGGCCAGCTCCCCGCCTCAGACCTCAACGACTGACACTGGCTTCTCCTTCCAGGCCTCGGTTTCCTCGTCTGTAGAAACCCTGCGCAGGGCCATGTTGTGCGTCTCTCCAGCCCTGAGAACACGCGGGTCCATCCCAGGAAGGGTGAGCAGGCCACCCTCGAGGGGCAGAAGTGCCACCCATCTCGTCCCAGCGAGGCTCTGAGTGACAGCTGCACGGCTGACCAGCTGGGCATGCCCATCATGAGGATCCACCTGGTTGCAAGTGACAGATCCTGAGTAATACAGAAGCTCACGTGACTGGGAAGACGGCTTCAGGACTGAGTGGCACACAGCGAGGCGCACAGGGGTGGCGCTTTCTAACTCTGTGCTCACCACGTTCAAACCCTTCTCTGGCTGGTGCCTCCTCCCACCCAAAGGTGCCGCGCCCGTCCTCCTGGGAGCTTTGCGCACGTGTTCCTCCACCACCTGGGGGGTCAGTGTTCTCAGCAGCCCTGCAGTCAAGTGGCCTAGTCAGTGTCCTTGGCTGTGACTTCTGGGAACCCATGAGCCAAGCACCGTGGCCGCTGAGGGGGAACTGTTCTGAGCAGTGGAGCCCGAGTCCAAGGGCCGCCTTCCCCACAGACAAGACCTGATGGGTGGGAGGAGAACCAACGGGAAATTACAGCGTTACCAAAAGACAGAGGAAGGGCCCGCCCTCGGTAAGAGAAACACAGTGCCCACACCGCGGTCCCTGAGGGTGTGTCTGCCCTCTCTGAGCCTCAGTCTACTCATCTACAAACCAGACGACACCTGCTTCAGGACCACCTGCCATGACATCTGGCCTATCGCTCACGCTGACAGCGTGTCCCACCAAAGGATCACGTCCTCCTCATCTCCACTCCTTCTCACCAGAGCAGCTCTGAGCAGGTGGGGCCTGAGAACCCTCCGGCTGAGACTTCGGATGGCGTGAAATGACAAGGTGAAGAGCGTCACAGGCAGAGGAGGACCATGCCCGGTGCTGCACCTCAGCCCAGGACGACTGTGGGACCGACGGGCCGAGAGCAAAGCCCTGGGAGCGCGGTGGAAATCAAGTGGGGGGCTGGAGAACCCAGGATCAGGGTGCCGTGGAGATGTTCTTATTTTAAAAGCAGCCACTGAAGATCACACGGAAGCCAAAGAGACCAGGTTTGTGAACCAGAATCGTCCGATGAGCAGCCATGTCGTGGCCCTGGGAGAAGGGTGGATTCCCTACAGGACACCAGGAGCCTTTGGTTCACGTCAACATTCACCAGAAGTTTCCAAAGTAAAATAAACTTTTAAACATCAGTCACTGGAAAAATCGAGCACATTCCCACTGAACAATCAAGGGCACAGAACTCCCCCTCCCTGGGCTGGGCTGGGCTGGGGTCAGCGCAGAGCACTTGCCTGGCAGCTGTGAGGCCCTGGGCTCCCTCCTCAGCACGGCATGTGAATAAGTGAATAAAACAAGGCCCATTCATGTCTAGAGTATATTCTTAAAACAGGGAAAAGTGACCAGGGAGGACGCGGAATCGCTGGCTGTATTTTGACCTTGGGAGACGGAATCCAAGAGCCCAGGGGAGTCCACCAAGTGGAACTGAGTTTTGGACAAGGCTGGTGCTCCCACTTGTGGTCGCCCTGCAATGTGACCAGGGCGGAGCCACACGGAGTCTAGAGAGGCCGCGTCAGGGTCTAGGGGCGGCTCGGGTGGGCTTGCAGAGAGTGAAGCATCAAAGCAAAGACACTGGATCATGAAGGAGGGGGGAGGGTGGCAGAGGAAGACTGGGGTCCCATAGATTTGCTGCTCCTCCCACTGATTCGGGTCACCATGTCCTCACTGTCTCATCTGCTGTATTTTTCCATGTCCCTCCTGGGAATGGGTCATGGGATACAGAAAGAAGGTGGTTCACTATGTGTGCTCTCTCCTATTGCCCATTAAAAAAACAATAACAATTAAAAAGGGGCTGCAAAGGCTCCATGGAGAGACCAGAACATAGATAAAGAAAGAGGCTACTTTTAGAATGTATTAGTTGCCTGTGGCTGCTGTAACAAATTACCAGGAACTTGGTGGCTTCAAACAACACACATTGATTCTCTTGCAGTTCTAGGTGCCGAAACCCAAAAGTCATTGTTCTGGACTGAAATCAAAGTGTTGGGAGAGGTGTACTCTGTCCAGAAGCTCTAGGGAAAGAAAAATTCCTTGCCTTTTCCATCTCTTAGGGCTGTGCTCCTACATCCCTTGCTCAAGGCACCTGCCTCCCTCTTCAAAGTAAGAAGCACAGCACCGTCCTCCGCCATCACTGGTCTTCTCCTGCTGTGGAACTGCCCCCAGTCTTCCCCATATAAGGACCTTGTGGTTACACCATGGGGGCCACTGGATAATCCAGGGTGATTTCCTTCTCAGGAGCATTAATTTGATACATCAGAGAAGTCCCTTTGCCATACAAGGTGCCAATTCCCAGAGTCCAGGGATTAGGACCTGGATATCTTAGGGGGACATTATTCAGGCCACCTCATGGGGCAAGAGGGTAGAAATGGGAAGGAAATGCAATTGTAAGAGCTGTTGCTTCAAGTGCATTATAAAGAAGGTTCTCAGTGATATCTTTAGAAAAGGGCACACGAAGATGAGAAAGTAAAAGGGTCTGGTTTGGTTTATGACTATGAACTTTGCTCTGGATTTGACACAGTCCTGATAGTGGACTACCCTAAGTGCTGGCATGGAATGTCGGTTATAAGCCTTGACGCACCAAATTAATCATTTGAAAAATACCACATCCGGCAACGTGCCTGACTCACTGTGACTATTTCAAGATTTTTTTCCTGCAGTGATTTTAAAGAAGCATTGGTGTGCCAGGAGGCGAGGAGACTTGGATATAAACAGTCCATTTCTCTACAGCCCTCCCCAGCCGCGCTACGTGTCGTGCTGAGCTGGGGCAATCCCGCAGACCAACAAACACGGGGTTATCATCTTCTGTCACCCACAGACCTGCTCGCTCCCACTCTGAAGGAGAACCGATGGGGAATTTCAGAGTGAAAGTCACCAAAGCACAAGTCACAGGGGCCAAACATGCAGCATGAATGAGGGACGCGGTCCAGACCTGTGACTGGCACCTGCCCAGGGAAGGAGCCCCCGCTCCTGTGTACCCACCTCTTGCCACCTCAAGAGGGGGGATCACCAGCCCTTTCCATTTTCAAGAGAAGTGAAGAATATGTAGAATTGATGACATTTCCCGACTGTTAATGTTGGAGTCAAATTCCAAGCACCTCGCGAAACCAAGTGGAGGAGATGTGAGGGAGAGTGGGATGGACACGGAGCTGGAGTCCCCACAGGGCACACAACAGGGAGGGACGCTGCAGGGGAAGGGCCGCGGCAGGAAGTGACTCTTATTCACACTCCTTAAGCCCTCTGCCCTCCCAGCCTCTCCTCCGATGGAAGACGGCTAGCTTCCTTTTTCCATCCTCTTGAGAAAGTTAATCAGACGTGGGGCAGGAAGCCCTCGGCCTGCGGTGGACGCTCTGCCACTGGACTGAACCTGAGCATGCCCGGGAGCAGCGGACCCCCAAGAAAGGCAGTGGGAGCTGAAGGGGGCTGCTCCGGGCCCCCAGCTGGCTCCCACTCCAACAAGACTGTGCTTTCGCGGCAGCCTCCCCGGGCCCCATGTTGTTGTCCCGTGCTGAGACAGCAGCTGGGCCCAAACCAGCGTCCCACGGTGGCCTCCCACAGCAACACTAACGTGGTTGTGTCATGCTGAGAAATCCGTCTCCTTGTACAGAGGAAACAGTTAGTGCAAGAGAAGGAACTGGTGGTGACCACGGGGAGCTGCAGGCAAGCTGAAGAAGCCCGAGCCGTGTGGTCACCACCCCTGCTGTGCTTCTGGAGAGCCTCAGAAGGTGAGGGCCTCCCACCGCAGCTAGGACCGAGCCCAAAGCCCAGCCCCTGGGAAGGACGATTCCTCCTGGGCACACAGGGAACACCAGGCTGGGTCTGTCAGACCGCCACGGCCCCAGGGCTGCAGGCTCCACGGAGGAGCTTCCTATAGGCTCCTGTGCAGGGGGCACTTGCAAGGATGTCCAGTGTTGTCACCGAGAGGCTGGGAGCAACCTCGGAGGCCAAGAGAAGGGCCTGGAGTGCAGCCTCGCCCCCAGACGTGCATTCCATACAGCTACTGGAAAACGAGGCTCAGCTGCACGGACCAGCAAAGAACCAGTTGCCACACAGGGTTGAATAGGAAGTTAAGAAGTGGAGGAGAGAGGGGAGCCTACGACCATTTGTGAAAAGAGAACGGTAGCCGGACGCGGTGGCACACACCTGAAATCCCAGTGAGGAGGCTGAGGCAGGAGGATCGTGAGTTCAAAGCCAGACTCAGCAACAATGAGGCATTAACAACTCAGTGAGACCCTGTCTCTAGATAAAATACAAAATAGGGCTGGGGGATGTGGCTCAGTGGTCGAGTGCCCCCAAGTTCAATCCCTGGTACGAGAGAGAGAGAGAGGGGGAGGGAGGAAGAGAGAGAATGGTAGCGTTATTGATGGAGGGCTGCCTTGATGCCAGGGGCTGGAAACATCAGAGTGAGCAGAGCCAGTCTTGGCTCGGTGGAGTCCACAGTGTGCTGGAGCGAGATGGAGAACTCAGGTGAAAACAGGTTACAAATCAGGCAAGGATAAGATCAAGGGATAAAGGTCCATAGGTATGCTCCAATTCAGTAAAAATCGCCAATAGACGACCACCTTAACCCACAAACAGGGTGACACACCAGCCAAAATGGACACAAGAATCGCATCTCCTCCGGGAGGAGAGATTAGGAGAAGGAATGCTGCTGGGCACGTGGAAGGCTGGTTAATTATTCTATCACAGACCTGTGCTCTCATTCAAAACCAATAAGCACTGTAAATACACAGCCACAGCAGCAAATGGAATCAGCCAGAGAGAGAGGCAGAAGGCAGGTAAGAACGGAGAGAGGACTGAGAGACTAGAGGAGGTGGGCTTTTTAAAAACGCCAACAGAGGCAGGTGACGGTGACCTAGTATAGAAGGGCATGCTCAGCTCAGAATCACAAGTGGCATTTTATTTGTGGCTCGGCTCAACCGGGAGACCCAGAGCAGTCGTAACAGGGGAGAGAACCGGGCACCCACGATTGCAGTAGAATCTGTACCTGGCTCACCTGTGCACCTGGCTCACCTGTGCACCCACCCCACATGATCCTAGTGGGTCTTTCCTGCCTGAACGAGTTCATGAGACAAGCATGGACTGCAAACTGCAGCTTCCCGTCATCACCCCCAACGTCCTCGGTGGGTGCTGTGCTCCGATGAGCAAAACCTGCCAACCTGGTATTTTCTGCACAGAGGAGTCCAGGCAGCCAGGTCACATGACCAGAGATAAACCCAGCGGGGAGAGGTCATGTGGGGTAGAGAGGAGCAGGAAGCGAACACGCAGGCTGGACCGAGGCGCCGACAACACTGGCCTGGCATTAAGCAGTCCCTGATCTTGGCCACACCAGAGCGAAGTCTCCTGTGCTCTGTGGGTGGGCAGCGAGACCTGGGGAGACTCAGTTTGAGTTCCTGCTCCCCACTTCCTAGCTCTGTGCCCTAAGGCACATCCGTGAGCGTCTCTCAGCCTCCGGTGTGTCAGGGCACGCAGCACCCGGCAGTCTCCTTTCAGTTTTCACGTGTCATGGGTGTCGAGCTTCTTACTTCCCTGGAAATGATCCCTACCTAGGTGAACCCCTACATCCTGATTCTCCTGAGTCCTCCAGCGCTTTCAAAACAGGAAACAGAAACGAGAGAGGAATCTAGAGTTTTGAGAGCAGTAACAACAGTGCTCACATCTTAAATCACTGTAAATGAAATAAGATGGCACAGGGGAAGTGTTTTGCACGCCTCCTAGGAGAAGTGGGTTCTCAATAAGTGCTGCCCACCATATGTATGCAGCATGAACGTGCGGCGGTAGGACCCAGGAGAGGACAGGGCCCACCGAAGGGCACCTCCACCTGGCTGAAGCAGGAGCCGTGCAGGGAGCTCGCCCTGTGGCGCCACCTGGCCTTCTCCTTGCACAACTCCAGGGGACCCAGTCCTACTGCAGCCCGTGAGCAGAGTCCCCACGCCACCCTGCACCCCGAGTTCCACAACACGGTAGCCCTGCATGCAGCCAAGTTTCAGGCTTCCCTACAGCATTTGCTTCCCCAGGGCTAACCACCACACGTGATGGCCACCTCCAATGCACACGGCCACCAGGGCCGGTTTTCTTGGCATCCATCACCCACAGCACCTGAGGGGGGAATATCCCACCTGTCCCCCCTCTTTTTCAGATTCACGAATCAATGAGAAATTACAGGAAAACATTGGTGTCTGTACTCGGAAGATTGCTCTCATCATGAACTGCTAAGCCAACTTCGTGGTGCCAAGATGATTTGTAGCTGAAAAGGATTCTAAGAAACCCTCTCATCTGCCTCTTTTTAAGAGGAAAAACCAAGAACCCAAAAGGATGGATCCCCAAGCCCATTTGAGCTCTTGAGTGGCTCTCTGTCACTTCCCCTCACTGGCCACCCAGGAGGACCACGGAGCCTGCTAGGGGCCTGTGGGACCGCACAGTCTCCCCTCTAAAAGTTATTTCAAGCTCACACCACAGAGGACATCACATCCACCTTCTCCTGGGAGCAACGGCCTGTGGCCTGGTGTCTTAGTGGAGCCACCGAGCAAGGTGTCTGCCCTCCCTGGCCAACGCGGGACCCATTTCAGTCCATCGGAGCCCCAGAATTCACATGGTGGGGGCAAGGGCCCAAGGTCAGAGCTGACCCCTCCTGACTGCTGTGTGCTGAAGTGACTGCCCATCACATCCGGGCTCCCGGGTCCCCAGAGAGAAGGGCTCCTTCCTGTTCTCCAGAGAGACATGCTTTTCGGACACCTCAGGAACCTTCCAGTGAGCCTTTTTAGCTTCCTGGAGTTGGTTTCTTCTCCCCGCGGCCCTACTGCGGAACCAGAAAGCACCCGCTTCTGGGTGGGGTGACATTCACCAAGCATCCTCAGGACTGGTCCACTGTGATGCCCTTCCAAACCCTTCTATCACACGTGTGGACACTCAGTCACACACAATGGCATGCTGCTCTTGGCTTCACCCATAACATTTCTCCCCAGAAACCAATAAAAGCACCTCTGAAGGCTGAATGTCATATCAAACATAAAAGGTCCTCAGTCCCAATGGATCATGACCAGCTATGAGGTTTGACACGACTAATTTAGTGGAATATCAGTGGCAGCAGTGACATTTGAAAATGACTTAGGCTTATTTATCATCTAGCACATCCAAGGTCACTTCTCTATTCACAACACTCTGGCTTATTTGTATTCCAAATTCTTTCTGAGTGGGAGAGAAATGGAAGCAGTGTTTACTAGTTTATGCTTTGTCTTACACATTTTTCATCCTGTACAGAACAAAGCACATGCTCGTATGTTGAACTGATCACACAACATCTTGCAAACATTAAAATCCTCTCTTCCAACAACTTTAAAATCTCCTTACTCCCCTTACTTCTGCCTCCAGCCTCCTGCCAAGAGAGACAGGGTTCCACGAATGAACCAGAGCCCTCAGATGCTAGATCTCACTTCTAGAATAACCCGGGATGGTGCTCATGAGAGCAAGGTGTTAGCGCGGGAATCACAAGTGCAGACGTCTTTGGTTGAGAGAGAGACGAGGAAGACACCTTTGGCCCAGTGACTCTCGGGCATGGTCACGTGAAGTTGGTGGGAAACAGGCCCCGACCCTGGGAGCCTGTGGACCTGCTGCTGTGCGTGTGAGACAAGGATCTGGATGAGGGGCAGCTGGGGCTCTCTGGGCGAGCACCATGTCATCCCAAGGGTCCCTCAAAGAACCAGAGGAGGAGATGCAGTGAGGGCAGCTGGGCTGGACTTGAAGAGGCCGCTGGACTTGAAGGCGGGGAGTGGCCACGAGCCAAGGAATTACCGCAGGACGACAGATGCCCCCGGAGCCTCCAGAGAGAGCTTGGCCCAACCCTTGACTTCAGTCCACTGAGCCCGTCATTTCAGACTCCTGACCTGCACGACGGTGAGACGGTACCTGTGTGGAGGCTGAGGTGACCACATTTGTGGAAACTCTTCACAAACATGGGGATCGGCTGGAAACAGTGGCCGTGGCTCTGGGATGCCGGCCCCGTTCCCCAGGGCCTGTGAGATCCTAGATGTTCTAGGGAAGGTCAATTTGATTCTGATGAAGCTCAGAGTGTAACTGGGCCTGAATCCAGCCCTCGGATGCTCCTGAGCCTCCGCCCTGCCCCATCGAAGCCCTGCCTAGTGTTGTCCCAGGGAACGGCCGTCGGCTTCTGCCTGGATGTGCCACACAGCGGCAGCTGCCTGACTTCATGAGCATCATCCCATAACCAAGGGCTTGGCTGCGGGAAGGGCCGCTCTGAGTGGGAGCCGGGAGCTCTGTCCTGCAGGGAACTTGCCCCCAGGGTCTTGCTCTCCTCCAGGACCACACCCAGGGACCCTGGTCTCTCCCACAGAACCGCCCTGTGGGAGTTTGAAGATTGTGCTCCTGCACCCACTGCACTTCTTCCTGAAGCCCTCCCCGGAATCCTCCTCCTCCTCCTGTCTACCTTCTGTGTTCTCTGGCTCTTCAAAAGTACAGAGAGCAGTAGCAAGTAGCAACCACCAGGTCAGGACCATGGACAGCGGACTGGGCCGCCTGTGCTCAGCATCTTCCCAAATACAGACCACACAAAGGTGGCTTCGATTTATTCCCTCTTTTCCCGTGTAAGGACTCGTTCCCTGAGAAAGGAAAAATTGCTTAAGGCCACCAACCTGTTTGGCACCCATTCTACCCCCTCTCTAGTCTCCCTTCTCGAGGGCACCCACTTCTGCCTGAAGCTGTGCAGTTGCGGTGGCTGGTCATTCGGCGTCTGTCCCCCGTCAGATCGTAAACTCTGCAGGAGCAGGGCTCAAGTCCATGGTCACTGTCTGATGTAGGTTTCAACCTGTTAATGTCTTCAGTCATTTCCACTTGGATGGACGCCTCCACCTTCCCCACCCGGCACTTGCAGAATAAATTTCACAGCCTACATGCAAGACGGAAGCGCTTTGGTCTCTTCGACAATACCTTGACAACTTTATTGTGGGTCAGTGACCCATATTTGATGCTAGATTTCATTGGCCATTATATGTGCTTTCCTCCTGGCTAAAATAAATTTACAAATTTATTAGAAAACCTTGGGTCTTTATTCGTGCCTTCAATGGTGACTATGAACCAGTCAGAGGCTAAAAATAAGGAGATGAGTAGGGCACGGTCCCTGCCCTTGGCACACGCAGTCCAGTGGGAGAGAATAAAAAGGTCACTTGGAAAGCAGGTGGGCAGGGCCAGTAAGGGCAGGGATCGGCCAGCAGGGCTGGGTCAGGGGCCCCAAAGAGAAAACCCGTACCATGCCGTGGAGGCGTCTCAAGAAGCAACAAGGATTCTAAGTGGCTGAAACCCGGGAGAGCCGAGAGAGGAGACGGAGAAGTATCAACGAGGGACCCCAGGAGCCAGTCAGGCAACATGGACTCTACCCACACGCACTGGATCATTGACCGCATGACATTGGCATTTCCATGCACAGATCTGCTGCCTACAGGACTGAAGGACAGACGAGTAGGAGGGCATTTACAAGGCTGTTGTGACACCCAGGTGAGAAATGCGTGATGTCTGACCGAGGGGACGATGGAAGGTGGGAAAGGAGAGAACTTGAGAGAGTCACAATGTTTAAAATAGACCTAAGTGCGGAGACCTGTGGCTACCCAGAGACCTGCTCCAGGTGAGCGGCTGCCACTCCAGCACAGAACTAGGTCACTCAAGGGGGAAAAGACTTCCTGCTCATGCTGAGAGCACTTCACATTTCGGAGCAGACTTATATTTGGAAAACCAGTTTGCCCTTACGTCTGCAGTTTGCAGGACTCATTTGCATGTGTTTAACTTTGCAACGTAAGCTTGCTCCTAAGCACTGCTCCGTCACCCATGTCTGCCTCCGTGCCGCCACCAAACATGGCTGAGCACGTCCGGTCAGCAGGCGCGGCAGCCACGGATGAGAAGGTGAAGCCACACAGGGCGGGGGTCATGGACGAGGGGGCCTGGACCCTGGAGCAGATCCTCACTAAACGTGCTGGGCATGGACTGGGGGTGGGCAGCCCAGCGGGCTGTGGGGTCACAGACAAGCTGTGCCTGTTTACATCAGATGAAGTGGGAGACAGGCAGGAGAGGCTCCCGGGCCTGAGACCTGTTCAGCTTCTCAGCTGGACTTCG
Organism: Ictidomys tridecemlineatus; assembly: GCF_052094955.1. NCBI lineage: Eukaryota > Metazoa > Chordata > Mammalia > Rodentia > Sciuridae > Ictidomys > Ictidomys tridecemlineatus. The sequence goes on from NC_135486.1 coordinate 143,313,555, forward strand.
GACTTGTCACAGGAGGGCTGAACGGGTGATATCTCAGATGGGACAAACCTGAGCTCCACTTCTGGGCGCTGCGTTTCCACACACACATGAGATGACCACCCCGTGGACACACTGCGTCAGGTAGTTCTAACGGCTGCAACTTCTTGCCAATCACGGACCCATCTCAGTGGATGATGCAAATGGCACACGTCAAGTCGCTTGCTCTACGAGGGCAGGGCGTCCTGTCTCCCTCGATGGCTGCTGAAATCTCAGTGTTTGGCGAAGAAGGCCACAGCTGGCGGTGCCCATACGTGGACGTGGGACGGACGAACTACTGAGAGGCCAGGCATTTAGCCGAGCTGGGTTTTGCACTAGCTTCTCTTTCTCCGTGTGATTACACAGCTCCTCCGTATGAGGGTGACATGAGCTCAACACTCCTAGCCTTGACCCCCATGAGGGGGCACCTACCATCCAGTGCCCTTCCTGTCCCTGACCAGTGCAGAGCCACCTTGCACCCATCGCTGTTCTTCACACAGACAGCAGGACCTGGAACGGAGCCTCCCATACCTCCTTGCCAAATCTTCAAATATCATCAGTCACACGGGAAAATGGCCCCAGGCCACTGCGGCCTAATGGACCATGATGGATGAACAGGAATCCAGAGAAAGGCTGTGATCACAGGGAATAAGATGCTGATGGGTCTCTCTGGCTCTGAGGAGCAGGCGGCTACTGGAGCAAATGAGGCTGCGTCCAGAGCCGGTAACGAGCAGCTGAGCGAGCTCGGGTGCAGGCCCACCCGGGGCCACAGGACGACCACGGGAGGAGGGTGGCACTGCCATCTGCAAGTGCCTCACCAGGAAAACAGAGAGTAGCCAGATCGTCAGGAGCGGCTGTCAGATGCGGTGACAGTGCTATCACGGGGCCCTCGACGAGTCTGGTGTCCCAGGGAGGCCTCAGCAGAAGGCCGCACTGGAGCTCACTGCAGCACAGGGGGGTAGCCGGAGGGCACACTCCAGACCCAAAAGTCCTCTTGGTTCCGCTCAGTCCAGCTGGGTCGGTGGCCAGAGTCTCAATTGTTCTGAGATGTGAACTGCACCACCCTGGGGGATGGGGTGGCTGCGAGGGTCACAGACTCACAACCCTAGGAGCAGACCAGGAGCAGGGAGGGCTCGGGGACTCTGGCCACCGGCCCCAGAGCTGCGGCCACAGGAAGGTCAGTGAGGTGTCTGCTCTGGGTGAACCACTTAAGGGGGCAACAAAAGACCCTGGAGTGAGATCAGTGATATCTTAACGCTTTGTTTTCACAAATCCAAAGCAAATGCAGAAGGCATCCATGATGAGGGAAATGTCAAAAATTGAGGTAAAGATGGGATTTGACACTGTACCTGTCTGACCCTAGTCCCATCCCTGTCAAATCCTCTATTTAAAAATCCAAAGGTTTGATGCATCATAGAATTATCTGCATTAATTTTTATTCTTTAAATATTCATCTTGATAACTGAGTCTGGGTGCCCCCTTAACTTTCACGTCTCTTACCTAATAATGATGTATCACGTGTTCCAAAATAGCTAGAAGAGAGGATCTCTGAATGCTCTCACCACAAAGAACACAAAAATGATTCAAGATGATCAACATACTGCATAGTTTCCAAGGGGCAGATGCTTTCTGAGATGGCAGCTGGGCCCACTATGGGGGACCCCAATCTAATGGGGGTCAGGATTTAGAACCCGCAGAGCCGGGAGTCCTGGTTCCTGGATCCACCTCCCGCCTGCCTCCCACTCTAACGTAGAAGTTCCCGGTGGGAAAGGCGAGGAAGGGTGGAATGGAATTGGCGAAGCCATCCTGTGTCTACATGAATAACCACAGGGAACCCCACATTATGTCTGTCTATAACCGTGAGTTAAAAATGTGTGTAAATACAAGAGAGACCAGCAGATCAGAAGGAAGGGAACAGGAGATGGAGAGCGGAGGGAAGCCCTTGGGAATGAGCGGAGCCGGTTCCGGACAATTCTGTCAAATCGGGTTCCGTCTACAGGGGGTGGTCGGTTGTAGAAAGATCTGTTTCGCCTCGTGCTCACGGTGGTTCCAGGATAAGGAGGGAAGGGGAGGGGGCAGGCTGGTGCCTCCGGGGCTGCTGAGCCGTGGGGGGCTGGCGCCCAGCACCCTGCCGCTGCTCAGCCCACCCCGCTTCTCTGAGCGCCAGTTGCAGGTACAGCTCCCGCTCCGTGGGCTGCCCACGCCTTTCCTCCCTGCCCAGGGACGGGCTCCCCCACTCTCTTCTCCACCGTGGAGCCAGCCAGGGGTCTGGGGAAGGAGGGCACACTCCGCTGGGTCAGGCCTCTCGGGCCCTCTGGGAGGAAGAGAGCTTTCTCTGGGTACAGGTAAGAACTGAGACTCACCAGGTACCAAAGCTGGCTCCACCAAGAACCCAGCCTCTCTGTTCCCCTATCTATAATGTCTGGCCACACCTGTGATCCCAGTTCAATCCTCAGCAACGCAGTGAGACCCTAAGTAACTGACGAGATCCTGCCTCTAAATCAAAGACCAAAAGGGATGTGGCTCAGTGGTTAAGTGCTCCTGGTCCCAATCCTCAGTACCAAAAAAAAAAAAAAAAAAAAGCTAGAAATAACCCATGACTTCCTTTGAAGAACTACTGTGTCAGGTAAAGTCACGACGTAAGCACTAAGGGTCATCTCGACCTGGCTGCACGTCCACACCACACAGGGCACCAGGACGCCAGGCTCCACTGGCATTACCTCCGTGTTCCATTCCATTAGAGCAGACGCTAATGTGAACACAGGGTGGGGGACCCCCGGGCAGGAAGAAGACAAGGAGCAAAGAGGAAGTGTGCGCCCAAGGGTGTTGCTCAAAGGGTGCACCCTGGACCTGTTTGCTGCAGGCCATGACAAGATAGTACAGGTAAGTGTCAGAACTTACAGCCACCTGGCCCAGCCACACGTCAAGACACAGGATCCTTTCCCTAAGGATGATTTCTATTATATTTTATAGAGTATTGGACAGTGAAGGCGGGTACTTGAAACAAACCCGGGGTCCTACAGAGAGGGACCAGCCTCGGGGCCAGGCGGCCTCTGTCCAGACCCTGGCTCTGCCCTCCGGCAGCTCACCGACGCTCTCTGGCTCTGTTCTTGTTTGGGAGCATGGGAATCCCCACACCTCCCCGCCTTATTTTTCCAGGAAGCACAGACATCAATTAATGTATTAAATAAACACCTTTCACCATGTAAGGGATCGATAAAAATAAAACTGAAGTGCATTATGACATTATGATCTTGAAACAAGATGAAAGTTTATAGAATGCAATAAATGTGAAATAGGAGTCTTCCATATTAAGTTTCTGAATAATCAAGAACAGGGATTCTGGAGTCAAGAGACCAAATGTGTGCGCCACTGTTTACTAACCGTAAGACACAGACGAATCAATTAAATGTCACAATCCCAGCTCCAAAATGAGGGTAAGTAATCCTGGCGAGACCCAGGATGTTGTAAGGAGGAGATAAAATTAACTATGTAGAAAGCACCGAGCCCAGAGCGTGGCCTGCCCAGGGCTCAGCAACCAGCACTACTCACGCATCATCGCCATCGTTACGGCCATTGCCACTTCCCCGCCAGGGACCCCACCCAGGGCCTTCGCAGCTGTGGTCAGGACACACAGGGAGCTGGAAAGGGCTCCGTCAGACCCCTGAGCTTCCGCAGTCTCTGCACGATGCCACTAGTCCCCTGCTCCTCACTGTCACCTCCAAGTGTGTGCCAAACTGCTTAGGAAGCAGCTTCAGACTCATTCACATCTCATCAGCCCTAATTGGCTATGATTCAGAGGCTGGGCTCTGGAAGTGCTTCCAGGGGACAGAGGACAGGGACTGCAGAATCCCCCCAGAAGCGGACCCACGGCCTCTGCAGAGAGGCCACTGTGTGGGTGGACAGGGAAGGCCGACCCGTCCTCTGAGACAGCTGGGCCTTCTCTGCCCTGGAGCAGCCCCAGGACCTGGGTGGGGCCTGGATGGATTGTCCACACCTGGCCACTCAGCACACGCTCTGACCACCCACTGTGCGTCAGCCTCCGTCCTCCTGGAATCCCCCCTCGATGGCCCTCTGAGGTAGAGTCCCCACTTTATGGAAGAGGAAATCAGGCCCAGAGGTGAAGCACTGGCCCAGCACCCAAGCTGCTGCTGAGTGCACAGCCGGGCCCCTCATCCCAGCAACTGCCCCACTCCACGCTCTGCCCCCCAGCGAGGGGCAAGAAGTGCTGAGGGCCGAGGACGGAGACAAAGGGACGCTACAGGCAACTGACAATGTAGATGGAGGGACAGGGTCAGCGGGAGGGGAGGGGAGGGGAGGCCTGCCAGGAGATGACACTGGAATGAGGGTCAGCCAGCCAGGGCGAGAGCACTCCAGGCTCAGAGGCAGCACATGCAAATGCCCCGGGGCAAGACAACCTGCCACCTCAGGAACAGAGGCGGCTACTAAAGCAGGTGAGGAGGCTGCCAAAGGACAAGGTCCACCCAGCTCCAGACAGGTCACTCTGAGTCCCTTGGTCCTGCTTCTTGGCTCAGATGGACTCACTCCCCCCAGTGATGGAAACTGCCATACTGTATTTTTCTGGGCAGGTCACCTAACCTGTCTGAGCCTCAGTTTCCCCATTTGTAAAATGAGAGAGACAGTCATAATACCACCTTCCAGGGCCACCATGAGGATGAGATGTGATGACCCACAAAATACCCCGGGGCCAGCCGTAGCAGGCATCTGACAAGCACATGCTGAACAAGTAAAGAGACTCTCCCGCAGCGCACCCAGCACCCACGCCCCCTTTCCAGCTCGCCTTCCAACACACGCGCGCACACAGACGTACTCATACGCGTCCACACATGAATATACACACGCACGCACACACCATGTAACATGCAGGCATATACATGTGCACACCTGTGTATACATACGCACACATGTGTGCACACACATGTACCTACCTGCACACATGCATGCACGCACATGACCCTCGGACCCCACAGAAGGTCTTGCTTTCCTCCACGCTCCACCTTGACATCTCTTTCCCTCCCCCACCTGCAGCAGCTCACTGTGTCTTTAAGACCAGCACAAATGCTGGTGGCCGTCCCTCTTCACCCCTGTGCTGTTTCCCACACCTAAAGCACAGCACATCTCAGCTCTGCCCCAGGGTCCCGGCCTCTGCCTCTCCTCCCACCCAGTCCAAAAGCTTCCCACGACACTCCTCCCTCTCCCTCCCTCCCTCCCTCCCTCTCTCCCTCTCCCTGCCTCCCCCCTCCCTCTCCCCCCTCCCTCCCTCTCTCCCTCTCTCTCTCTCCCTCCCTCCATCTCCCTCCCTCTCCCTCTCCCTCTCCCTCACTCTCTTTCCCTCCCTCCCTCTCCCTCTCTCTCTCCCTCCCTCCCTCTCCCCCCTCTCTCCCTCTCTCTCTCCCTCCCTCCCTCCATCTCCCTCCCTCTCCCTCTCCCTCACTCTTTCCCTCCCTCCCTCTCCCTCCCTCCCTCCCTCTCTCTCTCTCCCTCCCTCCATCTCCCTCCCTCTCCTTCTCCCTCACTCTCTCTCCCTCCCTCCATCTCCCTCCCTCTCCTTCTCCCTCACTCTCTTTCCCTCCCTCCCTCTCCCTCCCTCCCTCCATCTCCCTCCCTCTCCCTCCCTCTCCCTCTCTCTCTCCCTCCCTCTCTCTCTCTCTCTCCCTCTCTCCCTCCCTCCCTCTCCCTCCCTCTCTCCCTCTCTCTCTCTCTCTCCCCCCCCCCTCTCTCTCTCTGGTCTTAACACCACCATGGTTGGCTGAGGTGTGGGATGATGTGTAACTGGGGACTGAGAGAGTGAGCAGGCTCACAGGACTCCGTCTATTTGGTAAGAACCCCGTGTCTACCATCCCGCCGTGCGCACGGGGAAGTGCCACAGCAACACTCTCTTGGGATGTTAAGACTTGGCCCAGGGGAAGCCCCACTAGAAAGTCATACAAGATGGTGTGATCGATCGACAGGGCAGAGCTTCAGAGTCCTGGAATCCCTCAGGACAGGACAGCCCTGTGTTAGGTGAGTGGAGGAAGCCGGAGAGAAAAGCCTCTATCAGGAAGGTACAGGTGAGCTGGCTGCCTCCACAGCCAGGTGACAGCAGGGGGCTCCACCAGCAGGGAGCGGGCAGGGCCTGGGGTGCAGAGAGGGCGGAGATGGGGAGTCAGCTGGCTCTGCAGGCTGCACAGGCCAAGGATGACCCCAAGCTGCTCCTGGTCCTCCAGCTGCACTCCACAGTGGAGCGAGGGCACCTCCAGCTCTGGAATCCCCAGCCAGCCGCGGCAGGGGCTGCAGACAGCAGCAGCAGCCGAGCCAAACATATCCAACAAACATCCAGTCCGTGTGTCTGGGAGCGCTTTACACCACAACCTTCAGAGCAGGCCCCGGGACTGCAGGTCTGGAGGCCGAGACCCTTGGTACCCGCCCCAACCTATAACCAGGAGGGGAAGAGGGCAGCACAGGAAGCCCAGTGGGCAGCCATTTCCTGCCGTCACTGCTGACGGGAGTACCAGGAAGCCTCCTTCTCCTTCGCGAGAGAAGGGAAAGAAGGAAGGATGGTGGGCGAGGACACCAACCAGGCCTCGGACCCTCCTCTTCTCAGGAGGGAGCTTTGGTGCCTGTTGACATGAATGGGCTCACTGCCTGTGAGTTCACCTGCAGACGGAGACAGCTCATTTCCACAGATCTTCCAAAGAGCTCTTTGTCACACAGTGTCCCAGGCGCCCGGTGGCCTAGGAGGCTGGGCCGTGGTGCCACTCCACACGCAAAGAGAACAGCCTCAAAACAGTGAGAACCGATGACAAGAATTCGCTAAGCCCACCCCTCACGCCAGGCGCGGCTCACGTGATGCCCTTAATTAATCAATTATGCCATTAATTAATCAATCCTTCCTCATGGGCTTGTTCAGAAGCACAGACGGAGGCTCAGAGAGGTTAGATAACTCACCCGAGGGCGGCAGAGCCAGAACTCGAGCCCAGGACAAGCTGTGACCACCATAGCACTGCCTCTGCAGAAGGGCTCAGGTGAGACTCCCCTTGGGTGTCTGCCCACTCAGGTGGGCCTGCAGCTCGCTGGACACTCTATTAAGAGGACCTGATGGTATTTTTGCCATATCAAAAACCTAGGAAGTGGGGCTGGGGCTGGGGCTGGGGCTCAGCAGTAGAGCACCCGCCTGGCGTGCGAGGCCCTGGGTTCCATCCTCAGCACCAGATAAAAATTAATAAGTGAAATAAAGGTGTTGTGTCCAACTACAACTAAAAATATTTAAAGGAAAGCACTCTTGGTCTCAGCACGTCCTCGCCACCTCCTCTCCTTCCCCTGTTACTACTGGAAGCCACAATGCGCCGGGGCGCACCTGGCTTCAGTGACTTGTTCTGCGGTCCCGTTCGGGCAGTGGGTGGAGTGGACGGCACAGAGGAGGTGAGCCGTGCCGAGGCCCCACAGGCTCAGCTGCTCTCCGCTGGCTGAAGAGGGAGGCGCGGGCTTCTGCTCAGCAATTACTCTAAGGCAAGAGAAGAGCCATCGAGCGGCGCGAGAGGCCCCGTAGACACGCAGTGGCTATCCCAAGGGTCAATGTTTATTTTCTGAGCACGTGAAATGAGCGTTTAGTTCAGACACAGACTCCATGGATCCAAGAATGAATGAAGGGGAAAAAATCAATCGTTGAAATGGGGAAGGGCCAAGGAGAGTCAGGAAGGTGGGTGGGGGGAGGACAGGGAAAGATGGGGGCTAGACCAAGAGAGGGAGGAAAGAAAGGGGACCATGAAGGAGGAAGTCGAGAGGGGTGGCAGAGATCTAGGGGCTGGCCGGGGCTGGGTGTTGACGAGGCCGGGGAATCACAAACTCTGCTGCTCACAGGCCTCGCGGCTCCAGGAGTGAATGAGAAGTGATGTTGGAACCTGCCACGTCGGGAAGCAGAAGGGTCCCTGGGGAGTGTCCAGGAAAAGGACACTTCCCCCACCCCAGGGTGAAAATAAGGCCCAAGCAGCAGCTGGCTAAGGGCGGGGTGCACCTGAGGACACTGAGCCCCCCAACTAGACCCCCTGGCAGCCAGAAGAGGCAACATCTCAGAGCAGGAGCTGCAGGCTTGGGCAGAGGAAACCCGCCTCAACCCCGGGACGCCCAGGCCAGGCCTTGGCACGCACTCCGCTGCAGGGTGCCAGGTGGCTAGGCAGGCGGGGGAGTGTCCTCCACAGGAAGGAGGGCGGCAGAGGGGCAGCCTGGCAGCCAGAGTCCTGCCGACCACCCAGGACCACGGCTCTGACGCACACAGTGCTGTCCAGCTCGCCCCTGCTCTCCGTCTCCCTGGTGGTGGGAGCGCGGGACCCGCTATGGAAAACACATCCACAGCATCAGGCGGCAGAGAAGATTCCAGAATCCCCTGCCCAGTGGCAACCAGCAGAAAGGGGGTCTATGCAGAAGCCAAGACTGGATTCAAGCCCAGACCTAGGTTCCCACAGACTGAATGGTTTGGAGCAGCCTCGTCACCTCCCGAGCCTCGGCAGTCCTGGAAAGCTCCTCCCTCCTGGTACTACTGCAGCCCTGAAAGGACATGCTGGTGCACATGCAGCACTGGGGACCGGGACTGTTCCTCATAACTGTCCTTAACGTAGCAGATGTCTTCCTTCACCCTGTTTTTCTTTCTCTCTCCCGGCCTGTTGAAGGTGGTCTGTGCAATACCAACTTGGCCTCCAGGGTTTTCACAGGCCACCAAGTGACACCAACCAAACACGCCATGTACAGATATGAATCCAGAGAACTTCACCTTTATGTGCCTATAAAGCACCGATTCGCCAATAAGTGAATGGAAGGAAAGTCCACAGAGAGGAGCAGAGCCACTGGGGAGGGGAGAGGAGGGAAGAGGAAGTGCAGGGACTGAGATGGAGCAAGGTCACCCATGCATGTAGGGTTAGGCTAACACGAGCCCCGCTATGAGGACGACTACAGTGCACCAAGAAAAACGTTTGTGAAAGACACTTCCGAAATTCAGACTTGAGATCACTTCATCCTCTGACCTAAGAGCTCGTCTCCAAATCTCCCTCCCAACTGAAGAACATGAAGATGACCCCCCACACCCCGCTGCACAGTCAGACCAGGAGAGACTGTCCACCACAGTGACGATGGCCAACAAACGTGGGCCATGACAGCTCTCAACAATTAAAAACAGAAAACACTGACCAGGGTCGAGATGTGCCCGTCAGGTCGTACCCCCGGTGGCCTACTGCTTCCAGTTGGGCCATACCACCTACAGTCTCCAGCATCTCCCAGTTACCTACGCAGAGTATCAAACCATCAAGTGGATTAATCCACCGATGAGGTCAGACCCAACCATTTCCTCCTGACCCAATCACTTACGAAGAGCCCCACTTCTGAACGTGGCCGCACTGGGCACCAAGCCTTCAACACAACTTCTGGAGTTGGTTCACGTCCAAACCATAGCACCCCTGCCTGTCAAAGGCAAGGGGAGGCCCATGTGGTCAGAACCAGAGAAAAGCACCGCATCACCCACCAGGCACCCCCGCCCCACGCCATGTGTTCCCTCCCCAAGGACTTCCAGAGAGGCTCCCTTGTCCTTGGACACGTGTCCCTTTCCACCATCTGTTTGTCCCCACTGTCTTGGCCTGGACAAATCACTCCAGGGGCGTCTCCTCCTGCACCCACACAGTCCCCTCGAGAAGTGCAGGACGTTCCTCCCTGGAGAGGCGAGGACGTAGTACATTTTCCAAAGGACGAGCCGGGGAGCCTCTGGGTCCTGCCAAGCCACTGGAAATACCACTGTCGTCACTGATGATCGACACCCGGTCAGGCTAAGCAAATAAGCCAATCTCAAAAATACCAAGGCCAATTTTTTTCTCTGAGATGTGGATGCTAATTCACAATAAAGGGGGGAGAGGGAGCTAGGGAGGAAGAACAGAGGTGCTCTGGATTAGGCAGAAAGGAATGGAGGGTGGGTAGGAAGGATAGTAGAATGAATCGGATAATATCGACCTATGTACACACAGGATCACACACTGGTGTGATTCCAACCATGTACAACCAGAATGAGAAGTCAGACTCCATGTGTGTATGATGTGTCAGCGTGCATCCTACTGTCACATATGGCCAATTAGAACAAAAAACAAATCTGAAAACAAAATAAATAAATATTCCAACATCCAAACAACACAGAGCATCTAATCCCAGCATCAAAATGCAGATAGGCATGAAGAGACATTTGGATTTAGGACAAAAGGGACCTCCATCTGGAAGCCCTCCTCCCAGGGAGGTCTGGCAGGGCAGGTACAAAATACATGGGATGGTGCCCGCAGCCCTCTGCCCATTTCTACCGAGTTGGTCCTGCAAGCTTGTTTAATTAATAATAAGCACAGCAAGATTTTTTTTCAAAAAAAAAATAATAATAACTGACATTTCTGCCCTCTGCCAGCCTGTGCCAGGCTCCGCCAGTTCTCCTCCAATCTGTGAGCAGGCACTACGAGTGTGCCCACTTTGAAGACGAGGAAACTGAGGCACAGAACCTTCTATTCGGTTTCCAGAAGTTCCCAGGCAATGAGAGCCAGAGCAGTGATCCAAACACAGGTGTCCAGCACAGCAGAGCCTCGTGATGAGAGGTCTACACTCAAAATAAGTGCCTGATCCTCTTCACAGAGCATGGTGCGGTTGCTGGAGGAGCTGCCCAGAGGGGACAATTCTTTCCAGCGGGGCCTTTGCATCTGGGGTAGCAGGGGACTAGATTGCCATTGTAGCAGGAAAGCTCCCTTAGATGATCTGTAAACAATGTTCCAATAAAACTTTATTTACAAAAACAGACAGCGGGCCAACTGACTGAGGATCACGGTCTGCCAATCCCTGGGTGAGGACGTTAAAACAGAGAGGGACTATTTGTCGCTGCAGCTAATGTTGGTCAAGCTGTACGGGGCTGGGGAAGGGACAAGGGACAACAGTGCTGACTGCTCTCCCTGAGGTTTGCAATCACAGACAGACAGGGGTCTCGCCCTGGCAGCCTGCCCTCCCTTACCAAAGCGGGACAGGCCACGCCTGCAGCCCACAGCCTGCTTCTGACCCTGGGAAACTGGGAAGGGAGTCTCCAGGAAGAGCACCCTCTTCCTCCCAAAGCCCTCAGTCATGTAGACCTGAATGAAAAGCAGCATTTCCAAGAGAGAACAGAGATGCTGAAGAAGACATTAACAGAGAAGCCTGGCGCGCACCTAAAAGTTAATGCCCCGCGTTTATTCGGGGGATGAGGCGTAGGTCTCACCTCATCTGCGATTCCCAGGCTCCCTGCCTCACTCATGCGGGTTCTCACTGTTTGATGATGTGGCCAGTTAAAGCAGAAGCTCGTGGAGTGTCCAGGAAGTGGACCGCAGGCCGTGGAGACAGGGCACAGGCAGGGTGCAGGCTGGGCTGCCCATGAACAGGAAGGAGTCCTCTCCAGACACTTCCCAAGGCAGCCTCCTGCTCTCGGTGGGCCTTGTTTTAATCTTTCAATGTTACCCCGTGGCATTTCTCCCATCACAATGTCACTGTCAATAGACCTGCGCTCGGTCCTGACCCTTCTCTGCTCCAGGTGATGACAGGACGGTGGTGCCTCTCCCCCAGAGGTGGTGGGCTGCTGCTCCCCGCCTGGCTGTGCAGGGATCAGGGAGGACCCACGGGGTTGGGTACCTGCCTGCACTTCCTCCTGCCACCTGCAAATCCATGCACCCAAAAAGGACCCAAACGCAAGAGCCAGGCATTTTCAGATGGAAAGATTTTGTTGTTGACGCTGTCTGTTCTGTCTTGGGCCCAAGAGTTTTATTTCGTTTTTACATATTGATGGGTGTGAAACCCCCACCCCCGCCATCGTCCCTTCTTTTCAAGCTCCCTCCCTGTGTCTTGGCGGAATTTCTGCTCTCTGGTCAAGACTCATTTAAATGGAGACCATCTATTAACTCAGCAAATAGTCACTGACATCTGCGACCTCAGAGGCCACTCGAGGCTGCGGGGACACAGTTGCTGCTGTCAAGGTGTCCACGTTCTGGAGGGAGAAGCAAGGGAGACATTTGTACCCTGCCACCAAGAAGGAAAAGGAAAACCTCTTGGGCTTTATGTCCCATGTGCTGACCCCGGGATGGCTCTGCCACAGCAGCTGTGGGCGTGAACGCAATCATGTCCACCCATGAGGCGGGGGGCATCAACCTGGGGAAGCAGCGTGGGGCTCTGAGCTGGGAAACAGAAAGACTCGGCTGGAATCCCGATGCCACTCCGTTCTTGTCACCTCCCATGAGGCCAGCTCTGGAGGACCTCCCGTCACCTTCTGGATACAATTTAAGTCCTCTGTGTGGCCTTGGCGATGCGCCTCGGCTGCTCCTCCTCTGACCACGTCTTCCTTCCCCAGGCTCCCTGCTGCTTTGCTGGTCCTCACACCCTGCGCTGCCCCTGAATCTGCCCCTGCTCCCTTCAGAAGCCACGCTCCCTGAGCTCCCCCACCTCGCTGGTGGCTGGCACTCTCCTCCCTCCTACCCGCCCTCGGCTTCCCTCCCACCCCTCCCACTCCCTGCGCCTGTGCTCAGCCCTCCACTCCTGTGGCCATTTGTGTCTGTGTCCCTCCAGCAGAGTTAGGTCTCTGCAGCAGGGGACTGTGGTTCCCAGTGCCCAGCACAGACCTGCACACGCGGAGCTCAGTCGCTCTCTGTGGAGTGCCAGGTGCTGCTCAGCCGCTCTAACCTCATGTGCCCTCTGCGCCACGCCAGCTGGGTCACAGGTGGTCCACGGAGGACACTTGTGGACAGCAAGCCCCATGCTCCCCTTCTCCGGCCCTGCTTGGAAATCTTCAGGGTTTCTCGAAGCTGCTGGCCACTGTCCCCGGGTCCCACTCTTGAGTTTCCATGTGTCCTGAACATGGGATGCCAGCCTCGGGGAGGGGCTCAGCAAGGTCTCCTTTGTCCCCAGGCTCCATGCTCCAGTGCCAGCTCCTGCATTTCCTCAGACCTGACACTGGCCATGTCCCCTCCGGCCCCCAGGCCTTTGCCCTGGTTGCCCCCACTTCCTGAAGACCCCTGCTGGTGTGCACACCCCGGGGAAGCCATGACCTCAGGGATCCTCCGCTGGCCTGGGAGGTGGTCAACCCCTCTGGGGTCTTCTAGCGCCCGAGGCTACGCGGTACTTGCTGTGTCTGCTCCCTGGCACCTGAGTGCATGCTGCAGAGGTACCTCCAGCTGCGGTGGCCACTTGGCCCTCAGAGCCAAGCACATGGGAAGCTCCCAAGAGGGGAGGGGCCTGCTCCCTGGTGGCTGGGTCTAAAGAGGTTCCAGGAGGCCTGGCCAGCTCGTCCCAGCTCAGGTGTCAGAGGAGAAAGGAGAAGTGCCTTCCCAGAGGGGCGGAGGGACCCAGGTCTCCACCCCCAGGGTCTGGGAAAGGTGGCTTTGTTAAAAGTACTCTGCTGGGGGGGGGGGGGAGACAGAGAGTGAGAGAGAGAGAGAGAGAGAGAGAGAGAGACCAGCCAGAAGTCCAAGCCTGCCCTGCTTCCCAGGGCAGGATGGAGCTGGCTTATCAAGGCTCCACCCACGGAACAGAGAGGGCAGCAAAACTGCACAGCAGGCGGAGCAGGGATGGGGGTGGGGAGACCCTTCCAGCAAAGCCACGCTGGGGACTCTGGAGGAAGAGCCTCTGCAGGCACCTGCCCCTTCTCTCCAGAGCAGCAGCTGAGGCTCAGGGAGGGCCCTTAACCCAACCCGCGGAGGAGGAAGCTGGAGCCACGCATACCCAGCACAGCACACGCACTCGCCACCCCGCACAGCACACTCGGCGCACGCACAAACACACACACTCCCAAACACATCTATGCCACACACAAATTCACAACCCTGAACACTCCAGCACACGCCAGCCCACACACTCACAAACACACAGACGCACACACATACATCCACATCACACACGCTGACAAACACACACAAGCTCACACTTACACAAAACCACACGTCCACAGCACCTACACACACACTCACAACTCCAGACACTCCTGAATACACACAACCCCGTGCACACACAAATTCATGCACACACATCCCAGGCAAACCACACACACTTGCAGAGAGATACACAACACACTCACACACCTGTGCCCCGAGTTCCTTCACATCTGCCTCTTTCCACTGGGGGCACTGGGACGCAGCTGGGGGACGCAGCTGGGGAGAGCCAGGTGGAGGGGACACGCAGCGGTGGGGAGCCCGTCGGGTCCCAGACTGCTCCGCGAGGGGCGGCCCGTGTTCCACAGCCGTGTTCCCCTCCTGCCTCGGGATGTGCCCCCCTGACTGAGCCCAAAGCCACCTGCACAGCCACCTTGGCTGTCCCCCTCCCTCCAGCTCCTGACACAGTGTCGCCCCGAGTGGGCGGGCGGCAGGTGCTGACTTTCATCCGATGAGGATGCACGGTCACTGCCTCCATCATGAAGCAAAGCAGAAGCCCCGTCCTCCCCGGAGACCACCCCATGCCACGAGCCCGCCTTCCACCAGCTGACACTCCGGCACTCCGGCCCACAGGGGTGCGCAGAGTGCCCGTTCCAGGGGAGAGGTGTGCAAAGTGACTCTTAAAACCTCTGGAATCATATTTTCAAAGTATCGGGTGGGGTGTGGGCTTGACGACGAAGGAGCCTCTTCTGCGGATTCTCAATAAAATGACAGGGATGCGTCACCCTGCGGCCGGCTCCCTGAAGCTGACGGTTATATAAAAGCCCTGCTCTGAAGAAGCCAGCGAGCTCCTAAGGCAAGAGCCGTCTCCAGGTTCTGTGAAACGTACATGTCTCCGTCTCAGAGGGGTCACCACGTCTCTGGGCTTGTTTCTGCAAAAATGGGGACATAGTGCTCACCTCCTGGAAATTCTCATGAAGATTAAAGATAATATATGTGCAGTGTCTAGCACACAGCAGGTGCTCAGTAAATGCCTGATGAACACCTGTAGGATGATCAGATTTCCCCACTCCAGCTCCCATCCCTGAGTGGGTGACCCCGTCCATCCTGTGGAGCCGGTTCGTGGCAGGCCCTTGGTGGGTCCCTGCATGAACGTGCTACTGTGAAGCCAACCCTTCCTCCTGTGTCCGCACTCTGCCTGGCACCAGGCCTCCCCTTAGTTCTCTATATGGTGACCTACTCCCCGAACATCTCACCCTTCCTGTACACCATGATCCCTGGGCATGTCTGACTGCTGCCTACACAATGAGATGCACACAGTAGGACTCACGAAGGTTCTTCTTCATGGCCAGAGCGCAGCAGACCTCGGGCTCGGCTCCCAACATGTGCCCCAACCTTGACCACCAGAACATTCTCCTAGACAAACCCCTATGGGGGTTAAAAGAAGTCCACAGTTTTTTTACACCTCCACCTTCAAAAGGTGGAGTCGAGTCTTTGTCGTGTGCTTGGTCATTCACCTCTCACAAACGGACTGTGGCAGAGGTCACCGTCCGCGGTTTCTGAGATGGCATCAGCTCAGGCACGGGGGCTCCCTTCTCTCTTGGATGCTCACTCTGGCGTAAGCCAGCCGCCATGTGAGGACACTCAATATGAATCACAGGCCTCCCACCAGCAGCACAGCAGTGAGCCATCTTGAAGGCAGCTCCTCTAGCCTCAGCCCAGCTTTAGACCACGGCCCCCTGCAACCTCCCAAGGCTCCAAGCCTGAATCCCCCAGCAAAGTTGTCCCTGAATTCCTGACCCACAGAACCTGTAAGATAATGGAGAGCTGTTGTTTAAAACTTCTAGTCTGTGGGTTATTTGTTATGCACCAATAGCTGACTAACACATCTCATGGGCACATAGTTGGAGATTTTAACCCAATTCTCAATTGAAATTGAAAAGAAGCTGCTGGGATGGGGAGTGGGTGCTGGGGAAGGCTTTCACTCACTCCTGAGGGGCTAAGGAAGAGAAATATATATACTATATAAGATATTATTCACTCCTCTTGCTGTAAGATGCTTCATCTGCTCGTGGTGGCCCACACTGCAAGAGCCCTTTCGGCATCAGCCTGTGAGCAGAGCCAACACCAAGGAGAGTGAGAAAGGGCCCCGCCAACCTGCAGTCATCTCCGCGGGGAAGGTTCCTGCCACCACCCCAGCTCCCTGCTCTGGGTCCCTACTGCAGGGGGACCACAACCACACAGCTTAGTGCCTACGGGTCTTCAGATTGTCTCAAGCGTCAGCCAAGATGCCCGATTCTCAAGGCCAAACGCCTGGGCCAAACGCTCCTCTTGTTCACCCAAGCCTAGGCATCACAGTGGTGGGCAAACTGGGGGTGCCTAACGTGCACTTGTCACCATCCAATCACCAACCAATGGGAAGGGGCCAGGAAATTGTCCACCTGGCTGTGGCTACACTCCTTCCCTGCCTCAGGCCTCTGCTTTGCTCCAGGTCTCCCTTCCGTCCTCCTAAGTCTCCCCTAAAACCACCTCAAACCCCCAATTTAAGTCACTCTTCGGCTGAGCTACCAAGGTGTTCTGTACTTAGTGATAAATTTACCTTTGATAAATACAGAACAGCATCCTCCTGCTCTATGACTGCTCTTGAAAAACTCTTGGGGAATCAACTGTGTAGGAAAAGTACAGGCTTTTTCAATTTCTCGATCGCCAGTGGCTCATATATAGTAGATGCTCAATAAAGGTCGATGAAATGGAAGAGTGTGTTCTTCATTCCAATGCTGCCCCATGCCTGCTGGGTTCCTCTTACCATCTCTCCATAGATAGAGTCTCCTCCCCCACTCAACCGCGAGCTCCTGGGGGCAGGGAATGGATGCTTTTCACATTCCATCTCTAACACCAGCACAGGGCACAGGTCATGCTTTGCTTTACTTACAGCGATTGGTCAATATTTGCAGATAAGTTTGTGAGGACTGTGATCCATTAAGTTAAGCAACGAGCAGGTGACTGTCCCCTAATCAATGACAATCATTAGGCAATACAGAGAAACTGGTCTTGAATTAAACATTTACTACAACTAATCTCCTGGAAAAAGACAATTCAAAATCATTCTTTTTAAAATTGTTTTTGGGGTACATTGGCTGGTGTCATAGTCTTCTTGGGGTTAGTGACAGTTCCTGCTAACTGGCCAAAGCCTTTCTTGGTGCTTTGTATCACCAGGCTGCAGAACCGACTCGTGATTGCCGATAAGGGATGACCAAGGGCAGGGCCCCCACCAGTTCAGAACTACCAGTTAGTGTGGTGCTGAACACAGTCCCCCTTTCTCCAAAAAGAAGAAAGGGAAAGTCTTCCCCTCCCCTTGGGTCCCCACGGCCTCTGTGTACTCAGTCTCCTCCCGTCCAGCAGGCCTCAGACCTCCTGCAAACTGGCCAGCACTGCTCCAGCTACAGGAGAGAGAGCGGGTCAGAGGGGGACACCGCTTCACCATCAATTAATCCTGACTGATCTCCTGCCAGAGGTGACGTCCTATCCTCATCGCTTGGCAGCCAGCCTGACGGAGATAAGAAATGCCAGACTGGGTCAGACCAATGGCCCGTTCGGGCCACTGCACTGTCTGACAGAGGCTTCCAGAGATGTTTTGCAAAAAGAGCTGCACACGTCTCCTACGACATCAGTCATCAAAAATGCACGGTCCTTTTGCCACAGACAGTCGTGGTACACACCCAGCTCCCAGGTGCCCACTTCCACGCGGCCAGAGCTCCCACTTTCTTCAATCCTCCCTCATGAAGCTAGGAGTGAAGTCCTTTCTGCCCCCTGCCAGGGTTTCTCAACCTCTGCACCACAGGTCACTGCTGTGGGGACTGTCCTAGCCATCAAGGACGCTCTGTAGCATCCTTGGCCCCTGCAGGATGGATACTAGTAGCACCACACACACACACACACTCAGTGGTAAAAAGCAAAACCATCTCCAGACTTTGCCCCGGAGGGAGAGGTAGACAAAACCGCCCCCGTGGAGAACCAGGGCTGCAAGCCACGATGGTAGCCGTAGCCAGTGATGGGTCAGGCATGAGCATGTGACCCAGGTCTGACCAATGAGACAGGAGAGGAAGCATCTCAAAGGCTTCTGGGAAAAGTCCTCTCACTGTTGATTAGGAGGTAAATGTCCCTCCTCTTTTTCTGGTTGCTGACAGGTGCACATCTCAGCCTGGAACTGCAGCACACCTTAGAACCACCCCAGGATGCAGCCAGGGGAAAGGCTCTGAGAGAACACAGTCCCTGGCTGCAAGTGACATGCCCCACCCAGGCCACCGTCCCCCAGGACTTTGACTACACAGGACATAAACATCAGCTGCACTGGTGGGATCAACTGGAGCTGGGATCTGTTAATGACAGCCCAAAGCAAAATCCGCCTCAGGCCTTTCCTGTCCTGATCACCACCTTTCTGTCTCCCTGCGAGTACCTCGGAAAGTCGCTGTGACTCGCAACTCCTGTCACACCACAGAAGGCAGTTTAAAGAGCCCGGATGCCGAGTCCCACCAAAGCTCAACAGCAGCTCCATGACGCCATCAGCCATGCCACTTGGTCTTCATCTCCGCGGTGGAGAACTGCCTCCGCATCTGCACCCCCTGAGGCTGTATGGGGGCCAGATGAGGCAGCGCCTACGAAAACGCCTCTGGGTCTCATTCCACGTTCAGTCCCTGTCACTCTCCCACTGGTGGCAAGTCCCCATCCACGTCACCCGACGCTGGTCCAGGAGCATTCATTGAGTCTGGCTGTGTAGCCAGGATGGTGTAGATCAGTTCCTCAAACCTGGCACCGTTTCCTGTGGGGGCCGAAGGATGCTGGGCCGTGGGCAGCCGTTCTGGGCACCGCAGGACCTTCAGCAGCCTCCCTGGTCTCTACCCACTGGGTGCCAGGAGCACCCACCCTGAGTCATGAGACAAAGATGTCTGCAGACCTATCTTAATAGAAAACATGCAAAATTACTCCTGCAGAAAATGCAAATCAAAACTACTCTAAGATTTCATCTCCAGTCAGAAGGGCAGTCATCAAAAACACAGACAACAATAAATGTCGGTGAGGATGTGGGAGAAAGGCACACCCATACGCTGCTGGTGGGACTGCACACTGGCCAGTCACTAGGGAAAGCAGTATGGAGATTCCTCAGAAAACTTGAAATGGGAGCACCAATTGACCCAGCTATCCCACCCCTTGGCATATACCCAAAGGAACTAAAATCACATAGTACAGTCACACAGTTTATAGCTCAATTCACAATAACTAAACTATAGAACCAACCTAGGTGTGCTTCAACAGATGAATGGATAAAGAAAATGTGGTATATGTATCCAGTGGAACATACTCAGCTTTAAAGAAGAATAACATTATGGCATTTGGCAGTAAATGGATGGAATTGGAGAATATCATGATAAGTGAAGTAAGCCAATCCCAAAAAAACAAAGGCCAAATGTGTTCTCTACTATGTGGATGCTAATTCACAATGTGGGGGTACTAGATTAGGTAGAGGGAAGTGACTGGGGAAGGGGATAGGAAAGGTGGTGGAATGAAGCCGACATTATGACTGTGTGTGTCTATGTGACTGCAGGACCAATGTGACTCTGCAACATGTGCACTCAGAAAAATGAGAAAGTATACCCCGTCTAGGCATGGTATAGCAAAGTGCATAAATGCATTCTACTGTCATGCGTAATAATTAAAACAAATCTGAAAATTTGTTCCAGTTAACCTCATGCACTCAACCTTTACTCCGAGTTTGTTTACAGGAGAAACCCACCTGAGACCCTCTCCCTTTAATGGTGGAGAGACTGGACTCCAGCATTACAACTGCCTGGTTAAAGATCTTTTTTTCCAAAACGTATTGATTTTGTGGCCTTGGGAGCGTGGTAAGCCTCTCTGGGATTCAGTTTTCTTTGTGTGGAAAGGAGATGACGACACCCACCTCCCCAGGACTAGCTGGTTAATACCTGTA
Source organism: Ictidomys tridecemlineatus (assembly GCF_052094955.1). Taxonomy (NCBI): domain Eukaryota; kingdom Metazoa; phylum Chordata; class Mammalia; order Rodentia; family Sciuridae; genus Ictidomys; species Ictidomys tridecemlineatus. Next base: position 143,333,445 of record NC_135486.1, read on the forward strand.
ACTATGTACAGAAGTGGGCGACGTGCAGCGAGCCCCACGTTGGTCAGGTCCTTCATCATCAGCCCAGTGTCCTCGGCAGCTGGGCAGAGTGCATGATCGGAGCTGCTGCCCACTGTCCCAATTCAAGCATTGTTTAAAACTCCAATTTCCAAAAACAGTCAAGAGCAAGAAGAAAGCTTCTCCCATTCGCCCTGAGCACAATGCCACCTGCCGTGGTGAAGACACCCGTGGGGACATGTTGCCTGCACACTGCTGGACGCCTGCCCTGAGTCGACTGGGGAAGTCTGCCTGGACAGGTCTGCATTGGCTGAATAACCTTCCTGGGAGGCGAGGCCAGAGACACCAGCGTCTCACCCTGGGCCCGCAGAAGAGAGCATGTCCCAGGCTGCAGAGTGAGCAAGCAGGTGCCCGACACGGCCTCCTTGGCTGCTGCTGGAAGGGGTCAAACATTGCAGTTCATAAAGATTCCTCTGCCACTTCCTCTGTCCACCCGACTGTGGACGGTTCCGTTTCCACACTGCAGCGGGGCTCACAATGGGCTCCTTTCCAGGGTCAAGGTCTACAGCCTCTTTCCTGCTGACACTGGGGACCGAGCAGGGAGGGGGACTTCCCTGGGTCCAGCCCGTCCTTCCAGCCCAGGGGAGGACATCTGCAATGGTATCTTAACTCCCCTGAAATTCAGAAAGACCGGGATTTTGTTTTAGTAGTGGTGGGGCAGGAATGAGGCGATCGGCTGCCTAGTGCCTATTTTGTATTTAGACGTATTTTCAGCTCAGGCGTAAGCCACGTTCTGTATCGGGCGTGATGCTGAGCCTTTTGCCTGGCCTGACCACCCTGTGACAGTGGGCAGCACCGGTCCAGTCCTCTTCTGTCCTAATTTTTCTCTATTACACTTAGCACCTCCTGATACACTATATAATCCACTTTATTTTGTTCACCTCCCTGGATAAAAATGAAAGCTCTGTGAGATCAGGGAATATTGTGCATTTTTTCATGAGTAGCATCCAACTCATTGGAAGAATCTGCTAATGTCTGCCAAGTGAGTGAATCTCCCAGAATCTTTCCAATAACCCAATGGACACAGCACCATTATCATCACACGGTGCCATCCTATACCCACACCTTAGAGCTGGTAGGCAGGATAATGGCTCCCAAAGACGTCCACGCCCTGGTACCAGGACCTGTGAATGTGTTGCCTTACGTGGCAAATGGGACTTTGCAGATGTGATTCAGGATCTTCATAAGGGGAAGTTATCCTGAATCATCTGGGGGGGGGGGAATGTAATCAAAGCATTCTTCTAAAAGAGAGGTAGGAGGCTCAGGGGAGGGAGAGTCGAAGATGCTAGGCTTCTAGCTCTGAAAGTGGAAGAAGGAGCCACGACTGAGCAGTGGATTCAGGTGGCCGGGAGAAGCTGAAAAAGACCAGGAAACAGATTCGACCCCAGAGTTCCAGAGGCACGTGGCCTGCTGTCACAAACCCTGACCACAACATGTAAAACCCATTTTGGAATTCTGTCCTCCAAAACATGCCAATTAGTTAATGAGAATGGACTAATTTAAGGCATGAAGTTTGGGATCACTTGTTACAGCAGCAATGAGTAACTAATACACCCATCAGTCAGATGGGGAAGCCAAGACTCAGGGTCACGTCCTAGTTCCCCCAGAGTTAAGTGGGTAAGTGGGGAGGCATGAACACAGATGCAGTCCCTCCAGAGCTCTTCCCCTTATCTTCTCCATGAAGCACAGGCATTGGCCAAATGAAATACAGGGCTGTGGTGCTGTCACAGCATGACTCCTACAATCTCTTCAGCATCTGCTCTGCACTTAGAAGGGAGCTCTTCCTCTCTGTGGAATTCCCACCTCTTAGTTCAAAGTAGACGTGAAAATACGTAGATATAAACAAGACACAGCCTCACATGGATCTCAGAGTCTGATGGAAAGACTGGTCATAAACCAGGAGCGATAAGACACTGGGAAGGTAAATTCCAGGGGAGCGGGGACCGCCCTTCACAAGTCTTTCCCAGGGCCTACATCACCTAGTAGGTGCTCAATAAATATTTGTTGAATGGATGCCAAGTGAGCAGGAACTCAAAGTAGCTTTTGAAGGACTCTGAATATACAAAACTGGAAGGGATTAATTCTGATGTGTGTATATGAGTGTGTATGTGTGTGTGTGCATGCGTGTGTGTGTGTGTGTGTGTGTGTGTGTGAACATATCAGAGAATGGATCACTTGAATTGACCTCTGCGGAATTCACAAGATTTGGCACAGAGTAAGAGCACTCCAGGGAACTATGTGAACAGGAGTAAGGAGGTAGCAAAATACCAAGGAAAATGGAATATTTTGGGGTGAACATAACACTGAGCAGGTGGCTCAGAACATAGGGCAAGGAGACTAACCTGCTCCTGCCAGCCACAAGGGCCATCTCAGGCACAGAGCAGAAGAGTACATGGCTGGACTGGTACATTATAATGACTAAACCTGAATCCGTGTGGAAATGCTACTGATGGGTCTTCATTTCTCAGATCACTGTCAGATACTAAAAGACCTGTGTGTGCTGAGAGGTCTCACACTACCTGTTTTACCAGAGACTTCAGTAGGGAAAATGCAGTCACGATGAACCAGAAAGATAAACCCCTAAAGCACAAGCACAGAGACCAGGAGACAAGAACACACATGCCTGGAACAAGATCATCAGAAAATATGTGAGGTTATTAACTCTTACTCTAAGAGGAAAATAACAAAATGATAATCCTACTATATTTTATTTATGGTAGTGATCCTAGCCTATGTAATAAGACAAGAAAAATTATTTAAGAAATAAAGTACTGGAAAAAATCAGCAGTCACAGACAATATAATTGCCTACATGGAAATATCTAGAATAAGTCACAGAGTGAATAATGAGAATTAATAAGAAATTGACAATGATTTCAAAACAACATCAATGCACAAAAAATAATCATTCCCCTAGGAAGATTCCCTATCAAATATTCGTTGAATGACTACTGATCCTACAATCTCTTCAGCACCTGCTCTACACTTGGAAGGAAGTTAGTTTTTCATTGACATATTCATTCAATTATAGATTCATAAGGAATCTATAAGTTCAGCACATCTTTAATCAATTAATAGAATTTTTCATAGAATATGTGCATCTAAGGATAAAGGACTATGAAGAAAAAAAGGAAATTCTGATAAAGAGAAATAAGGCATAAGGATTTGCTTCTCAAAAATCAAGCTTTAGAAAGCGAAATTAATGCAAAAAAAAGCCAGTATTAACAAAGCTTGAGGATAAACAAATAGTTCAGGGGAGCAAAATGGAGAATCTAGGAAGATTATACAACTGAGGAGCCATTGCAAATGTAAAAGAAAATAATGGGATCTTCAATAAGTGATGCTGAAATAATTGGTTCTCTGCATGAAAAATAAATAAAATTAGCTCCCTGTTTCATAACACATACAAAACATGTCCCAGATGGAATAAATATCTAAATGTGAAAGGCAAAACTTTAAATTTTAAAGGGAGCATCTTTATGTTATTGGGATGGGAATGACTTCTTTTAAAATATGCAAAAAGCAAAATCCATTAAGAAAAATTCTGATAAATTCTTGTGTTAAAATTTTTAAAGGTCATGAAATTAACACATGAATTTAAAAGACAGCTGGAGACAAGGATTTTAAAATTCTGCAATGCTTTTAATAGATTAAAAATTAGTATTCATGACATATAAAAGATACACGCAAACCCAGAGGAAAAACTAATGGTTCCAATAGAAAAGAAAACCCGAGTGGCCAGTAAATGTGAAAACATGTCCAACCTCCCACGTTAATAAGATAAATGCAAATCAAAAACAGCAGTGAGATTCCACTTCACCACTATGCAGTAAGTGAACATGAACGTGGCTGATGTCACCAGGATTTTCAGAGAACAGGAAGAAGTGTGCTTCATTCATCGCTATGGAGCATAAACTCACTCACTCTGAGAACAACTTGGGATCTCTAGTGACACTGAAGATTCCCACACCTGTGACCCAAGAATTCTACTTACAGATACGTATCATGGAGAAAGATCTCTCCTATGTGCACGATGTTTACTGTTTCACTATTTTTGATAACAAAACGATGGCCGTCATACTGCGCATATGCACTATGGATACTATGAACAGTTAAATAACTAGAGACACATTTATAAACACAGGTGGATCTCAATAACACAATATGGAGTAAGACAATGAAGTGCAGAAGAGTACAGAGAACATGGTGTTGTCTGTCTGAACATCCTCGTAGCCTGTGCTCTTCAGGTGTCACACGCACACAGGGAAGAACATGCTGGTCATCTCAGGTAAGTGCTTCCTTCTGAGGAGGGAGACAAGGGGACAGAACGAGGGGGGCAGCCTTCAACAGCATCTTTTTTTATATTCTAAAAAAATCTGGAATAAATGTGACAAAAACGTTAACATTTGTTAAATCTGAATAGTTGGTACATGGGTGTTTGTTATTTTATTCTCTGTACTTCTCAGCATGTCTGAAATATCTCAGCATTTATAAGTCTCTTTTTTTAAAGAGAAGAAGGAAAGTTTCAAACACAATGAGAAGACTCCCTCTCAGAGTCTTCTGAGTTCCCCGGAGATGTCTGGTGACGCTCTGAGCAAACAGAATATCTGAGATCTCTGGCATTTGAAGAACTGAATCCATCTGGCACCAACCTGTGACCTCCCCTATTAAAAGAGCCCTGGCAAATTCAATCACTTAAATAGACCACATCAAAACAGGTGCTTTTAAATTCCACTAAGCCTTTCCTTAGGCAAGTAAAATAAGACCTTCAACAGAAATCAATTGACCCAATCTGAAATAACAAAAGCAACTGTGTGTGTCTGAGGCACATTTATCTGGTTTAGGATCTTAATAATTGGTATATGACATTAAGGTGTCTCTCTCTATATAAAAGCCGCCCCAGGCACCAGCAGCTGGACAAGCACCAAGTGCACCCACACAGGCACCCTCCCCTGGACTCACAGCACAGTCACTAGGACAGCCCATGATGTAGCGGTCGGCATTTTTAAATACAGAGAAAAACAGACAAGTATGTAATGAGCATTTCCTGAATGCAAAATGGCACCTAGGTAACACAAAGGACATAAACTGATAATCAGTCCAACTACACATCTCTCCAAGCAGCCAGCGGAGGTCCTCCACCTACCTACTTGCCTACCCCATCCAACCTCCCACCCTCCACCCACGGCAGCCCCACACCCTTCCACTCATCCATTCAAACCACCTGCCCTCCATCCATTCACACGACCCCTTCATCCCTTCTCCATGCCTCCCAGACCCTGGTCCTTCCTCTGAATCCTCCACCACCCACCTGGATTGCTCCCCAGAGCCAACCCTTCAGCCCTCTTCTGTACTGGGTTGAATA